>NW_006399910.1:7308694-7340710 GCF_000299155.1 Elephantulus edwardii | reverse complement strand
GCACAGCCCTTGGCCAATCCCAAAGTTCAGAGCTGGTGGGGGGGTGTGCGAGCCAGGTCGGGGGAGAGCAATGCAATCCGTGAAGATGGGGGTCATGGGTCAGAGCTGCAGGGATGTGTCCCGATTCAAGTCCACTCCCACCACTGCATCTGCGCACAGACCTTGGCCAGTCCCAAAGTTCAGAGCTGGCGGGGGGTGGGGGGTGGTGCAAGCTGGGTGGGGTTGAGGGAGCAATGCAATACCTGAAGATGGGGGTCGTCTCTTCTCTTTTATGGCGATTTCATGAAGTCTTTTTTATCAGGGATTAGTATTGTCACTCCTGCTTTTTTGCAGATGCCATTTGCTCTGTATATTCTCCTCTCCTCCCCCAGCTTTTGATTTTGAGTTTATCTTTCTCTTCATTTTTTAGATGTGTCTATTGTAGAAAACATATTGATGGACTTTGCTTTTTTAGCCATTCTGCTACTCTTTTTCTCTTGCTTGGTAGATTAAATCCATTTACATTAAGTGTGATTATTGATAGGCCAGGTTTTATTATTGCTATTTTGATGTTTTTATTTTTTAAAAATTATTATTATTTTTGTTTTTGTTACTATGGTCCATACACTTTCCTTTTGGTGTCTCTGTGTGAAAGATTTCCCTTAAAAGTTCTTGTAGGTTACCCAGTGGTAGATGGAATTTGGTCCACGACTTAAGAACAATAAATTACATAGCTGAGCCTCTACATCTTGTGGTTCCTAACCTTTATACTATAATAGACAAAGGGCTAGTCAATAGGCCTTTCATTTTAAGAACTACTTTCCCTCTGAAACTTGATTTTTGCCACTATTAGAACCTCTACTCGGAATATTATTGCTTTTTAATTTTTGACTTATGTACTTTTAACTTGTTAGTTAAATTTGTGTCTTTTAGGCTACAATAGTTCCATGATACATCTTCAAGGATATGAACATGTAGGGCTAAGCACAATTGATAACAGTGCATCTAAATTCCAAAGTCAATCTCCACAATAGTCTACGTGTCTCCTATTGCGAAAGGGGCCCTTTAGAGTAGTGAGAGAAGATCTTCTCCCTGAAACTTACAGCATCCCTTTTCAGCAGGAAGTAGCTAAGAGAATACGCCATCCCCTTTTCCTTATGAATCAGGTTGAAGTCTCTCTCAGGGTGGAGTGATAGGGAATGGCAAAGGACACACTAACAACTGGCTTTGATAAGCACTTTGGCAATGGGACAATTAAAACAAACTTTAAAAAAACCCCAAAAAAACCCCCCAAAAAACAGACTTTCAAGGGTGGGGGGAGAAAGAGGAACGAACTGGGGGGTAGGGTAGAGAAAATAGTGTAACAATGCATGAATGGAAACCCCAGATCTCTGTAAATGTTCATTAAACCTAATAAAATTTAATAAAAAAAATTAAAAAAGTTCTTGTAGGTTTGGTCTTGTTTTCACAAATTATTTAAGTTCTTTCTTTACTGCAAAGGATGTGATTTCTCCTTTATATTTCATGGAGAGCTTTTCTGGGTACAAAATCCTGGGTTGGCAGTTATTTTCTTTCAACTTTCTGTATAAGCTATCCCATTGTCTTCTTACTTGCATGACTTCTGCTGAGAAATCAGAACTTAATCTAGTGACTTTTCCTTTGTAGGTGACTCTTTGTTTCTCTCGTACTGTTTTTGATATTCTATCCTTTTGTTTTGGAGAATTTGATTATATATGTCTTGATGGTTTCCTTTTTGGTTCTAGTCTTTTTGGTGTTTACTGAGCTTCCTGAATGTGGATTCCCTCATTCTTCATCATACCTGTGAAGTTTTCTTCTAATACCTCTTCCACAATATTCTCAGTGATTTTCCTGTCCCTCTCATATTCTGAAATTCCAGGCATATATATGTTATTCCTTTTGATGTCACCCCACACAATTATAATATTTTTTAATTAGTTCTCATTTCCGATTTTTTTCTAGTATGTTTCCATTGAAGTTCTTCTAGTAAAAACTGAAGTTTTTCTAGTATGTTTGCATTGAAGTTCAGCTCATAGATTTTCTGCTCCAACTCTTCTGTTCTACTTTTTTGTCCTTCCTGTCTTTTGGACACTTTTGCTGTTTCAGTCTTAATGTTCTGGATTGCATTTTCATGCCTTTCTATTATTTCTAGTCCTGTGTTGTCAGTACCCTCTCTATCTAGTGATCGTTTTTTTAAATTCTTGTATCTTTTTATCTATAGTTCCAATTCTTTCTTCCGTTTTTTTGCATTTTCTTTCATATTTGTTCAAGTTCCTTCTCATCAATATTTTTCTTCTGGCTCCATGTCTCTGGAGAATTTGCTTTCTTATTGATTTCTTCCATCATTTGCACATTCTTCCATAGCTGTTCAAATAACTCTTCATCAATATTTATTTTCCCCCCTGGTTCTCTACCTCTAGTTTATTCCCTTTGTCTGTGGTTTCCATAGTTTCTCCCATCATTTGTACTTTTATTCATAGCTGTTCAAAGGTCTCCATATCAACATAAAACATCTACCTTCTTGACCCTGGGTTATTCATGAGGTCTCTTATATTCTCTGGGATTTTTTTTAGAAGGCTTAATTTGGTTTTACTTGGTGTTTAAAGCTGCCTTTTGATTTCTTCTCATTATATGAAGTTTTGCTTGATAAGCGTTAGGTTGTTTCCATTGTGTCTGAAAATATTGGTGGTGGTTCTTGACTTTATAATGTTATTAATTAGTTGCCAAGTTAAAATATGGTGAGGTACTCATTCCATTGTTAGTCCTTTCAGGGAAAATGTGCTTTTCCTAAAGTCCTTGAGGTTCTTTCTGTTCTGCATTGCACCCTATAGGAATCTTGCCTTGAAGTAGTTCCCTGACATCAACTCTGTTGGCTTCCTTCATATATGAAGTGGCTGAGCGGTGTGAGAGCAGGTGCTCTACTCCAGCACTTCTCATGTACCTATTCCTCTGGAGCTTAATGTTTTCTTTTGTCTCTGGAGTGGCTAGGGATTAGAGATCAGGGCTGCCAGCTCAAGCAGCTTGTGTGCAGGGGTTCTCAAATCAGCCCTTCCTTTCTCTTGCAGAGAGCTACAAAAATCTCTTTTCTCTGCCTGAAGTTCTTTGAACTAAAATATCTTGTCCGGTTTGGCCCCTTGGTGGCTCTGCTGCTGCGGATGCAAGGACCCCTGACAGAGATACCTACAACCCCAGGGACAACCACAATCCTGTTTTCTCAAAGGCCATGAAAAGTGCTCACTCTCAGCACAGAGCCCCCATCTCTCCTGACATTTTCTCCTAAGGCTTGGTGTGCTCCTTTGCCTCAGGTGTGGGAGGAGATCAGGACCCCTGCCTGGGCTGCCTGTATACTGAGGCTCACGGGTTGGTCGGTCTGGTCACTGTGCCACAGGGAGCCAAGATAAGTCTTTATTCACGAAGTTCTGTATATTAAAGTCTCTTGTCCTGTTTGGCCCCTGGGATAGTCCAGCAGCCATGGAGGCAATGACCCAAAGATGGAGATATCTACAACCTCAGGGATGCCTCATTCCTACCTCCTCACTGATAGCATGTATTCTTTAAGATTTTTCTGAAGAATAAATCATTTAATATGTAAAAAGCTCTCATGGAAATTTCTGGTACATAAAAATTGCTCAATAAGTGCTGGAAATTATCAAATCACCATATTATTATATCCATTTATTTGGAATGGGGCATCGCTCCATAAATGTACATATAGATGAGGAACAGAAAATATCTGTTACCTTAAGGTATTTTCTATAATTTCAGTATCATTTTAATTTTTTATGAAGTTCTTGCTTACCAAAGTATGCTATATTTTTATTGAAATTTTTGAATGAAAGTTTGCTTTGCTGATACCACCTTCTCTCTTTGTTTCCACTATAACACAAGATGAATTATTGGCCAGAACAGAAATTTTGTTGTCTCATTGTTCGGAAGGCGGTAAGCCCAAATCAGGTTGTCAGTTCACCCATCATAGAGCAATGTGCTCACACCTCTCTTCTTGTTTCTGGTGGCTTCAGACAATCCTTGGTACTCCTTGGTTTCTCACATATACATCGACTTCTGTCATAATACTATTTTTTTAACTCTGTGTGTGATTCCCTCCCCATATATGTTTTATAAGATACAGAGGGAGCAACATTAAGATTTATCTTACTCTAGTATGATTTAAATTATAATCTCTTAAAAGAAAACCTTTATTTCCTAACAAAACTATATTCACCAGGATGAGGGATAGAACTTCAACACATCTTTTATTGTTGCTGCTGTTCAAGTCCACTGTTGTAGTCACTGTGTCAAACCCATGTTTTTCAGGAACTTCCTCTCTTTCAGTGACCTTCTAGCTTTCCCAACAAAATGCCTTTTTCCAAGGCATATTTCCTACTGATAATTTGCCCAAACTATAAGAGATAAAGTTCCACCTCCTTGACCTCTAAAGAACACACCGGTTGTAGACCTTTCAAGACATATTTGTTTGTTCTTTTGGAAGTGTCAGGTATAATCAATACTATTAGCTAAGACTACAATTCAAAGACATATCTTTTAGGGACACATAATTAAATCCAAAACACTTTTTATTCTTAACTACATTCTGAGAAAAGGTATCCGGGAGGCTGGGCTCTATGAGGAGAAGTGTGGGGTCAAGATTGGTGGAAGATCTATCAACAATCTGCATTATGCAGATGATACAACCCTGCTTGCTGAAACTGAGGAGGACTTGAAGTGCTTGTTGCAGAGGGTCAAGGATTCCGGCCTCCAGTATGGACTGAGGCTCAATGTCAAGAAGACAAAGATTCTCACCACTGGGACAATTGACAGCACCAGGATGGATGGTGAAGAGATTGAGATTGTTCACAGCTTTAGTCTGCTTGGCTCCACAGTCAAGACACTTGGCACCAGTAGCCAGGAAATTAAAAGACATATTGTGATGGGAACTCCACGTTTACCTGAAGATGTGGGCGGACATCATGCTTGGTAGGATGGAGGGATAGCACAGGAGGGGAAGGCCCTCTATGAGTTGAATAGATTCAGTGACTGGGGCAATTGGGATGGGTGTATCGGAGATGGTGCGATTGGCACAGGACAGAGCGGAGTTTAGGGCTGTTTTACATAGGATCACCATGAGTCGCAAGCAACTCAGCGGCACATAACAACAACAACATCAACAACAACAACAACAACAACCACCTTCTGAGAACCTGTCAGTGCATCTTCTCCTACCCCCGTAGTCCCCATCCCTGGTGTCTTACTATGCCCTGGAACTCACACAGAAGAAAGAGAATAGGTCCTTTTCTGTCTTGGGTCCTCAATTCCATTTGAGATTTGTCTAGACTCCAGCCTTGCTCTGGGCCCTTCCACAGTGCTTACAGGACGTGGCTATGTTTCAGAATCCTTTATTTCCCTACTGGAAGCATCCCTATCTAGTCTTTGGGATTGTCACTTTTCCATGATTTGTCATGCATTAGCTTTGGAAATTAAGAAAGAAAAGCAAGTGTAGGAGAGGGATGGGCAAGCAGAAGGGTAAGAGCAGAAAAGCATCACAGGCTGGACCCCAGCAAGCCAGTCACAGGAATGCAGCTCCTCTCCTCGTTTCCTGGAAACCTGCATTGCTGATTCGGAAGCCTGGACTCTGGGGGTGGGTACTGCTGACTGTGGAGGTGGGCATGAGGTGTTATACAAAGACGGGAGGTGAAAGAGGAATGAAGACGAAAAAATAAGAATGATGAAGGGAATAGAATAATACAATGGCAGCACATCCTCAGTGGAGTGGGGATGCTGTGTGGCTGGTCACTAGGGTGTCATTTAAGGAAGAAGACACCTCTCAGGTCATTGGGTCACCTCTCACCCAGGTGATGTGGTCCCAGGTGGCTAGCTGGGTCACATTCCTGTAAGAACACCATTTGCAAGAATTTGAAATGATGCTGTTGTGTTGATTGAGTTGGTTTCTCCTTTGCTGTTTCCTGGGAGTTTTGGTGGTGAGCGTGTCTATTTAATCCAGAGGCTGCTACTCCAGGCAGATCGACTCCACAAACAGTAGGAAAGATGGGCAGTCTCCTCCTGTGTGATTCACAGCCTTCAAACCCCTCTGGACAGTCACCTATGAGTCTGTTCCAACTTGACTGGCATGGCTATTTTTGTCCAGTGTCTCCAGTTGTTGACCTTCAAATCTTTCTTTTGGGTTTCAGAATTGTCGTCTGGATGGATTTCATGTGATAATTCAAGTATTTCTTGTAGAGCATCTGAATGATACAGCTGCCTAATCCCCTATTTTGGATCCTCCATTTATTTATTTTGTACTTGAGAATATATACAATAAGATAGACATCACTTCGACAGTGTCTGCATGTACCGCTTAACGATATTATTGCTTTCTTAGAGTTGTGCAACGATGTACACCCCTCATCCCTCTTTTTTTTAATCAATTGTATTTTCCTCATTAATGGATGGATTTCCAAAACTCCATCACCTACTACAGTTCCAATTCTGCCATTCAAGCCACTGATAGCAGGTTCTGATGGCCCAGTTTGTAGGGAGTTGCTCTGATAACCTAAAGGTGACAACTCTGTTGGTTGGAATCCACCAGCTGTTGGGTAAAAGATGGACAGTCTCCCTCCTGTGTGATTTCCAGCCTCTGAAAACCCTCTGGAGGGCCAGCTGTGAGTAGGTTCCCTGTCAACAGCAATGGGAAAGATCTGTCAGGTTGATCCTGTACATAATTTTTAAAAGAGCACAATGTTCAAGGCAGACAGTTTTTTACTAATTAAGTTAAACTGAGTGGCTCTAAGAAGAGTTGGGGGTGATTCTTACATATACATGTTGGGCATAGCCTATTTCAGATGGAAGAGAAGGACAGGGAGGTGACTCCAGGAGGGTAAGGAGCTTAGAACAAAGTGATTGCAGGCAGGAAGTCAAGCTCGAGCCACTTAATGTTTACTTCAGGCTTGGCATCAGCAATTTGAAACAGGGTTGCCCTCCTGTTTGATTTTATGCTTCTCTGTCTGCTGATAAGGTACTTCTTTTCTTGCCTTTGACAAGGTAGGGAATTACAAAGTGCAGAAGGAGGTGAGAAAAGATAAATGACATTCAATACTCACTTTATGACATCTAAATTTGGTCTTTTTTCACCGTTTCCCTGGGTCATGCCCAGTGCTCACGCTAATACACCCACATGCTTGCACTCCTCTTTCATTATATCACCCAATTTAAACAATACTTTGTTTGTTTTTATCTATTGTATCCCTTGTTAGATGCAAGTGTATTTTATATTTCTTATTAAATGGTAACCGTTATTTCTGAATGTTGATAATGTACGGCTTCATGACTAGGGGGAAAAAGCCCAGAGAGGTTGGTGGGAGAAATAAACCGTTCACTTTATTAGGCTCTGTGAACTGATTATGGACATAAAAGGAATAAAACAACTCATACATCGACCAGAGCTTATTGTATTATCCGGTAATACACCTGCCTCTCTGATAAATAGGACTCGGTAGAACAGTTAATAAAAAGCTGGCAAGTTATTTGGTATGGATATACAATAGTATAAAGCTACTCAAATGCAGTCAACAGGGATTTTTTTCATCATAACAAAGGCCTTGAAACAGTAATTGCAAGCAATGTTTTCCTCATCATCAGAACAGACAGAGGATGTTTCGTGCTTCAAATTGAATGTTCTGGGGATTGAGTCCCAGGAATTGGAGACTTGCAAACACACAGAATTCCACACCACAAAGTATGTGGTTTTGCACTTCCCCTGAACTTTCTCTCATGTGCTTGTCAGCACTGGTCTCCCCTGATGTAATTGTCAGTGAAGTCTGACGTTAATCACGTGGGCCAGGCTGTGTGGGCACCATAGCCACTGAACCAATGCCAGTGTGAGATTCTGGGGCCGCACAGGTACCTCTACTTCCAGTCATCCCTGCCATGTTGGAAATACATGTTGACAATGAGTTCAAAGTTACTTGCTTATTTATGTTTCATAAATTGTAAGCCATCTAATTCCTGAGCTAGATGGACCTCTATAGATTATTCTGCCAAGCTCTTTTCTGGTAGGAAAAGCCCATCTAAACCACACAAGTCACCCTTCTGCTGTAGAAAGGTGTTGTGGAGCATTCTTTCTGCTACTTTTCTTTCATTAGAAAATTCTTAACTTTTTTTTGTAACTTACTGTAGATTTTTTTTTCTCATTGAACTTTTTTTATTTAATTAATTTTAATGAATTCTTACAAGACTTAGGGTTTCCAGTCATTCATTATTGCACTTTTCTCCCTACATACTCCATTCCCCCAATACACGCTTCTCCTTGAAAAGAAAGAAAAAAAAATTGGAGATCAGCTACCCTGACGTCACCTCAAATATAATCCTCCAGGGAGGTGAAGAAAACAAGGCTGCTTGAAAACTAAGTGACATTCTGAGCCTAGAGGCTCAATATATGCCGAGGATATTGCTGCCTGTGTGCTAATATGCAAATACATCCAGAATCTAATAGAGCATTCAGGGGACAATGTGAGAATATCTTAGCTGTAGTCAAACACCGGGAGGGAGGGCATCCCTGAGCCTGGCCGTTCAGGACCATGACCATAGAGAACACCAAGCTCGATTAGCATACATCAGCCCCACAATGTTCTATGTCCTACTTTGAAGAGATTGGGATATGAAAAACTTGTGAAGGGCAAACTGAGGTGCATTTACTGATCTCTCCCTGACTGGTGTAAAGAAGAGTGAAAATATCAAACATGCAAAGAACCATTAATACCCCTTTGGGGTCATGTGAATCTCAACTTTCAGGACTTAAGACCAGAAGACTTGAGTGGTGCTTGGATACCACCAATGACTGCTATGAGTGGGGTGATAGAAGTTCTGGACAGAGTGGGAGAAAAGTATCAAACAAACTAAAAATCCTAGGACAAAACCAGACTTAGTGGTATGATAGAGTGATGTAACCCTAGTACTATGGTCCTTAAATACTTTGCAGGGATGAAACTAAACCCACTCTCATGGTTCAACTTCTAGTCAGACAATAGTCAGGCCTATAAGGTGAACAGTAATGCCAGAGAAGTATGTACTCCTTATGAAAAGCAACTGTTGTCATTGTTGTTATGTGCCATCAAGTCACTTGCAACCCTATATCGAACAACTCTGAACCCTGCTCTGTCCTGTGTCAAACTCTTTGTCTCTGACACACCTAGTAACTAAATACCCCAGTCACTGGGGTCTTCTTCTCTTGTGCTGTCCCTCCACTCTTCTAAGCATGATTCGCCTCTCCAAGGACTAGTCCCTCCTTGCAACATGCCCAAAGTATGTCAGACAAAGCTTCCGAATCCTTGCCTCCAAGGAACAGCCTGATTTCACCCTCTCCAAGACAGACTTGTTTGTGCTTCTGGCTTCTGGCAGATCATGGTATATTCAATACTCTTCGCCAACACCACAGCTCAAAGGCATGAATTCTCTTTCTTTCATCCCTAGTCATTGTCTAGCTTTCTGACGCATAGCAAGTAATTGAAAAGATGATGGTCTGAATCAGTCACATCTTATTCTACAGACTGACGTCACTGCTCTTCAGTACTCTGGAGAGGTCCCTGACAGCAGACTTTCCCAATGCAATTCATCTTTTGATTCCTTGGCTGCTTGTTCCAAAGTGTGTGGAGCAAAGAAAACTAAAGTTGTTATCAATATCAATCTCTTCACTGTCTATCATGATGTTGCCAATTGGCCCAGTGGCGAGAATCTTTGTTTTCTGATAGATGAGCGTCAATCAATATTGAAGGCTGTAGTCCTTGACCTTCTGCAGCAAGTACTTCAGATGCTCCTCAGTTTCAGCAAGCAGGGTTATGTCATCTGCATAACGCAGATTGTTGATGAATCTTCCTCTAGATATATTTAAAAGGGCAGCTTTTACCCAGGAAAGAAAGCTCAGCAGGTAAACTTCGGTTGGGCTAGGATGAATGAATGTGGTGAACACAGAAGAAATGGGGATGCTGCTGTTACATTGTGAGGATTGTAAACAGTGTCACAAAACAAAAGGCAATATGAACTACAAAGTGAAAAACCACAGTTTGCTCTGTAAACTTCTACATAAATCACAATAAAAAGTTAAAAAAAAAACCAAACCAAAACCCTACGAGATGTAAATACACAAAAAATGTAGAAAGGGCTTCACTTACCCTGCTGCTTCAGTCCTCAGAACAGCTCCTTTATTTTAACACTACTCTACAGGATGGGGGAGAAAGGGCTCCTGAAAGAAGCTTTGTGGATTTCTGGTTCATCATCCTCAGAATGATCAACTCTAACATCTACTGTGCCCTTTCTTGAAGAGTTGTATAAAAATCTTTTTGTCAATTCTTTTTGGAACAATCTACCTACTTCCAAGACCCTGTTCTGCTTCATAGTATTCCTCCACTGGACTTCGAGGCTATAGACCTTTACAGGAGGATGCTACCATTCTTTTTTTTTCTGAGGAGCAGCTGGGGAATGCTAACTACTCACCTTTTGGTTAATACTTTATGTGTTAAAGCACCAGGACCCCTTTAGAACTAGTTAGACAGTCTGATCTTTTAGAAAATGAAACTCTGGTGATATCTGCGAGGAGTTTCACTGCTGACCCAACGTCTATACTTCTCTGATGATTTGAATCCACCAGCAGCTCTAAGGGGGAAAAGATGGACAACCTCTTCTCGTGTGATTTATAGTCTGAAAACCTACTAGGGGGTCAGCTTGTCAGTTCTGACTTGATGGCATTGAGGGAAGAAAGTGAGTGAATATTTCAAAAAGAATTTTAGTAACGTTTAAATGGAAGATAAACAGCAATATTCCCAAAGAGCTATTTCCTATAAAAGCAGCAAAGAGTTCCTTATGACAAGATAACCAGATTATCGTGGATACGTCTGTGATGATGGCTGCGCTTTCCCCTGACAGCTCCCCGTCCGTTTCATAGATGAGACCTGTGGGAGCCATCTTGTTTTCCTAAGACTAGCTGCTCTTGTTCTTTGATATATCACCCTGTTTGCAGTCAAATCCCAACTTCCCCAAACAAATCCCCCCCCCCATTTCCAATAGTCTTTTCTTACTACAGTCCCCCCCTCAATCCTATGGAGCTACCTGTCTAGGTCACTATTAACTGTCATCTACATGTCCCGAGTGGGCAGTCTTCCTAGCCTCACCTAGGTTACAAGCACTTTTTCTGTGGAAGATTTTTTTTTAATTTTATTTTATTAATTTTAATGAAAATTTACAGAGATTTTGGGTTTTCATTCATTCATTGTTGCACTCTTTTTTTTACCCCACTCCCACCAGTTTGTTCCTCTCTTTGAAAAGCAAAAGATAAACTTCTTTGTTGGTATACAATCCCCCCGCCCCCGCCTCAAATGCACTCCACTATGCAACCTTAATTCTGGGTTCCTATGATAATCACAATATGCTGTCATACATCACTTTTAAACTGTTCTGTCCCTCATCTGTTTCAGTTCAGTATACATAATCTATCCAGTTTTTCTCAGTCTTACCCCAACCCTGATGTCAGTCACTTTCTACAACAGTGGCATCATGCAGTGTTTGTCCTTTTGTGACTGAGATATTTCACTCAGTATAATGTTTTGAGACAACACTCTAGGGCTCTTTCTCTTCTTCCTCTCTCAGCTCCCACAGAAGGTCTATGTTCCTCTATCATAGAACTGTAGACACCCACTTATCTGATGCAATTTTCCCTGCTTGTTGTGATTTAAAAGCACTGTAATCATGGAGTTGTACAATTTGATGAGCGGAGAGTTGAGGGAAAGTGGAAGAATCTGTTTGGAAAACAATGTATTCAAATTTTGTAAATAAACTAGTATACTAATGAAACTTTTAAAAACACTGGTGAATTCAAATAGCACAACCCCTTTGGGACTGGATTCTACCCAGAGGCCACCAGCGCTCCATATGGTCTGCATGTTTTTGTTGTTGTGTGTATGGTCGAGTTGGAACCGACTCATAGCTGATCTTCCAGCTGGTTTCCAGAGGCAGTTAGTTGCATGGAAGGAAATTGCCCATCCTTCCCTTGTGGAGCAGCTGGTGTCCTCAAGCCTCCTGCCTTCAGGATTGCAATGCAGCTTGTTGTCACTAGGCCACCAGAGCTCCCTACAGTTACCATGGCAAGTGTATAATCTTTCAATATGAATTCCCTCACATTTCCTCTTTCCACAGATTAATTAAAGCTGTAAGAGTTTGACTTAAATAACCAAAGACATAGTTATTTAAAGGCAATACTGAGGTTAGAACAAATATTCCTGTCTCCTATTTCCTGAACCGTCCCACATTGGGTCTTTCCTTGAAAAAGAGTATTTTGAAGTCCTGACTGAATGAGTCCAGCAGGAGTTCAGGCCTCAAATTGATCAAATTAGACTCCTAGGCTGATGACAACATTGATTTAAGCTGAGGAAATGTTTGGGTATTTTTTGGCCTGAAGGCATTCTCTTTCTTGCTTGATCTTAAAAACGATATTCAGGTTTGAAAGTTTAGACAGACATTCTAGAAAAGTCTTTCCATCACACTGAAGAGGAATTTTAAATAGTTTTGAAGTCCTTTGGGCCTCCACATCAATTATCCTGTTCTCCTTCCACTGAACACTAAAATTTTCCAGCAGAGATGAATTGCTTCTGGTGAAGTTTCTCTCCCATTTTATTTCAATAGGATTTATACCACTGGCTTCTTCAGGCCGTCAGCTCTTCATGTCTGAGAATTCCCAGAACAAAGAGTGATGGGCAAGGAGCAGGTGCTATCTGGGGATGGGTGTGAAGAAAGAACAGAAAGTATTTTTGTTTAGAAACAAAAATTTCATTTTCCCCTTATCAATTTTATGGATCTAATGACTTTTTAAAACAAACAAAACCCTACAAAATGCATAAAGTTTTCTAAACACTAGTGTATAGGTCTTAATTTTTCTAATATTGTGTGGTTTGTTTGCACAGAATTAGCAGTATCAGAAACTGTGCAGTGGATTCTGACTCCCAGTCACTCTATGCATGTTGGTATGTACTGTGCTGCATGGGATTTTCAGTGTCTGAGGTTTTGGAAGTAGCATTCCAGGCCTGTATTTCAAGGTACTTCTGGGTAGACTGAAACCTTTAAGCTTTCCATTATCAGCTGAATAAATTAACTGTTGTTGTTGACTGACTTGTATTTGACCCTCCAGAGGGTTTTCAGAGGCAGTAAATTGCACAGGAGGATACAGCCCATCTTTCTTTCATAGAATAGCTGGTAGATTTGAACCACAAGCCTTTGGATTGCAGTGCAGTTCCATACCACTAAACCACCAAAACACATTAATGCTTCCCACTGTTCTCCACTTTTAGCACGAAAATTGTTTTGTATGAATGAAAGTGAAGAGAACTTGAAACATTTGGTATACAAGATCAAGAACTACAACGTTCAATGTGTATTACATTTCAACATCGAGAAGACAAAAAAAAATCCTTATGACTAAACCAACAAGTAATGTAAACACAGTTGGAGAAAAGATTGAAGTTATCAACAATTTTGTCTTGCTTGGACCTACAATCAACACCCCTAGTACCAGAAGTCAAGAGATTAAAAGATGTATTGCACTGAGAAAAATCTGCTGTCAAGGAGCTTTCTAAAGTTCTAACTAGCAATGATGTCAGTTTTAAGACTAAGGAAATCATGGACTTCTCCAATTATTCCCTCTGTATCTGAAAGCTGCATAATGACTTAGGACAGCAGAAGAAAAATAGATGCTTTTGGGTTGTAGTGTTGGAGAAGAGTCCTGAATATTGTGTGGACTGCTAAGGAAACAAGCAAGTATGTCTTGGAGAAAGCATAGCCAGAGTGTGTTCCTTGGAGGTGAGAGGCAATGAAGTTTTGTCTCACATACTTTGGGCATATTTTTAGGAGAGGCCAGTTCTTTGTAAGGGACATCCTTCTGGAAAAGGTGCAGGGTTAGTGAAAGAAGATACTTAGCAAGATGGATTGACACAATGACTGCAAGAATGGGTTCAAGTATGTCAGAGATGGTGAAGATGGCACAGGACAGGACAAGGTTCTGTTGTTCAGAGATGAGCTCTTAGAAAAGCTATGAACTCAACAGCACTTAACAACAAGCAACTCCACCCTAAGATTAAAGATCCTAAAAAAAAAAATTTAGCCCATTATCCAAATGTTCAAAGCTTCTGGGTTAACAGAACATTTTTCCATGATACTCCTCTTCCTTCACAATAAACAAATATGCTGCATTGGTCAGATCAGCCTGGGTACCCTGGTTTATAGAAAATATCAAATCTCTTTAGTGTAGAGCTACTTGGAAATCTTGCTACTGCTGAGTTTCATTGGCTAGATATGAAAGGAAATTGTAGCATAGAACAGCCTCTTATAATATTAGTCAGAGAAGTTTTTGAAATCACTGATTATCTCTTGGGATTAATGTATCAGAGAGATTAATTTAAGGAATGCTGATTTTCAGACAACAAAGAAAATTATTCTCAGTCCCTTTGACCCGATTCTGGAGCCTTTGCCTCATGTGGAGGAGTGAGGACAGGTACTTTGGGAATAATTTTCACTATTATTTTTCATTATCATTTTGAGGAAAAGTAAACCATGATTTCTCATTAGTCCAAATGCAGAACTACCTTTCAGATCTTTCTGTGTGACTTCTGCTTAAGTACACACTACGCTCAAAATGATATTGTGATCCACTGATTGAATATTTTATTTTTTGAAGTAACCTCTTAAATGGTAGAGTGATATGTGAACCCTTAACTCTGTGCTTGTAACTTAATTTAAAGATTTATCAGAGTTTTGTTTGGTTGATTTTTTTAAGGGAAAAGAATATGTTTATGCCCTGGTATGTTGTTGTTGTTAGGTACCACTGAATCACTTGCAACTCATAAAGTCCCTATGCATAACAGCTCTGAACCCTGTCCTATCCTGGGCCAGTCCCAGATGTCTCTGACACACCCATCCCATTACCTCAGTTACTGTGTTACAGTTATGTTACAATTAATGTCCTTCTTCAAGAACTGGTCCCTCCTGGCAACATTCCTAAAGTATGTGAGACAGAACTTTAAGGAACAACAAATAAATAGGTTTCAATCCTTTCCAGGACAGACCTATTTGTCCACCTGACAGTCCATGGCATTTTTAATACTCTTCTTCAACAACACAACTCAAAGGAATTTTTTATTCTTCTACCATCCTTAGTCATTGCCCAGCTCTCTGAAGCATAGTAAGTAACTGAGAAGACCATGGTATGGATTAGGTGCACCTTAGTTTCAAGTCTGACATCAATGATCTTCAGCGTTCTGGAGAGGTCCCCGATAGCAGACATTCCCAGTGCAATTTGTCTTTTGATTTCCTGACTGAGGGTGCCAAGGGTGTTGATTGTGGAATAGAGAAAGCTGAAACTGTTAACCCCAGTCTCTTCTTCATCTATCATGATGCTACCAATTGGCCCAGAGGTGAGAATCTACGTTTCCTTGATGTTGGACTTCAAGGAAGCATATTGGAAATTGCAGTCCTTGACTTTCTGCAGCAAGCACTTTAAGTACTCTTCAGCTTCAGCAAGAAAGTTGTGTCAGCTACATTGTTGTTGTTGTTATGTGCCGTCGAGTTGCTTGTAACTCATAGCAACTCTATGTCAATAGCTCTAAACTCTGCTCTGTCCTGTGCCAATCACACTGTCTCTGACACCCCCACTCTGATTACCCCAGTCACTGAATCAATCCACCTCATAGGGGACTTTCCCTTCCTGCGCTGTCCCTCCATGCTACCAAGCATGATGTCCTTCTCCAAGGACTGGTCCCTCCTTACAACATGTCCAAAGTATGTTAGACGGAGCCTCAGAATCCTTGCCTCCAAGGAGCCACCCAGTTTAACCCTTTCCAGGATGAATCTGTTTGTTTTCTAGCAGTCCATGGTACCCTAAATACTCTTCTCCAGCACCACAGCTCAAAGGCATCAACTCTCCTTCTATCCTCCTTGGTCATTGTCCAACTCTCTGATGCATAACAAGTGATTGCAAAGACCATGGCCTGTATTCGATGCACCTTAGTCTCAGAGAGACACCATTGCTCTTCAGTACTTTGGAGAGGTCCCTAATAGCAGACTTTCCCGTGGCAATACGCCTTTTAATTTCCTGGTTACTGATGCCAAGAGTGTTGACTGTGGAGTCAAGCAAACTAAAGCTGTGAACAATTTCAATCTCTTCACCATCCATCCTGATGCTGCCAGTTGGCCCAGTGGTGAGAATCTTTGTCTTCTTGACATTAGTACAAGTTATTTATGAGTCTTCCTCCAATACTGATGTCACATTGGTTCTCATAATGTCCAACTCCTTAAATGATCTGTTTTGCATATAGATTGAAAAGATATAGAAACAGAATTCATCCCTGACACACTCTTTTCCCGATTTTGAACCATGCAGTATTTCCTTGCTCTGTTCTGAGGTCTGCTTCCTAGTTCAAGTATAGGTTTCACATGAGTGAAATCAGGGTTTCTGAGGTTCCCATTCTTTTCAAGTTTAGCTATAATTTTGTCATGGTCCACACAGTCAAATATCTTTGCACAATCAATGAAACACAAATAGACATTCTTCTGGTACTCTCTGCTTTCTGATAAGATCCATCTGACATTGGTTATGATAACCCTAGGGCCACGGCCTCTTTTAAACCTAGTTTATATATCTGGTAGTTCTCTGTCAATGTCCTATTCCTGTCATTTTTGGATAATCTTCAGTAGGATTTTTCTTCCATATGATATTAGAGATATGGTTTGATAATGTACATACTCTGTTGGATTGCCTTTTGGGGGGGAATGGGAATAAATACAAATCTCTTCTGGTCAGGTAGTTGTCCTCCAGATTTCTTTACACAGTTGGTGAGCATGTCCAGGGCTGCATCTGTTTGTTGAAATATGTCAGTAGGCATTACATCAATTTCTGGGGCCTTATTTTTTGTCAATTCCTTCAGAGCAGTCTGAACTTCCTCCTTCATCACCATTGCTTCTGGTAAGATATTGTTTCATGATATTTTTCTGGGTAAGCCAGTTCTTTCTGGTATAGTGACTCTGTATACTCCTTCCATCTACTTTTGATGCTTCCTAGATCATTCAGTGTTCTGCCCATAACATTCTTAACTGTTGAAATTTGAGGCTGGAATTTATTCTTCAGTTCCTTCAGCTTAAGAAATGGAGAGAGACTTTATTTCTTGCTTTTCTGAATCTAACTCTCTGCACATTTCTTTATAATACTTTATTTTGTCTACCAGAACTGCCCTTTGAAATCTTTTACTCAGCTCCTTGACTTCCTGATTTCTTCCCTTTGCTTCTCAGTGCTTTAGTGCAATATTCAGAGTTTCCTCTGATGTCCACCTTGGTCTTTTTCCTTCTCTGTGGTGAGCTCTTTTTTCGTCTTCCTGGATAGTACTCTTGATGTCCTCCACAGCTCATCTGGTCTTTGTTAATGTTGGAGGCCTCAAACCATCTGGGTTTTAAATTCGGGTGAGATGGACTCAAGGACAAATTCTGGTTCTTGTGGTTTTAATTTTCTTTAGCATCAGCTTCAACTTACATGTAAGTAATTGATGGACTGTTCCCCAATCAATACTTTTCCTAGTTTTCACAGCTGATACTGAGCTTCTCCAGTGATTCTTTCCACATATGGAATCAATCTGATTCCTGTGTGTGCCATCAGGTGAGGTCCATCTCTATAGTTGTCATTTGTACTTCTTGTAAAATTTATTTGCAATGAATAAATAATTGATTGCACAAAATCATCTATTATTCTATCTCCAGTCATATTTCTGTCACTAAACCATGTTTTCTGACTACTGATCATTCTTCATTTGTTCAAATTTTGTATTCCAGTCACCCATTATTATTAGTGGACCTTGGTTGCATTTTTTTATTTATTTCAGACTGCAAAAGTTGGTTGAAATAATTTATTTCTTCCTTTTCAGCTCTAGTTGTTGGTGCATATATTTGAATGATGGTAATATTAACAGGTCTTTCTATGCATATCAATATTATTCTGTCACTCACAACATTGTATTTCAAAGTGGATCTACAAATGGTCTTTTTATCTATGAATGCAACCCTGTTTCTCCTCATATTTCCATTTCTGGCATATTAGACCATATGATGTTTGATTCTAAGGGTTCCATGAAAGGTCCCATGCCAATCCATCTCATTTCACCAATGCCTAACATGTTAATTTGTATGCCCTGGTTTAATTTGAAAAGAACGTACTTTTTAACATTATTGTTGGGGCATCATTAGGATATATGGTATCCATCAGGTGTTAGCTCAAAGGTGATATTGTAGAGGAAGGAGGAGATAGGACATTATAGTTTAACAGGTCATAAGATAGTAAATTTTCCTTAATTATAAACCACCTAGTGCTCCCTTATTCTGTTCAAGCCACAGTTACATAGTCTATATATAGACTTCACATAAGCCAATTAAGAGTTCTGGAATTCCTCTTCTTCTTAATGTTAGCCATCATTGATTATGATTTGCACAGTGAATGTCTTTACATAGTTAATAAAACACAAATAAACATCTTTCTCGCACTCTCTTCTTTAAGCCAAGAACATCCGACGTTAGTTAGTAATAATACCCCTTGTGCTTTGGCCTCTTATGAATCTAGCTTGAGTTTCTGGCCTTTCCATATTAATATATTATTCAATCTGTTTGTAATGATTGCTAGCAAGATTTTACTTGTATATAATATTAATTATATTGTTTGATAATTTCAACATTCTTTGGAGTCTTTTTTTTTAAGTTGGAAACAAATGCAGATGCCTTCCAGCCTGTCGGTTGGCCAGATAGCTGTCTTTCACATTTCTTGGCATAGGCTACTGGTTGTATTCAGTGCTACAACTATCTGTTGATATACGTCAATTGGCATTTCATTAATACCCAAGTTCTCCCTTTCTGCCTGTGCCTTCAGCGCAGCTATAACTTCTTCCTTCATTATCATTGTTTCATGATCATGTACTACTTTCCAAGATGCTTCAGTGTCAACCAGAGACTGTGTGAAATCCTTAGAATCCTTCAGTATTGCAACTTCAGGCTTGAATTTATTTTTCAGTTCTTTCAACTTGAGAAATAACAAGTGAGTTCTTCCCTTTTTGTTCTCCAGTTCTAGGTCTTTGCACATTCCATTATAATACTTTGCTTTGTCTTTTTGAGCTACTCATAGTAACAGCAGTCAAGAAATCAAAAGATAGGTTGTATTGGGAACACCTGGCATCAAGAACCTCTCCAAAGTGCTAAAGAGCAAGGGTGTCATTTTAAAGATTAATGTGTACCTGAACCAAGCCTTGATATTTTTAATTGGTTCCTACGGAAGTTGAACAATAACTAAAGATTATAGAAAAAGAATTGGTGCCTTTGAGTTATGGTGTAGGACAGGAGTATTGAATAGACTGCCAAAAAGAACAAACAAGTGGATTTTGGAGGAAGTGCAACCAGTGTGCTCTTTAGAGAAAAGGTGAACGTTTATCTCATATACTTCTTTCATGTTTTCAGGAGCTGTTCATTCTTGGAAAATGATGTTTTGCTGGGAAAAGTCGAGGCCTAAAGGAAATGAGGAAGACCTCCCATTAGGTGGGTTAACACAGTTATGCTAACAATGAGCTCTAGCATATAAAAAATGCTGAGAATGGTGAAGCATAGGTCAAGATTCAGAGCTGTTATTTACAGGTCACTATGATCCTATAATGAGTTGACACATTAGCACCTAACAAGGTAACAGATCATAATTTGTTAAAAAAACATGCTATAATACTGCTGTGAATTTGTCTGTTCTCATAATTTTTAGCAATTAATTTAATAATATGTCACTGTTGGCACTGAAAAATATTTTCAAGTATATTGGAGTGGCAAAATAAGTCATATGTTTAATAACAAGTGGGCACTCATTAAAAATATATCACCTGCAAACATGAATATATTGTAAAGCACCAGGAATACTTTTCTTGTAACTCAGAGGAGGAGCCCTTCCCTACATTGGAGAAGTTGTTTTTAAAAACTCTATTGGTTTCACAAGGATGGACTCAATGTATATTGAGAAAGGTGATTTTAATTAAAGCTATGATACCCCAACATTTGAACTTTGTTTATCGCTTCATGGATCTGATTTATGAAGAACAGGGGATGAATAAATTCTTAAATGTGAAATTTAAGTTGGAGGAATTAAAGGGAAAATCAAATTTAAAGCATAACCAGGAGCATAAACATATTTGCAACCATCTGGAAGCAAATATACACTTACTTCCTGCTACAGAACCAAGCCTGTTGCTGCATAATGCCAAGACATCTGGCTGTCTGGCAGCAGGATACTTGAACATCTGGATGACTGGATATGTTTAAACATTTGCATATGACTTAGCCCATATATACAATATGATAACCAATAGAAACAAAAATAGTACTCATTTGAAATTGTAGGTTGTCTTTATAACTTTGTGGCAAAGCTGAACCAACTTGAATATTTTTTATGTTTAAAACTTCAAAATTCATTATTAATTGATTGCTTGCATGTTGACTATGCGTAGACATTATTTGTGTCCCAAGGAAAATAGTTATACATGTAAATTATAAATAAGACAGCTAGTTCAAGCCTCGAATGTTAGTTGTGAGGATGGCACAGGATAGGGCAAGGATTAGGTCTATTCATAGGGTTGCTGTGAGTCATAATTAACTTAATGGCACCTAGCAACAACAGCACTATGTGTATGCATGTGTACACAAAAAAACCTAAAAAAATTATAAATGTGTGTGTAGGGGAGATCTATGCCTATATATGTGCATAAGTATCTCCCCACTCTGACACACAACCAGGACAGAGTTCAAGATATTAAATTGCGTCTACTAGCAGCAACTGAGTTCAAAGACTTTTCCACACTATTGTATTGATTTCAGTCTCTCTTGTTAAAAGAAATATTTCTAACATGTCATCACTGAGGTGTTCTTCACTGAATGGCATGATTTTCCCCTGGATTTTTAAGTGCTTAAAAATCAGTACTTTGAAAAGATTTATTCTGGTACAATTTCCCTGCTGAGAATTTGCATTTTTATCCCAAATACATTGAATTTATAAGAATCTATAAGAATCGCCTAGGAAACTTGTTAAAATGTAGATTTTAACTCAGTATCTGCAGTGAAAATGTGAAATCTCACCAGGCAGTCACACTACAAATGAACTGGTTCAAACCTCTGCCAAAAATTCCTGTACAGAGAGACAACTATGGAGTCCCAACTGAAATGCTGTGGACTCTTGCAAAATTGTTATGAGTGTAATGAAAGAAGGGTGTTGTGATATATTCTCTTCACATACCTGTTTCATAAATAAATGGACATATTGGTGGGCGCGGGGGCAATCTAGCCACATCAAGACCATAACTGCTTTTCTTACTAACACTCTGGTGTGATGTTTCTCAAAGTGAGATCCCTGGGCCACGTGCATGTAAATGATTTGGAAATTTCCTGGAAAGCAATGTTCCTCTTAAAATGGGATATCCAAAGCTGAGCCTCTGAACCTTTTACTCCTCAGTTACTTCTCAGTGAGCAGAGAGTTAATTTTCATTTTTCTTAGTGGTTATGTAGTTCTAATTCCCATCTCTGTATAAAATGGAATCTTCAAGTCGCAAAGTCTTCCTCAACTAAAGGATTTACAAACTCAGCTTTTGGGGTTCTATTTTTTTAAGTTTGCTGCTTTCAGATGAGAAATACTGAGAATACAGTTGTGATATCTGTTAGAAGGCACAAGCTAGGGGAATCTGTAATTGAATCCTATGGACAAATTTCTGGATATTGTTTTTATTCAAGATGCTATGCAACAGTTAAAACACAACTTTTATTTTAATTTTACAATATGTAATATGATGCATATCATATTGCAGACCCAATGAATACCCTAGAGAAAGGGAAGCAGAAGAAATATTTTGATCTGGAGGACAAATTTCTGGATATTGTTTTTATTCAAGATGCTATGCAACAGTTAAAACACAACTTTTATTTTAATTTTACAATATGTAATATGATGCATATCATATTGCAGACCCAATGAATACCCTAGAGAAAGGGAAGCAGAAGAAATATTTTGATCTGGAGGACAAATTTCTGGATATTGTTTTTATTCAAGATGCTATGCAACAGTTAAAACACAACTTTTATTTTAATTTTACAATATGTAATATGATGCATATCATATTGCAGACCCAATGAATACCCTAGAGAAAGGGAAGCAGAAGAAATATTTTGATCTGGAGTTACATGAGTAGCTATTGAAGAAGTTAGAAATGATGGGAGAAAAGAATTGAAGCCATAAATAAAGCAAATATCTCAGTAGAGGATATACAAGAAATACATCAGCATGGAGTCACATGCAAAAAAAAATACTGAGGAAATTGCAAATGATAGATGAAAGAATTGAAACTATAGGTAAAGAAGTAAATTATTTACTCCTTTTTTTGTACATAGGTTCACTATGAGTTGGAATCAAATTGAAGACACCTACCAACAACAGTATGCACATTTGGACACAAATCATGTCCTCTGGATTATATTATGTTAATTCCATGATGTTTTTAGCTGTCATTCAGTTGATTCTGACCCACGGTGACCCACAGATGCAGAACATAAATTTTCCTTTCAGTATGTCCCAAATGCTGCATGGGACAAGCTTATACTAAAATATTATTTTTAAATCATCACAAGAAGAGAAGAACAAAGAGAAAGAATCTCCATAGTACTGGATAAAATAGAAATGCACGAAAACTAAGAAATCCAGAATATTAAGACTGAATTGACAGAAATTTCCAACATGCTGAACTGACAAAAAAGCAGAACAGAAGAGATGAAACAGAGTCAGTCAGCTGGAAGACAAGAACCTCAATGGGAACTTACTGGAAGAAAAAAGCAGAGAGGAGACAGAAGAAAAATGAAGGGGAAAAAAAAAACCCATCCATTAGAACCTTGTGGGATAATATCAAAAGGAACAACATACATGTAATCAGAATTTGAGAGCAGGGAAAACACTGAGAAAATTGTGGAAGAGGTACTAGAAGAAAACTTCCCAGATACCATGAAGAACGAGGAAATCCTCATTTAAGAAGCTCAGCAAACTCCAAACCAATTCAATCCCAAAAGAGAAACACCAACACATATTATAGTAAAATTCTCCAAAATCAGAGATAAAGATAGAATAACAAAAGCAGATATGACATAACAATAGAAGCAGCTAAAATAAAATCTGTAACAACAGAATAGTATGAGAAGCTATACTAGGTAATGAAGGTAGGTATGTTGGAGATCATGAGGTTGGCTCAAGATAGAACAGGGTTGAGAGCTGTTGTACATAGGATTGCTATGAGTTGCAAGTGACTCGATTGCACTTAACAACAACAACAACACCACAACATACTCTGATAAATTTGAAAACTGTGGATTGAAGCTCAATGTTAAGAAAATAAAGATTCTCACCACTAGGCCAATTGGCAGCATCATGATAGATGGCAAAAAGATTGAGATTGTTAATAGCTTCAGCTTGCTTGGCTCCACAGTCAACACCCTTGCTAACAGCAGCCAGGAAATCAAAAGTCGAATTGCACTGGTAAAATCTGCTGTTAGGGACCTCTCCAGAGGACAAATTATGACCAATTATGTCAGTCTGGAGACTAAGGTGTGATCCAGGCCATGGGTCTTCACAACTTGATATGCATCAGAGAACTGGAAAATTACTAAGGATGGTAGAAGAAGGATTGATGTGAACCTTTGAGATGTGGTGCTGGAGAATTGTATTGAATATACCATGGACTGCTAAGAGAACAAACAGGTTTGTCCCGAAGAGGGTGAAACAAGGCTGCTCTTTGGAGGCAAGGATTTTGAAGCTCCACCTCACATACTTTGAGCATGTTGCCAGGAGGGAGAAGACCTTGGAGAGGGATATCATGCCTAGAAGGGTAGATGGACAGAGCCAAAGAGGAAGACCTTGGATGAGATGGATTGACTTAGTGACCGAGATTATGGTGGTAGGTGTGTCAGAGATAATGAAGTTGGCTCAAGACAGAGCAGGGTTCAGGGCTATTGTACTTAGTGCCACTTTAAGCCACAAACAACTCAGTGGCACATAACAATAACAGAGGAAAAAGACAAATTCCTAGAAACCCACACCCTACCCATATTGACAAATACAGATGTAGAACACTTGAATCAAATAATTTGAATAGGTCTTCAAAAGACTGAGCTCTATAAAATTTCCTGACCAAGAGCAATTCTTGGGTGAATTCTACTCAGGATTCATAAATGAACTGTGACTAAATCTGCTTAATTTTTTAAAATAGAAAACAAACACTCTCAGAGTAATTCTATGAAGCAAGCATAAACCTGATATAAGATATTACCAAAATAAGAAAACTATAAACCAATATCTCTCATGAATATAGATGCAAAAATCTTTAACAAAATCCTGGTCAATAAAATCTAAAAGTATATTAAAAAAATTCATTATGACCAAGTGGATTTGGGAAGTATTAAAAGAAGATGGAAAGAGTGTATAGAGTCACTGTACCAAAAGGAATTGGCAGACACAGGAGAATTTAATGAAAGGACATATGAGCAAGAGCCTATGGTGATGAAGGAAGAAGTTCAAGCTGCTTTGAAAGAATTGGCAAAAAAGAAGACCCCAGGAATTGATGATATACCAATTGACGTATTTCAACTAACACTTGCTGCCCTAGATGTGCTCACCAAGTTGTGTCAAGAAATCTGGAGAACAACCACTTGGCCAACTGACTGGAAAAGATCTGTATTTGTTCCCATTCCAAAGAAAGGTGACCCAACAGAGTGTGGAAATTATCCAACAATATAATTGATGTCACATGCAAGGAAGATTTTGCTGAAGATTATCCAAAAATGACTGGAACAGCACATTAACAGAGAACTGCCAGAAGGGCAGGCTCAGTTTAAAAGGGGTCGTGGTACTAGGGATATTAGCTAATGTTAGATGGATCTTGGCTGAAAGCAGGGAGTACCAGAGTAATCCCTATTTGTGTTTCATTGATTATGCAAAGGCGTTTGGCTGTGTGAATCACCACAAACTGTGGCTGACTCTGAGAAGAAAGGGAATCCCAGAACACTTGATCATGCTAATGAGAAACCTATACCTGGGCCAGGAGGCAGTCATCAGAACAGAGCAAAGAAACACTATATAGTTCAAAACTGGGAAGGGTGTACACAATCACTTGCTATATGTCGGAGAGCTGGACAATGAGTAGGGAGGATAGAAGAAGAATTGATGCCTTTGAGCTGTGGTGCTGGAGAAGAGTATTGAATATACCATGAACTGCTAAGTAAACAAATGGATTCATCCTGGAGAGGGTTAAACCAGGCTGCTTCTTGGAGGCAAGGATTCTGAAGCTTTGCCTAACATACTTTGGACATGTTGCAAGGATGGATCAGTCATTGGAGAGTGACGTCATGCTTGGGAAGGTAGAGGGACAGTCCAGGAGAGGAAGACTCTCTATGAGGTGGATTGATTCAGTGACTGGGGTAACGGGGGGTAGATGTGTCAGAGACAGTGAGATTGGCACAGGATAGGGCAGATTTTAGGGCTGTTGTACATAGGGTCACAATGAGTCTCACGCTACTCGACAGCACATAACAACAACAACAACATGACCAAATGGAATTCATAACAGGTATGTAAACATGGTTCAACATAAGAAAAACAATCAATGTAATTCATCATATTAACAAAGCAAAGAATCTGATGGATCCTATCACCTGATACAGAAAATACCTTTGAAAAAAGTTGTCAGAGTTCAATTTTACTTAGATCCAGAATCAACATTCATGGTAACAACAGTCATCATAATGAAACAATGTATTACACTGACCAAACTTATTTCCAAGGACCTCTTTAAAGTGTGAAAGAGCAAAGATATAATTTTAAAGACTAGGGTGAACTTTAACCAATCCATTTCAGTCAACTTATATGCATGTGAAAGCTGGACAATGAACATGGAAGATATAAGAAAAATTAATGCCTTTGAATTATGTATTGGCTGAGAATATTGTATAAACCATGGACTACTAAAAAAAAAAAAACAAATTTATTGATCTTGGAGGAAGTGCCTCCAAAGTGCTCCTTAGGAAAAAAAAAAGATGATGATGCAATTTTGTCCTATATATTTTGCACATAGGGGGCAACCTTTGGAATATGACATCATACATGGAAATATAGAGGGCCCGTGAAAAAGATCTTCAGAGAGATGGGATTATACAGTGATTCCAGCAGTGGGTTCAAAGACCAGCAGTGGTTGTGAGGCTGGCACAGGACCCAGGAGTTTGTTCTCTTGTGTAAGTGGTAAAAGGTCACTAGAAACTGAAGTTGACTGGAAGGCACCTAACAACAGTTGACCAAAAGGTTGGCAACAGTTTGAAGTTCCCTGGAAGAAGGATCTGGAACCCTGCTTCATATGATATAAACCCTCAAAAAAAGAAACCCACTCCTGTCAAGTCTGGTTCTATTCCTGTATTTCAGATGGGTTGGAGCACCCTCACCTTTTGATTAGGCATTAAGCCCTTAACCATTTGTGCTGTCCAGGGACTTTGGAAGCCCATCCTAGCAGCCCAATTTTACTTTAGCAACTAATTCAGTTTCTTAGCTGTTTCAGTTCTTCTACAGTTTTAACAGCCACGGATAATGTCTGGTAGCTAGTATTTGCTCACAAGAGTATGGCCATATACCTGTTTGTGTGTAAGTGTGCATGCATTTGTTTAAACAGATGGATAAGTAAAGTGAATTTCTTTAGAATAAGTAATTATATGATACTATTTTTAACAGTTGTTGTAGATAATTTGTCTTATTATATTATTATTTTAACTCTTCCCCACGGTCTACCTTGCCCTCCCTACCACACATTTGACACATCCATGGGCATGTGTGGGGAAGATGGGCTCTTTCTTTTGGTTATATAATTTTCTTCTCCTTACCACAGACTTCCTACATATGTTTTCCCCATTCAGAAATTTCTGTTCCTTAGAATTTTAGTAATACATATTTCTTGTTGCCTATGTCCCATCTTACTCTTATTTAGTTTCATGTCTGTAACTTTCTTTTTACTGAAGTCAGAGTGAGAAGCATTGAAAAATATGTATGGATTTCCATTTTGAATCCCATATTAGTTTTCAACTCTGACTAGTCACCCTTTCCTTACAGTTTGAGACCTAGAACATTTTTTTTCTGTTCCTATCTACAGGCTTGGTCTCCTTAATTTAGTTTTAATATCATATCTTAAGCTCAAGGAAGTGAAGAACAAATTCAAACCTCGAGTTGCTATAATCAAGGATGCTTTCGGCAGAACGTTAAATGATCCCGGAAGTATTAAAAGAAGATGGAAGGAATATACTGAGTCACTGTGTACAAAAGAATTGGAAGACACAGAAGAATTTCATGAACCAACATATGAGCAAGAGCCTATGGTGATGAAAGAAGAAGTTCAGGCTGCTTTGAAGGACATGGCAAAAAATAAGGCTCCAGGAATAGATAGTATACCAATTGACACATTTCAGTTAACAGATGCAGCCCTGGATGTGCTCACCAAGTTGTGCCAAGAAATCTGGAGAACGACCACCTGGCCAACTGACTGGAAGAGATCGATATTTGTTCCTATCCCAAAGAAAGGTGACCCAACCGAATGTGGAGACTACAGAACAATTTCACTGATTTCACATGCAAGCAAGATTTTACTGAAAATTATCCGAAAACGACTGGAACAGCACATCAACAGAGAACTACCACAAGTCCAGGCTGGTTTCAGAAGGGATCGTGGTACTAGAGATATTGTAGCTGATGTTAGATGGATCTTGGCTGAAAGCAGGGAATACCAGAGGAATGTCTATCTGTGTTTCATTGACTATGCAAAGGCATTTGACTGTGTAGATCATAACAAACTGTGGCTGACTCTGAGAAGAATGGGAATCCCAGAACACTTGATCGTTCTAATGCGAAACTTATACTTGGACCAGGAGGCAGTCGTCAGAACAGAGCAAGGGAACACTGCATGGTTCAAAATTGGGAAGGGCGTACACCAGGGATGCATCCTATCTCCATACCTTTTCAACCTATATGCAGAACAGATTATCCGGGAGGCTGGGCTCTATGAGGA
Source organism: Elephantulus edwardii (assembly GCF_000299155.1). Taxonomy (NCBI): domain Eukaryota; kingdom Metazoa; phylum Chordata; class Mammalia; order Macroscelidea; family Macroscelididae; genus Elephantulus; species Elephantulus edwardii. The sequence continues at coordinate 7,312,556 of NW_006399910.1, read as the reverse complement.
GAAATGGGGGGTCAAGATTGGTGGACGATTTATCAACAATCTGCGTTATGCGGATGACACAACCCTGCTTGCTGAAACTGAGGAGGACCTGAAGCGCCTGCTGCAGAGTGTCAAGGACTGCAGCCTACAATATGGATTGAGGTTCAATGTCCAGAAAACAAAGATTGTCACCACTGGACCAACTGGCAGCATCAGGATGGATGGTGAAGAGATTGAGATTGTACACAGCTTTAGTTTGCTTGGCTCCATAGTCAACAGTCTTGGCACCAGCAGCCAGGAAATTAAAAGGCGCATTGCCATGGGAAAGTCTGCTGTTAGGGACCTCTCTAAAGTGCTGAAGAGCAGTGGTGTCTCTCTGGAGACTAAGGTGCGTCTGATACAGGCCATGGTCTTCGCAATCACCTGTTATGCATCAGAGAGTTGGACAATGACCAAGGAGGATAGAAGGAGAATTGATGCCTTTGAGCTGTGGTGCTGGAGAAGAGTATTAAGAATACCATGGACTGCTAGGAAAAGAAACAGATTTGTCCTGGAGAGGGTTAAACCGGGTGGCTCCTTGGAGGCAAGGATTCTGAGGCTCCGTCTAACATACTTTGGACATGTTGTGAGGAGAGACCGGTCCTTAGAGAGGGACATCATGCTTGGGAGGGTGGAGGGACGGCGCAGGAGAGGAAGGCCCTCTATGAGGTGGATTGATTCAGTGACTGGGATAATTGGGATGGGAGTGTCAGAGACAGTGCGATTGACACAGGACAGAGTGGAGTTTAGGGCTGTTGTACATAGGGTCGCTATGATTCGTAAGCGACTCGATGGCACATAACAACAACAACAACATCTGATGGATGATTACCTTCTGAATTGTGTTAACTTCAATCTGTTTATATTACTCCTATTAGAAATTTCCTCAAGGATCTTTGTGTCTGCCAGATGAAGTACATGCCACACTATTTTAGTCTCATTGCTTATATTTCTTAAGAAGATTGCTTGTTGTCTCTCTAACATGCCTTGCTTTTGCAATATTTAGCACCTCTACAGATGTTACCTTTCCTTCCACCTTACCAGTCCCTGTTCTCCACCCTGCATCAGGTCTACCACCTGCAAAGGTCTTTCTCCTGGGTTTGGGTCTTTTGTCTTCTATGAGTCCATGACACCTTGTACTTGATAGAATTTTTTGTGTTCTTAAGTTACATGTATGTCCCCTTTCTTATTCACTCAAGCACTTCCAGGCTAGGTACTAGGTCTTCTATTTCCTCTATTCCTAGCTCAGAACTCGCCATACAGTATGTGTATCAAACTGTTCATAGAACAAATCCATACCTGTATTTTAATTTCTTTCTCAATTAGCAACTTGATTTGCAAAATGTTTTATTCAGCCTTCTAGATGTGCCTCGGCATTTTCTTTTTGCTGCTTCTCCATTATCTGAAAATACAACAGGAAGAAGCATACAGCAACCTTGCCATTTGCGTCCATCAGCTTGTGGGGACATCTCTTAATCACTATTGTCATTTAACTGAACCTGCCCTTTACAGGAGAAACATAAAGCAACCTCCATCAATCTCTAACTCCTTTATTTCATCTCCCTACACTGTTCACATTTGCTTATTAAAGTACAGAAAGAATAATGAGCTTTTTATGGGTTTTAAAGTCATAGGAGGGCTGAACCACATAGTACCTTAGATATTAACCCAGACAATCATTTGTGAATAAGGAGGCTGTGTGTGACCCAAGACAAAGAAAGTGGCTTATTTAGGGGTCACTAATTGGGCCACTGATAGGATTAGAATTAGTGTGTGGGTCTTCAGATTCATAATACCCTTTTCTAGTTTGATGAAATGCATATTTCCCTCCCCACATTCTGATACAGAGAGAGTTATTCAGGTTTAGCTTTTCTAAATGAAACAGAAAATTTAAAAAAGGTTTAGCTGTCAGTGTTAACATACTTGAGTTTATCAACCTCCTGAGTTTTTTAGTCCATCAAGTGTTCCAACAGGGTGTTTCAGAAGGTGCAGTATTGGCATGTGGATGGGGAAATGTTCCTTTATGTAGGATTGTCCCAAGTGCTTCATGTCATTTGGTATACGTGGTCACCTCCCACACATTGCCAGAAATGCTCCTAGACGTTGTGAGGATTAAAAAATGCCTTCCTACTTTCCCCCATGGCTTCTAATTCCAACTCCACTGCCATCTTGGCAATTCTAACTCATGAGGGCCTTCCAGTGTTACACATTACGTGCACTATGTCATTCAAACTCAGGTAATAAATGGCATGAGAGGAGATTGTCCATTTTCCCCCCACAGAGCCACTGCTTTATACAAACTGTCAGAGAGTTTAGCAATGAAACTCCTTACAGCCTATGCCACCACAACTTCCTGGTAGTGCTCTGTAGAGTTTTTAGTGGCTGATTTTTAGAAATAGATCTTCAAGCTTTTCATATGTGGTCCCTCTCAAGAGATTCAAATTCCCAAAATCTATTAGTAGCCAGACATTTTAATCATTTGAACAATCCAGGAACTACTTCTAAAGGATATTGTTTGGTCCCTTTTCACAAAGAAAATGCATCTTTGCATAGTTCCTGTTCTCAAGGTCTTTAATCTTTCTCCATTAAGCATAATGTTTGCTCTTGGGTTTTGCATATATACTTTTGACTAAGTTGAGGAAACTCCCTTCTTTTCCAATTTTGCTAACGTAATCAAGAAGTGGTGTTGGATTTTGTCAAATGTCTTTTCTGCATCAATTGCTAGGATCATATGATTCTTGCTATTTATTTTGTTAATGTGGTGAATTACATTGATTGTTTTTCTTATGCTGAACCATCCTTGCATATCTGTTACGAATCCCACTTGATTATGACAAATGATTTTTTTTGGTGTATCATTGAATTCTATTGGCCAGGATTTTGCTAAGGACTTTTGCGCCTATGTTCATGAGAGATATTGGTCTGTAGTTTTCTTTTTCGGTAAAATCTTTGCCTGATTTTTGGTATTAGGGTTATACTTGCTTCATAGAATATCTCTGGGAGTATTTCTTCTTTTTTATATTTTGAAATAATTAAGCAAAATTAGTAATAAATCTTTTCTGAATGTTTTGTAGAATTCATATGTGAAGCCATCTAATTGAGGACCTTTTTTTTGGGGGGGGGAGTCTTTTTATGACTTGCTCAGTTTCTTTTTTTGTGATGAGTCTGTTCAAGTGTTCAAAATTTAATCATTATATCTCCAGCCTCATTTCTGTCACCACAAACATAATTTACAACTATCAGTCCTTTCCCCACAACTTTCACATTCTCCTTACTCATCTATTATTATTATTAATGCAGTTTGATGGTATGTTTCATCAATTTCTGACTGCTATAAAGAATATACTGGATCACTCTATTGAAAAGAATTGGCAGACTCAGAAGAATTTAATGAAATAACATATGAGCAAGAGCCTATGGTGAAGAAAGGAAAAGTTCAAGATGCTTTGAAGGAAATAGCCAAGAACAAGGCCCCAGGAATAGATGGTATACCAATTGACGCATTTCAGCTAACAGATGCTGCCCTGAATGTACTCACCAAGCTGTGCCAAGAAATCTGGAGAACAATCACTTGGCCAACTGACTGGTGACCCAACAGAGTGTGAAAACTATTAGAACAATATGATTGATTTCACATACAAGCAGGATTCTATTGAAGATTATCCAAAAACAAGTGGAACAGCACATCAGCAGAGAACTGCCAGAAGTCCAGGCTGGGTTCAGAAGGGGTCCTGGTGCTAGGGGGTATTGTAGCTGAGGTTAGATGGATCTTAGCTGAAAGAAGAGAATACCAGAAGAATGTCTATCTGTGTTTCATTGACTATGCAAAGGCATTTGACTGTGT
>NW_006399910.1:7305868-7308423 GCF_000299155.1 Elephantulus edwardii | reverse complement strand
GAGAGCCTGGGCTCTATGAGAGAGGTGTGGTGTCAGAATTGGTGAAAAATCTATTAACAATCTGCATTATGCAGATGATACAACCCTGCTTGCTGCAACTAAGGAGGACCTGAAACTCTTGCTGCAGAGTGTCAAGGACTGCAGCCTTTGTATGGATTGAGGCTCAATATCAAGAAGACAAAGATTCTCACCACTGGGCCAACTGGCAGCATCAGGATGGATGGTGATGCTTGGCTCCACAGTCAACACTGTTGGCACTAGAAGCCAGGAAATTAAAAGATGTATTGCAATGGCAAAGTCTGCTACTAGGGACCTCTCCAGGGTACTGAAGAGCAATGGTGTCACTCTGGAGACTAAAGTGCATTTGAAACAGGCCATGGTCTTTGCAATCACTTGTTATGTATCAGAGAGTTGGACAATGGCTAGGAAGGATAGAAGGAGAATTAATGCCTTTGAACTGTGGTGCTGGAGAAGAGTATTGAATGTACCATGGACTGCCAAGAAAACAAACAGATTCATCCTTAAGAGGGTTAAACCAGGCTGCTCCTTGGAGGCAAGGATTCTGGGGCTTCATCTGACATACTTTAGACATGTTGTAAAGAGGGAGAGGCCCTTGGAGAGGGACATCAAGCTTGGGAGGATGGAGGGACAGCACAGGAGGGGAAGGCCCTCTATGAAGTGGATTGATTCAGTGACTGGGGTAGTTGGTATGGGTGTGTCGGAGGCAATGTGATTGGCACAGGATAATGAAGGGTTTCTGTCTGTCGCTATGGGTCGCAAGGGACTCGATGACACATAACAACAACAACAACAACAACAACAGCATATTTGCAGAAATCCTCAATGTCCTTATCTTTGGCTTTGGATATTTGTGCTTATGTTTGAATAACTGTTCAAATTTGGTGTGTTCTTAATTCTAAAGTATAGAACATACCCAATTTGTATAAGAAACATCTTTACAGCTTCAAATTGGGTGAAAACTCTTCAATGTTAAGTCATTAGAAAGACAATGATATGGCTTCTACAACGCATTGTTCTGTTAAAATACCTTCAATGGTTAATCTTCCCAGTTTGAGGATTAGAAACCTTTCTTCATTCTTAACCAAAGGCATTCCTTTACGTGGAGTTTCATAGTTATTCAGAAAGGGAACTTTGGGGTGAATTGGCAGAAAGTCTAGGTAACTTTTTTATTGCTCAAGGAACTTGGAAACTGGAAAAGTTTAGGGTTTGTCTAGGAAATAAGATAACAAGGAGGAGATCAGGGGTCTGACCTGTATGATTTACTCAAAAGGGACAGGGAAATTCAGATTGATGTTACAGGGCAGTATGGCTTAAAGATGGTGCTGATGATAGGAAGGGGAAGGTTAGGGACACTGAGATGATAGATTGGGTGGATGTTATCTGAGTGACTTTTGTTTGTTATAATCTTAACATTTCTGCAACTCTCTTTACTTGTTCATTCCATGTCTTTTTTTACTTTTCTTAGATAAATTATTTAACTACTTAAGGTTCCATCTATTAAAAAGGGTATATAGATGTGTAAAAGAGTAACTGAAAAGTGATGTGATGCATATAAACTAAGATAAATGACTTATTTATTATCCTTGGTTCTTCTGCCACACAAATCTCTGGACCAGGCACACATAGTGCTTGGGTTCAAATTTTATTTCTACTTTTTGCTTATTGATTTTTGCACCTGGGCTATTTTATTGGAACTTTTTGTGCTTCAGTTTCCTCATTTTATAAAATAGGAGTAATAATGGTACCACATCAAAGGGCTGAAATGGGATACCTAAGTGGTGCCGCTCAGTTGGCAACCAGCAGGTTAAGTGGTACAAGATTATCTGCAGGTGCTTTGGACTGAAGACTTGCTGATCTACTTTCAAAGAAGCAACCATTGAAAACCCTAGGAAGCACAGGTTTACAGGAAGTCAGCCAGGATGAATTGGAAGCTACTGTACAACCAAAGTGGTGGTGTCAGAACTTATATCAGTTTTACTAAATAGTTACATTAGAATAAATGTATCTCTTCACTCACGTAATCAACCATTTTGTTGTAATTATAAACTAAAATTTCATTTTAGGTTCTATTTGAATTGAACTTGCAATCTGCTGCTTTTAAATCATTGAAATTTCATGTGTTCATTAGTTACAGAATGTTGTTGTTGCTGTTATGTGCACTCGAGTCACTTGAGACTCATAGTAATCCTACATACAACAACTCTAAACTCAGCTCTATCCTGAGCCAAGCTTATTGTCTCTGACACACCTACTGCCATTACCACAATCATTGAGTCAATCCATCTCATTGAAGGTCTTGCTCTCCTGCACTGTCTCTCCACCCCCCCAAGCATAATGTCCCTCTCCTAGGACTTGTCCCTCCTTGCAACATGTCCAGAGTATGTCAGATGAAGCTTCATAATCCTTGCCTCCTAGAAGAAGCCTGATTTCACCCTCTCCAGGACAAACCCATTTGTTCTCTTAGCAGTCCATGATACAGTCAACACTCTTCTCTAGCATCACAGTTCAAAGGCATCAATTCTCCTTCTATCATC
>NW_006399910.1:7297254-7303728 GCF_000299155.1 Elephantulus edwardii | reverse complement strand
CCAGCTAAAGAAGCAAAGGAGAATGGAGCCTCAGGGTTCAGTCAGCTGTTCCCACTGGACCCACCTGCGAAAACACTTTGCAGTCTAGAGGGGAGTAAATGTGAGGAAAATATCTTCTAATAGAACAAGAAGGCAAGCAGCTTTAACCCAAGACCACCACTAAGATGATAAAGTGTGTTCCGTTCCCCCTTCACATCAATGTCCCTGTTGAGCATGAAGAAGCCAGAGAGTCTGCACCCAATTCCCAAATGAGAAATGCACAAGTGAATAAAACAGCTTGTTTAATCACCATTGGACTATGCTTACCATTGCCCTGTATCATCTGGATCCTTTACATTTCCTTCACGTGCTCACCCCACCAACCAAATTGTGCAGCTCTGCAACTGCATCCCTGCAACTTTCATCCCTGCCATTCCTCATCCTTCTGCTCCCAACCCTCACCTCCTTGTATCCCCCAACAAATTTTTCCCAATAAAATTTTTTTAAAAAGAAAACTCTATAGAGAAGTTCTGTTCTAAACTTTCATTTAAACTTTAAAAAAAGCTATTTATAAGAACAATATTACAGAATATTTATACTTTTCTGACTTAATTCACTCAGCATAATGCCCTCCAGATTCATCTATGTTACCGTTTGAAAGTTCTTTACTACTGCATTGTATTCCCACCGTGTGAATATCCCACTCATCTGTTGATGAACTCTTGTGAGTTTTTTCATCTCTTTACTATATAATGCTGCAGTAAATGTGGGTGTGCATACATTTATTCATGTAGCGACTATTGTTTTCTCTAGGCTATATATCTAGTCATGAGATTGTTAGAACAAATGGTATTTTCCTTTTCTCCTTTTTAATGTAGTGCACAGCGATGGCCCTATTTTATACTCCCACCAGCAGTGTATGAGAATTCCATTCTCTCCTCCCTTTTGACAACATTTCTCATTTACTATAGTATTGCATGTTGCTGTTGCTGTTGATGTTGGGATGAAAGCTTATTGTTATTTTGGTCTATTTGGTTATCCTGCCTGTGATCTTTATGAAAGGACCTCTCTTTATTCTGTGACATTACTGAATGAATTTGAACTATCAACTTTCAGGTTAGTAGTCCAATTTAAACCATTTAACAACCAACCTTCAGGTTAATTGTCCAATTTAAACCTCAGAGACCTATTTGAATTCTTATTTTTGGCTTCATAGAGGAGGATAACAAAAGAAAAGGTTTAATAAAACAAAAGGGATAGGATGTGGAGCAGGAGTGGCCATGTGAGCCCCTAATAGCATTGTGCACTTTGAGTCATTTGAGATATTAAAAATATGCACATGATATATGACAGTTTTATACACACACACACACACACACACATTTAGGTAAAAATAAAGACCTAGATGGAGCATACATGGCCAGGGAAGTCTGAGAGAGAGGTGACCGAGGCTGTTAGACTAAGATTGGACATGTTTCCACCAACCCAAGTTCCCTTTACTGGAGTATGGTGTTAGCTAAAATCAAGCTCTGGTTGCTGCTTGGTTTCATTGTGACGGGGGTGTTAACACTTCTAGGCCATCCTAGCTGAGAGAGAAAGGAAATATATGTGGGTTCACTAACGATAGCATTTACATTTATCTATCAGTATTTCTAAATGTAACCATCTTCATCCATTTAATGAAATTAACCATGAGTTCCTATTAATGTCTTCTATTTTAATCTATTACAACATAGATCATTCTTATCTTCTCTCCTTGTTTGTTTGTAACTTCCCACTCCAACGATGAGAAACCTGGCATCCACCATCTGCCAACCATTTACATAATTTTTCAACTCCAGCAGGCAGTGTCTCCAAGGGATATAACTATCAACTAGAGTAAAGAGCTCATATATAGTACATTCTTTTTAAAATAATCCCTTTTTTAAAAAAACTGTTGCTATTGAGGTAGGAAGCTCTGATGGACTAGCGGTAAGAAGCTGTTTTGCAATCTCAAAAAAAAAACCAACCAAAAAAAAACCCAAACAGAATCAAAGCCACCAGCTGCTCTACAGAAGGATGGGCAATCTCTTGATTTACTGCCTCTGAAAACTTGCTGTAGTGTTAGCTATGGTCTGGTTCCAACTCAAAGGTACACAAAAACAACAACATTGAGATATACATAGCAAAATATATCCCAAATCAAATTTATAAATGCACAAGTCAGTTACTCTGACCATCTTCTTTAAGTTTTGCAGTCATTCCTACCTTCCTTTTGTGAGTTTTCTTTTCTCTGATTCACGTAAATACACTGCCCTCGAAGGTTTCTATCTAGCCTTTCAAGTTGCTGTGCCACCTTGATCCCATGTAGATCTAAAACAGAGCATGACACAGCAGGCTTTTCAGGGAATGGTTTTGGTTTAAGGTTTAATCATCTCAGGGCAATAATTTTAGGAGTCATTCAGTCTCCATGGCTCTAGCAACTATGGATTCCATGAAAGACTTAAGATTTCCATTGTATCTTTCCCCCATTTAATCAGTATTCTTCCATCAGAGAATGTTCAGTAATGTAGCCAGGAGCCATTCAGTTCTGACTACAATGAAAATGGAGTCGCTCAAGGAGACAACTCACTATACACTCCATTTCTTTCTCCTGGTCCTAACTCTCCTTTAGTCACTGTTGTTCCAGGTATAAAGACCAATTGTCGTACCTTAGATGACTGCTTGCTTGCTTTTCGGAACTCAGGCACTATCTAAAGAAGTAGGCGGTAGAATAGAAGCATTAAGCATGTTTTTTAAGTTCTGGTGGTCTAGAAAAAAAGGAGTTGTACTGCCCTGTACTGCCCACACAAAAAAGGCAAGTAGCTCCCACTGCTCTGTGAGAGAAAGGCAGACAGTCTTCTCACATGCATGATATATACTATGAAAACCTGCCAGAGGGTCAGATCTGAGTTGACTCTAACTTGACAGCAGTGTTTTGAGAAGCATATCATTAAATCAATTAACTGAGATACTCCATGAATCCATGAGTCTAAACATCCAGAATAAGAAATAAAAACCCGTAAAGTGTTTGGTTGTACATAAGTAGCCTCAAACTTTTTTTAGTCATAGTTGAAAATTTTTCTATCACACCTTTACCAATGTAACTTTTCACACGTGCACAGTTTAGTGACAGCGTTACATTAATTATTGAACAGAATTTTTAGTCATACTCCACTCTAGCATTATTTAGATCAGCATTTTTTCTCCATCTCCTTTAGAAAATTGTTTTACACACACAAATGTGTGCATGTGCATATATAAACATACGCACTGGGGAAACTCTCCTCTTATCTAAGTGGTTTCATTAAGTTATAATTGCCTTATGATAAGTAGAACAAGTCTAAGGTGTACCATTTGGAAGGCAGCTGTTATAACCACTGTAACATTAGTGAGGGAACTCTGGTGGCCTAGTGATAAAGAGCTGCATTGCAATCTCAAAGGCACATAATTCAATCCATCAGCTGCTCCACAGGAGGAAGATGGGCACTCTCCGCTGGAGGATCAGCTACGAGTCAATTTCTACTCAATGGTACACCACCACCACCACCACCACCACCACCACAACAACAACAACAACATACCACCAATCCAAGACGCATATCTCTCATGCTTATGGGGTATTTTTTCCATATATATGAATGGAAATCCCAGAACACTTGATCGTGCTAATGCAAAACCTATACTTGGACCAAGAGACGGTTGTCAGAACAGAACAAGGAAACACTGCATGGTTCAAAATTGGGAAGGGCATATACCAGGGATGTGTCCTGTCTCCATACCTTTTCAACCTGTATGCAGAACAGATTATCTGGGAGGCTGGGATCTATAAGAAGTGTGGTGTCAGGATTGGTGCAAGATTCATCAACAATCTGTGTTATGCAGATGACACAACCTTGCTTGCTGAAACTGAAGAGAACCTGAAGCACTTGCTGCAGAGGGTCAAGGACTGCAGCCTTCAATATGGGTTGAGGATCAATGTCAAGAAGACAAAGATTCTCACCACTGGGCCAACTGGCAGCATCAGGATGGATGGTGAAGAGATTGAGATTGTTCACAGCTTTAGTTTGCTTGGCTCCACAGTCAACACTCTCAGCACCGGTAGCCAGGAAATTAAAAGATGTATTGATGGCAAAGTCTGCTACTAGGGACCTCTCCAAAGTACTGAAGAGCAATGGTGTCTCTCTGAAAACTAAGGTGCATCTGATACATGCCATGGTCTTTGCTATCACTTGTTATGCATCAGAGAGTTGGACAATGACTAAGGAGGATAAAAAGCCTTTGAGCTGTGATGCTGGAGAAGAGTATTGAGGGTACCATGATCTGCTAGGAAAACAAACAGATTCATCCTGGAAAGGGTTAAATCAGGAGGTTCCTTGGAGGCAAGGATTCTGAGGCTCCGTCTAACATACTTTGGACATGCTGTAAGGAAGGACCAGTCCTTGGAGAGGGACATCAAGCTTGGTAGGGTGGAGGGAGAGCGCAGGAGGGGAAGGCCCTCTATGAGATGGATTGATTCAGTGACTGGGGTAATCGGGATGGGAGTGTCAGAGATGGTGTGATTGGCACAGGACAGAACAGAGTTTAGGGCTGTTGTACATAAGGTCGCTATGAGTCGCAAGCGACTCGATGGCACATAATAACAACAACATATGAAATATCACATGATCAAGATATTATGTATCCATAATGTCCAGAGATTTATATATGGCTGTTTTTAACCTCTCCATCCTGCCCCTACTTATCCTTCACTGCAGCAATTTTATTTGTTTTCTGTCACTATAGATTAGTCTGCATTTTCTACTCTTTTATAAAGGGTGTACATAGGGTTGCTATGAGTCACAAGCGACTCGATGGCACATAATAACAACAACAACAACAAAAACAACAACTGGTGCCCTAGAGGTAAGGAGTTGTGTTGCCAGCTAAAAGGCAGATAGTTTGAATCCACAAGCAGCTCTGTGGTAGAAAGATGAGAAACTTCTTCCTGTGTGATTTACAGCCTCTGAAAACCCACTGAATCCATGAGTTAGTTCTGACTTGAAGTCATATAACAACAAACAAATAAGTGCTTTGTTTTAAAAAAAAATGAGATAATTTAAATATATTCAGTCTGGTTTCTTTTACTTAGCATAGTTACTTTGAGAGTCATCCATGTTCTTCTACACATTGATAATTGATCCCTTTTTATCACTGAGTACTATTTCATTTTCTAGTTAATACAGCAATGTGTTTATCTATTGACGGCTGATAAACATTTGGGCTGTTTTCAGTTTGAGATCGCTCTTTCCAAACAAATGCCTTGAGTGTTTATGTGCAAACCTTTGTAAGGACAAATGCTTCCATCTCTCTTTTAGAAATATCTAGATGTGGAATTGCTGAACCATAAAGCAGACATATGTTAAACTTTTTTGAGAAATTGCCGAACTATTTCCCAAAGTGGTGTGCCATTTTATATCTTCACCAGAAGTATATGAGGTTTCTAGTTTCTCCACATTTATACCAAAGCTATGAATCATGGTTTTAAAAAAAGGAAATTAATTCCTGTAATAGGTATACTTGAAGATATCTATATTTATTCCCATTCCAAAGAAAGGTGATCAGAGTGCAGAAATTATTGAACGATATCATTAATATCACAGGCAAGCAAGATTTTGCTGAAAATGATCCCAATACAACTGAAACAGCCCATCAACAGAGAAATGCCAAACGGGCAGGCTGGGTTTAAAAGAGGCAGTGGTACCAATAATGTTATAAGTAATGTTACATAGATGTTGACTGGAAGCAGGGATTACCAGAGTAATGACTGCGTTTCATTGACTATGCAAAGTCCTTTGACTGTGTGGATCACAACAAACTATGGCTAACTCTGAGAGGAATGGAAATTGCAGAACCCTTGATTGTGTTTAGTGAAACCTTTACTTGGACAAGGAGGCACTCATCAGAACAGAGCAAGGACACTGCATTGTTCAAAATTGGGAAGAATGTATGCCAGGGATGTGTTCTATCTATCTCTATAATTTTTCAATCTATAGCTTGGAAGCAGGAATGGCATCCACTTCCTAAATAGCTTGCCTCTGGAAACTATGAACGTGGTAAAATGATGCAAGTAATACAAGTGTTCAGGTCTTCCTGAACAACAACAGCATATGCATAATAGATCATTAGAGAAGCTGGGCTCTATAGGAGGAATGTGTCATTAGGATTGCAGGAAGACTCATCAATGATCTGTGTAATGCAGATGACAGAGCCCTGCTTGCTGAAACTGAGGAGGACCTGAAGTGCTTGCTACAGAAGGTTCACTGCACCCATCAATATGAATTGAAACTCAACATCAAGAAAACAAATATTATCACCACTGGGCTGACTGGCAGCATTATGATAGATGGGGAAGAAACTGAGATTGTTAACAACTTTAGTTTGCTTGGCTCCACAGTCAACACTCTTGGTACCAACATCCAGGTAATCAAGAGACAA
>NW_006399910.1:7272815-7279143 GCF_000299155.1 Elephantulus edwardii | reverse complement strand
TCTCTGTAAATGTTTATGAAAATTAATAAAATATAGAAAAGAAAAAAAAAGGGACGCTGTGGGTTTCAGGGTGAAGATCTTCTCTCACTACTCTAAAGGGCCCCTTTGGCAGTCTTAAAAAACCCCATCAAAGAACTTTCAGAGAGGATGATATTCAAATGGGCAACAGACATATGAAGAAATACTCAAAATAACTGGCAATTACAGAGATACAAATCAAAACCACAATGAGATACTATCTCACTCCAGTAGCAGTGGCAGAGTTTAACAGGATAGCAAGCAATAAATGTTGGAGAGGATGTGGCAAGATATTGTTGGTGGGATTATACAATGGTGCAATCACTCTGGAAGGCAGTTTCGTCCTTCATCAAAAAGCTGCACATACAAATTCCACATGATCCAGCGTGATCCATTGCATTGCTTGGAATATACTCCAAGAAAATGAGAACTGAGGCACTTTCCCCATTTTCTTAACTCCATCTTTGGAAGAGAGAAGTTTTAAAGTTTGACGATACCAAATTTGTTGTTTTGTTACGTATGTGTTTGTTATGATTTAGGTGAATAATATAAGAAATAAATGACATAACCCAAGATCACAAGTATTTTATTGTATATTTTCTCCCAGAAATAGGATTTTAAGTCTTGTATTTAAGTCTGAATCTGTTTGGAATGAATTTTTGGACATGATAGGAAGTATTACTTTAACCAACATTTTGAATAGTAGTACTCACTTGTCCCGACACTATTTGCTGAACAGGCTACCCTTGTTTCACTAGATTGCCTTCTCATGTATGGTACCATCAGCTGTTCACATGTGAGTCTAACTCCATGCATGATTCTAACTGTGTCCTGTTGATCCATTACTGTATCTTTATGCCAATACTGTACTGACATATAAGGCCTTTTATTTTTTTTTAATTTATTATGATTTGAGTGTAAGCTTACAAAGCATTTTTGTTTTTCAATCAATCATTCCTGCACATTTTTTATAACTTTAGTTACAATAAGTTACAATACCACAGTTTCTGATTGTCCACTCATTCCATGCTGTGTTTCCCTTACCCATAATAGTAAATATTCATTATATAGTGATGAATTTTCTACTCTTTCTCCCCCCTCTGGTAATCATTCTATTAGGATTCTTTCTATGTGTCAACTTTCCTTCACCTTTTTTATAATAGTGGCTATGTAAAATGCTTGTCCTTTTGTGACTGATTCTTTTCACTTAGCATACTGTCTTGTAGGTTCATCTACATTGTAAAGTGTATCACAAATTTATCATTGTTTTTTAGTGCTATATAGCACTCCATTGTGTGAATGTACCATAATTTCTCTATCCATTTATTCATTGATGAGCACTTGAGTTGTTCTCAGCTCTCTGCTATTGTGAGAATGCTACAGTGAATATGAGTGTGCTTATTTGTTCATGTCCAAGTTCTCATTTCTTTAGGATATATAACTAGCAGTGGAAAAGCTGAATGAGATAAAATTTCCATTTTCAGCTTCTTAAAGAAACACCAGAGTCTTGTCTATGATGGTTTACACTCCCACCAGATATGTATATAAACCTTTTTTTAGATAGTTGTTATTTTATTAAAAGTGTACAGAAAGAATAGTTTTTTATTCATTCACTGATGCAATTTTTCCTCCACCCTTCTCCTTTAATTCATTTTTTCTTATTCTATGTTATAAATTACCATGTACACAACATATAAGCATCCAATCCTTTCAGATAGTTCCTCTTCTCTCCCATTCCAGGTTAGTGTTCATTATCTATCCATTCTTTCTCTTTTCTCCCCTCCCCCATGTCCATCTTATTTTTGTAACGGTGGTTCTACTCAGCATTTGTCTTTTTTTTTAATGACTGCCTTTAAAAAAATTATTATTTTCTGTGTGTGTACCATCAAATCAGATCTGACTGGTACAGGAAGAGATTGCCTCTCCTTCTCCAGCAGAGCATCTGGTGGATTGCAACTGTGTAACTTTGGGATTGCGGTGCAGCTTCTTGCCACTAGGCCATCAGAGCTCCCCTTGTCCTTTTTTTGTTGAGATATTTCACTCAATGAAATGTCTTTCAGACTCATTCATATTGTGTAGTGTGTTAAAAAGTCAGTTTTTCAGTGTGGCATAATGTTCTGTTGTTTTCTATTTCTATTTTCATTTCTGGTTAGGCATTTGGGCTTCTTCCTTCTCTTCACTATTGTGAATAATTCTGCAATAAAAATGGGTATGTATACATTTTCCTGCATCATCATATTTGCACTACAACTGTGCTTTCACATCTCTCTTTTTAACATGGAACTACTGTATTGGTAATTGACATAATGTTTCACTTAGTAGACCATGAGCCCCTTTAGGTGGGGAATATGTTTTACTTAACTTTAAAGACATAAACTAGACCATGCCACTTCCTCTCTCAACCTCCAATGAATGTACCTTGCCATCTCAATGTAACAGATCCAACTTTGGGTATTATTTTTTTTAAAGTTTTTAAATTTAATTTTATTTTTTAGGATATTATTTAATCTCTACAACATTGCTCAATACCACTTTGCCATCCCACCCTTCTCTCAGGGCCTTTGCCTCCCCTGTACCTTCTGCCTGTAAAGCTGTAAATCTAATTATTTGCTCCTTTTCAACTCAGGTCTCTGTTCAAGTGACCCGTGGAGTTAAAGCCTTTCCTGACCACTCTCTGGGATGACCTTCCTGGTCCCTCTGCTCTTTCAGAACACTCTTCTTTACCTGCTAGGACACTTTCTGTTACATACTTATTTGTTTCCTTGAAACTTTTCCTCTCTTAAGTATTCTAGAAGGGAAAACATTTTTTCCCTCTTCTTTTTCCTGGTGTATTCCCAGAACCTAGGACTGTAATTGGCACACAGTGGTTGTTCAAAAGAAAAATCTCTTTAACTCAACCCTTAAATAGTGTTTGGTGAGCAGAAGAGAATGCAGGGGTTAACATAGCAGGCCTGGGAGCACTGCCCCGAAGAATTGGAGCTTTGGAAAGTTTGCCACCATTCCCAGGGTAAGTGGCTCATGATGCCACGACTGTTTGCACAAGCAATGCTTAATGCTAAACAACTGGTTTCCTTGCAGGGTGCTGCAAGTTTAGTATGTGCTCTGTAGGAGGTGTGTGATCAGCTACCACCACCCCTGTAACAACCCTTGGCACCCAGTGTTTAACATTGTTCAGCAGCAGATGTAATGTGTTGTCACAACCTGATGCTAGGGGAAATGAGTGAGTCCTGAGTAACAGCATCAGGAGAACATCCTTGGAAGCTTGCACTTGGTTTCCTTTGCACTTCACTCATGTGCCTTTCCCTTTGCCGATTGTCATTTGTGTCCTCTGACTGCAATAAAAATAACTGTACATGGGGATGTATGCAGAATCCGTTGAGCCCTCTTAGTAATTTAACAAACTGGGAGTGGTCTTAGAAACTCCTGACCCAGACAAGGAAAAAAATTAGTGACAACTGAGCCAGTGGTCAGCATCAAAGAGACATTCTGGAAAAGCAGTACAGGGATCCAGGCTGCTTGGTACATATTCTATCTTTTCCATTATTTTGGGGAAATCTAACCTCACTATGATTATTTCTTCATATTAAATGGGAATAAGAGCAGTGTCTAATTCCTATCAGTGATGAAACCAAGGTTAGGTAAATGTTGTCTATAACGTAAACTTAGGGCATGAGACTCACTTCATCGACCAGATCCATCCTTCACTGGATTAGGAAAATTGTATCTGAAAATTGGAAAGTGAATAGAGTGAAACTTAGGGCATGAGACTCACTTCATCGACCAGATCCATCCTTCACTGGTTTAGGAAAATTGTATCTGAAAATTGGAAAGTGAATAGAGTGACAGAAGAAGAATCAATAAGATTGAACTGTGGTGTTGGAGAAGATCACTGAACATCCCATGGACTGCCAAAAAAAACCCCCAATAACCCCCCAAATAAATATATATGGGAGGGAATGGAACCAGCATGCTATTTGGGAGCAAAGATAGTGAAATTTACATACTTTTGGTATTTTGTTAGAAAAGGCTAGTCCTTGGAAAAAGACATCATGCTTGGAAAGGTGGGGTGTCATCAAAAGAGAAGAAAACCTCCAGTGAGACAGATTGATACAGTGACTATATCAATGAAGTATATAAAATATTGGTGAGGATGGTACAGGTAAGAGAAGGTTCAGATCTGCCATTCATAGGATGGCTATAAGTCATGGTTGACTCAATGGCACCCAACAACAATAACAACAATGAAGATGGGAGAAGGGATGTGTGTATGTGTTTGTGTGTGTGTGCATGTGTGTGTGAAAATCTGATATGGTAGCATGTTTCAAGAATGATGTAATAGAGACCTTTAGTAGACTAATGGATAAGGAGTTGTACTGCCAGTGCCAAGGCAAGTGGTTTGAAGCTAGTAGTTGCTCCATGGGAGGATGATGGGCATTCTCCTCCCATGTGATTCACAGCCGCTAAAAAGCCACTAGTGGGTCAGCTATGAGTCAGTTCCAACTCAATGGTACACAACAATGGCAAACAATTAATATCACAGAATAAGAGTTCAGATAAAATTAGCACTTACCGCCTCTGAAAACACACTGGAAGTCTGGCTGTGAGTCAGTCTGACTCTGAACTGAGTTGATGAACTAACAGTGTGCTGACATTTCCCAAGGAAGGTACAAGGTTCACTTTGTTGAAATATAGAGGTGGGTTCTACACTTTGTACATCTTCCATTCTCAGTAGAGCCAGTAACATCTGAATTTTATGTGTTCAGGGCATGGCTTTGATAGGGTGGTATTAACAAGTTCAGAATTCTATATATAGGTATCAATTATAAAACTATAGTTTTCTCCAGCCTGCAGGACTGGTTGCTTGACCTTGGAGTTCTTAGTGTCCTTTCTGTGATCTGTTAATCAGAAGAGGAGATGTATCTCCTAGGTTAATTGTTATCTCTTTGAAGCTGTTTTCCCCAGTCATATGCAAATTGTAATTTAATCTGCCTCTTTGCCTTGAAAAGGAGTATCTGGGTGTGAATGATTTTCTTTCAGATACAGAAATTCTTTAATTTTACTAACAAAAGTTTATTGTTAAGTATGTTGATGGTATGCATAGGAATCAGATCGATTACCTCTATGGAAGGAACTCTGGAGAAGCTCAATATCAGCTGTGCAAACTAGGCCTGGAGCTGATTGTGGAACAGACCACCAAATACTCAATGGCACATAACAACAACAACAACATAATGTTGATATCTCACCATCCTATAAAAGCCTATGACCACTCCCAGACGGGGAGACAGTCTTGGAGGTGACCCACTGTCTCCCAGATCTGTGTAATAAAGTGCTTATGGATATTGTAATCCATTTGTCTTATTGGCGATTGACTACGGAAAGAACCCCTTGTGTTCTGTAACCGCTTTGAGGTCTGGCTCTTGGGCTAGGAGTAGATTTCAAGGGAGCAAGTTAGATATGTGAGGAATACTCCAGAACTAGAAATCTGGGTCTTTCCGGAATCTAAGCTCCTTAGGAATTGGTACAAAATGATTCATTACGTCTCCACCAGGTCCCAATACCAAGTGTTCTTTTACTTCTCTCCTTCACTCCATGGCTTCTCCCTTCTATTTGAATTCAGGTGCCTTCATCCTAGATTTTCATCTAAAACAAACAAAAAAATACCAGTGCTGGTGAAGTGATTTTGACTCATAGGGTATCTCCATCAGGTTTCCAAAGACGTTGATTTTTACTAGAGGAGACAGCCTTGCCTTTCCTATGCTGAATGGTTAGTGGGTTTGAACCGATCAACTTTTGGTAATGATGATGCTGAATCCTGTAAATGGACCATTTATCAATTGGACACCACTGACCAGGACACGTTGAGCATTCCAGAGTCATTCTGTATGGACCCAGCAATGAGTAGATCTACACTCTTTCATATCTTGTCCCAACAACTAAAAACAAAACAAAACAAAAAACGTTATGCTAAGATAACAGACCCCAGATCAAAGAATCCTGCATCACTGTGGCTGCAGATAGGACACATACACTGGAAAACCTTCAGACCTGGAGCAGACCTTTGCAAAAATAAAAAAGAAACTAACGCTCTGATATACTGTTATGGGGTGAGGTGTAACACTAGCATAGCCATCATGACAAACCCCAAAACTCACCGTCATTGAGTGGATCCCAACTTAACATTTCTGAAGCTGAAAATCTCAGAAGGAGACTTCCCAAATTCCTCCCACAGAGCCCTTGGCAGATTAGAACTGCCTGAGTTACACCCTCGGGTTACACTCCCAGAACCACTACAATTTGTCATCAAGAG
>NW_006399910.1:7261453-7272289 GCF_000299155.1 Elephantulus edwardii | reverse complement strand
TAGATTGAGGAAATGAAAAAAATATTTTATAAAAAACAACTTGTTTTACTCCATCTCATCCACTGTCCTTCTGAACATATCCTGCTTGTTTCTGTAGAGTCACTTCTGACTCCTGGCTGCCCTGAGTTATCAGAGTACAGAAGTCGTAGTGTTCTTCAGAGGGTTTTCAATGGCTTTAGTCATTTGAGAGTAGATTGCCAGACCTTTCTTCACAGTGTAATGGAGCGAGTCCCCAAAAAGATCACCGAGCCAATTAGCCAAATTAACAAAGTTTATTTCAAGTTTGAACCCGGGCTCCCGCGTGCTGACACAGCAGCATCCACCCGAGAGCCCCGAGCCTCTGTTACTCATTTGTCTAACTATACATGCTATGATTGGCTATCTATAGTAGTTTGGGTACTAGTCTATAGCTCAGGGAGGCAGTTTGGAGACTTGCTTGAACCTGATTGGTGGGGAAACAGTTTGGAAACCTATTTGAATCTTATCGGATACTTCAGATACAGGAATGAGGAAAAAAATCCCTTGTGCCCTTACAAAGAAGAAGAATTCCACTTAGTGACAGTTGACTAAAGAGGGTGTGATTTACCACAGGTGGGGGTTGTTTGTTTGCTAGAAACCACTCAAGCGGGTGGGGTGGGGGTAGCTGTACTTCACCAGAAACTGAGTTTCTGATACCTGGTTCTTACACTCAGGTGTGTCTGAGGGTCTAACCTTTTCTCAGTGCTTGAGCACACTGACTATTTAGATGTACTGCTGATCCAAAGACATGAGGTTTGAACCTACCAGCTGCTCTGCAGAAGGGAGATCAACAGTCTCCTCTTGCGCGATTTGCAGCTTCTGAAAACCCGCTAGAAGATCAGTTGGGAGGTTCAACTTTACGGAATATAACAACAGAGACTCGTAAAACATGTTAATTATTTACTGTCATATTTAGTATTTCCACTCACCTTTCCATTAACCTCTTCTTCACAAAGAAAAAAAGGATTTCTATTCTGAAAGAGGCTGGAGAAGAGATCTTTTGTTTTGTTAGCATTAAAAACTTTTAAAAACAAAAAAAATTCTGTTGCTTTCTGAATGACTGAGTGCTTAATTAGCCCACCAAGCTGCTGTGCTTTTCTGAGTCTTGTCCCTGGGAATGTCACCGAGCTACAGAAGCCACGAGCTCTCTGCTATTTGTTCTCACTAATGACTCATCCATCATCTGCTCACATTATCTGCCCATCATCCACCCAAAGTGGGAGAAAGCAACAATGTCCAATCTAGTTCCTCTATCTTAATGTCCTTGTTCTTTGCCCATTTTTTCAGAGAGCTCCATTTCAAATGCTAACAACCACAGATTAGCTTTAATAGCCTCCCTCATTAATTGTCTGACCTGAGTGGAAATAAGTCTTAGGAGACACATTGTACTGACACAGAACTTAGTTAATGTCATGACTCCATGCAGTATCTGTAGGACTAGGGTGACCTCAGAACACAAACAGCTCTTTCTGCAGTCCTTGATTGTTCTTAGAGTGACTATAGCATTGATATGTCAGTTTTGACATTTTGGTTAGCAGACAGTGTACCGTTTCTGTAAGGTGAGGAATTATTAATGGTATGTAAGGAGAAGTAGTACCACCTGTGTGTATTCCATCAAAAGGGCCGGCAACAATTCATCATGGAAGGTTTAACCCCCCTGGCTACTAGTGAAAGAAGAGCTGACCGCAAAGGCACTAAACTCGATGACCTCTTAAGGCCTTGTTCACTTTCAGGAGTTAAAACTGATTGTATGTCAGAGCTAAAACTGTCATTTCAGACACTCTCTCCATGGAGGAAGAAACCAAGATCTGTCGGAGCTATGTCAGCTATTCAAAGTCACACAACTGTTAGGATGAGGTGAAATCTATTCAATCTAAACATCCGCTAACTGGTCGTCTACTACCTGCTGGACTGAACATCCCTGACCACTGGGGCTCACACCTTGTCTTTCTTGTATTCTCCTATCACAGCACACTGAGGCAAACTGGGACATGAGCTCACTTCTAAGTCATTCTTAATGCTGAAATGAAAGATTAGCTTAATGTTCTATTGTTCCTTTAACTTTTTATTGGAAGGAAGTATGCATAATAAATAATTTATCATTTCAGCCCAGTTTTGCATGTACATTTGAGTGGCATTGCTATGCTTCCCATCGTGTGTGATAACCGCCATTTCCCTCCCTCTTTATAGAAACTTACTACACCGTTCTCAACTCTTCCACTCTTCTCTTAAAATGCTTTCCTTAGGCTAAATATTCCCTTGATCTTATTTATCAATGCTGGAGCTCCTGGCAGTTCTGACATGTAAAAATCTCTTATCACTTGTCAGTGGTCAGTTGGTCTATTGTTTTCACCTTTATCAACAAGAAGGCAAAGGCTCAGAGAGCTTAAATTGTGTGTGCACATCCTAGAAAGAAGCAGCATATGAGTCGAGGTACCAGTGTATTCTTTTTTTTTATTAATGATTTTTTAAAAGGCAATATATATATATATTTACAGAATATTATTTCCATTTGATTTCTGCCCCCACCCCCTATTCATTCATTGTTGCACATTTTCCTCCCTGCCCATCCCTACTTGTTTAAGAGGAAATGGCAATGACTTTAGAACCAGCCAAGAATACTCTGGTACCTGGTATATTCTTGGCTGGTTCTAAAGCCATTTCCATTTCCTCTTAAACCAGTATTTTAATCATCTTGGAAAATGCACTCTTTTAAATTCTTCTTGTTCACTTTTATTTGTTATCATTAATTTGGGGAAATGTGCTTAATTAAATATTTCCTATAAAACCCAGTTGTTGTTGAACTGACTTGGCCTCATGATGACCTTGTGTGTGTTGTGGTAGAACTGTGATCTATAGGATTTCAATGGCTGATCTTTTGTAATTAGGTTGCCAGTCTTTTCTTTCACATCTGGGTGGATTTGAACCTCAAACCTTTTGTTTAGCAGCAAATGTGTTAGCCATTTGCAATACTTAGGAATGGCAGTAAAATGTTCAAATATCCAAAAGAGTCATTGTCATGGGATCAGAACTGACTCATGGCTAGTCCTTTAGCAGATTTTCGGAGGCTGTAATTCTCATGGGAGGAGATTTTCACTCTCTCCCTTGGAGTAGCTGGTGAATTTGAACTGCCAGAGGAATTTTGTCTTTTAGGTTAGCAATACCCTATGGATTATGCCACCCCACCAGGACTCATAGTTCATGTCAAGTCATAAAGGGGTGGCTTCAAGGTGGAAGTATAGCCAGTGCTATCAGTTGAGGATTCTGTTTATTTACAACGTGTTTCCAAGAGGGTCAGACTGGTTGAGAGCTACCCTCAATGAATGAGTTCTCAATGGTACAATAAGACGTGTTGCTATGACACCAAATACTTCCACATTCAGTGCATTGGAATCCCCATTTGTGTCCTTAAAATATTAATTCCCTTTTAGGGATATTAAATGTTTAAGTGGTTCTAGCAACTAGGAAGAAAAATCACCTAATGAATAAAACAGGCCAATGCCTGATTGCTTTCATGGAAAGTATTTGAAAAATGTGTTTGCAGAGTTTGCAGCGTGACAACTTTTGTTTTACGATATGCAGTGGAGGAGGAAATGGATGAATGGATGTATAAATGATTACAGGCAAATTACAGAATGTAAAAATTGTAGGAGAGATGTTAAATTTACTTGATCACATTTTTCTTGAGCATTTATTTTCAGCTAAACAACATTCAGGGATTTTGGAGCAATCAGGAAAGTGGTAACTGGCTTCATTTTCCCTACATTCATGTACTCTCTAGCATGCCAACTTATCTGGTTATGAAACAAAAAAAACTCTGAGATTCCAATGATTTCACACAGTTATTGAGTCAAAGCTCAGTGGCTGAGTGGAAGTTTGGACTCATGGTGACCTTGTGTAATGACAGAACAAATTTCACCCCTTTCTATGCTGTCTTAAATATTGGATACATTTGGACCCATTTTTTGTGGTTGGTTAATGTGTTAATCACAATGAGTGTTTTCTCATCTTTGCTGACTTTATTAAACAGAATTATTTTCTAATGATTAGCTTTTCCTGACAATATGCTCTAAATAAACATAGTGGAGTATTGCCATCCTCAGCTTTTTTAAAAAAAATTAATTTTAATGAAAGTTTACAGAGACTTAGGTTTCTAGTCATTCATTGTTGCACTTTTCTCCCTGCCCACCTTCTCCCCTCCCCAATCTACTCTTCTAAAACATTTTCATTGTTATGAAATCCTTCCCCCAAAGTCCACTCCACTATGCTGCCTTCATTCTGGACTTCAGTAATGACAAAAATATCCATACATATATCCCTTTTAAACAGTCTCTCATCTGTTTGAATGTAATATACATCATTCCTCCATTGTTGTTGTTGTTATTGATTGCCTTCAAGTCGAGCACGACTCATAGCAACCCTATGAACAAAAGTCCTGAAGCCCCTCTACAACCATTGACATTATCAAAGTTCATAGAGCTTCCAGAGGCATGTTATTTAGGAAGTGGATGCCACTCCTGCTTCCAGAGGAACATCATGGTCTTATTTTATATAGAAAAAATAATCTTTTAAACTACATAGCTTTTGAAAACATTGCATACCAATGCAACCACAGTCACAATCGCCTCCAAGACATCCCATTGCCTTCTTCCTTTACTTAGTACTTGACAATTGCTGAGCTTACTTCTGTTCTTAACTTTTTGCCTTATCCAGAATGTTAAATTGTTACATTGATTGAGTCATGCAGTATGCAGGGTTCATGTGTGTGTGTGTATGTGTGTGTGTGTGTGTGTGTGTGTGTGTGTGTGCCTTGTCTGCATATCAAGTTTTTCAAGATTAATCCATGTTGTTGTAGATGTCAGTAGCACATTTTTTTTTAATTAGTGAAAAGTATTTCATTAAGAAGCTGTAGTGGTTCATAGCTGACCCTCTGGCGGATTTCCAAGACTATATAAATCCCATGGGAGGACCTGACTCCTCTTCTGTGTAGCCGTGGGTGGATTCGAACCTCCAGAGAAGCTGCCTTTTGGGTCAGCATTGCAATTCTCCACAGACTGTGCCACCAGAACTCCCTCTTTCTTCAAAATACTTCAACATGCATTCAGTGTGAAAAACAGATATTTTTTAAAAACCCACCACAAACCAGAAATATAATACTAAGCTTTTGCAAAAAAAAAAGAAGCTGTAGTGGTATAATAGTACTGAAACACTAACTGGAAAGTTGGTAGTTTGAACCTCCTAGCTTCGAGATAGATACTACTGTGAATATTTATAACATCAGAAACTCAATGAACAGTTCATGTCTGTCCCGAAGGGTTGCTGTGAGCCAAACCGACTTGATGGCAATGAGTGTTCTGATTTTTTATATTCTGCTATGTGAATGTGCCACAATGTTTATCCATTTAATTGTTATTGGACATTTCACTGTCTACTGATTCTAGTTTGAATCTAGTTTTATTCTACTATGAATAAAACTACTATAAACAGTGATATACATATCTGATATAATGGATAAAATATGACGTTTTTTTCTCTCACTTATGTTAGTGTCCAGTGTGGACTTCTTTGATAGAAAAACAGTGGTTTTTCCACATAGTCATTCAAGATTATAGATTTGTTTCATTTGTAACTTTCTAACATCCTAGACAGCAAATCTCTTTGTTTTCAGTGATTGAAAAAGAAAGATCTCCATCCTAACACTGCAGCCAGGAAGAGTATGTTGTATTACATTCTGTTGGTTAGAACTAGGTATGCAAGGAAGCTGACAAATTTAATGCAAGCAACAACTTTACAGTAAGGAAAAGAAACATGGAAGTTTGGTTATAATACCAGTTTATAACACAGTTTATGTGTTCAGCAAGTAATAATTCAGGATCTACCACTTATCAGTTTGTTGACCAAAGTACATCAGAACTAAGTAATGGTCATTTAAGTATCCTCATATGCATGCAAAAATTAGACAATTAAAAAATTAAGGCAGAAGAACTGATATATTCAAACTGTGGTGTTGGCAAAGTATAGTGAGTACACTGTGATCTTCCAGAAGAACAAACAAATATAACAAAAATTTGTTAGAAATTAGCATAGTGAAACTTCAGTTCCCTTATTCTTTGGACACATTATCAGAGAAGACTGAGTGTGAGTAAAGAACAATCTGTTTGGTAAAGTAAGGGCTCAGCTAAATGAAAAGAACAAAACAAAACAAAACAAAAACCAAAAACCACACAATAGAAGGACTGACACAATAGTCACAACAATGAACTCTTCAATGAACAATAAGTACAACACATTGATGATCATGAAGATGGAGTAGGTTTTGTTCTGCAGTCCCGAAGAAGGCATGCAGTTTGAGGCAACCAGCTGATCTGTGGAATAAGGAAGGGCAGTCTCCTTCCATGTGATTAACTGCCTCTGGAAACCCACTGGAGTGGCAGCTATGGGTCAGGTATGGTACAACACAACAACAATAACATATTTAGTGTTGGCAAGGAGTTTTGAATCTATCATGGGCTGTCAAAAGAGCAAACAAAGCTGTCTTGGAGGAAGTATAACCAGAGTGCTACTTAGAGGTAAGGATGGTGAACTTCATCTTGTATACCTTGGGCATGTTGTTGCGAGGAACTTGTTCTTGGAAGCGTCAGTGAAGAAAGAAAGACTTTCAACGACATAACTAACAATGGGCTCAAGTATGACCCACCACTACCACCACCACCACATTAGATCATCAGGAGGAAAAACCAACTCGATGGTAACTAGTAACACTACTAGTAACAGCCACATATAACATAGCATACTAGAAACTGTAGATAAACTGAGGTTAAAACCAACAAACTGTATCCCGTAACATCTTAAGTGCACAATCTGGGTAGCTTTCAAAGAACTGAAATGCATTCCTATATTCACACACAAAAAAAAAATCTGTATTGTTAATGATGTATCAGAAAGAACAGGATATGCATTACATATGAGAAAAATATAAAGTCAGATAAAGGCAAAAATCGCCATTAATGAGTGTTTTTGTTTTGTGTACCTTTCCCTGAATGCACTGAGTTTATAACCTTTGTACATATAAATATGATCCTGTTTAGAAATACATATTTTTTAAATTAATTAAATTGTCCTTGGGGTTGTAGTGTATAAGGCTGTTAACTGAAATATTGGGGCTCTGGTGGCCTAGTGGTAAGAAGCTGTACTGCAATCCTGAAGGCACGCAGGTCAAATTCACCAGCTCCTCCTCTGCAAAAAAATGGGCAATCTCCTCTCCCGTGACTAACTGCCTCAAAAACCTGCCAGAGAGTCAGCTATGGGTCGATTCTGGCTCAGTGGCACACAACAACTGAAATACTAATGGTTCAAATCAATTAGGTGCTCTGAGGGAGAAAGATGGCAAATCTTCTGTAAAGATGTACATCCATCCTCTGAAACTTGATTGATGATTACCATGAGTCAGAAATGATTGAATGGCGGTGGGTAGTAGATTTGAGTGTCATTTTATAAAAAAAAAAGGCGAAATAAACCCGGAAACACATATCTAGACAGGTGCTCCATGAAAATACATTCGTAAGCAATAGAATATCAAGGATTGCTAGTAGCCACAGAAACTATAAGACAGGTTCAGGGTGAAATTGACTTGATATAGACACTGATTTGGACTTTAAGCCTCAATGACCAAGGAGGATAGAAGGAGAATTGATGCCTTTGAGTTGTGGTGCTGGAGAAGAGTATTGAGAATACCATGGACTGCTAGGAAAACAAACAGATTTGTCCTGGAGAGGGTTAAACCGGGTGGCTCCTTGGAGGCAAGGATTCTGAGGCTCCATCTAACTTACTTTGGACATGTTGTGAGGAGAGACCGGTCCTTAGAGAGGGACATCATGCTTGGGAGGGTGGAGGGACGGCGCAGGAGAGGAAGGCCCTCTATGAGGTGGATTGATTTAGTGACTGGGATAATTGGGATGGGAGTGTCAGAGACAGTGTGATTGGCACAGGACAGAGCGGAGTTTAGGGCTGTTGTACATAGGGTCGCTATGAGTCGCAAGCGACTCGACGGCACATAACAACAACAACAACTGTGGGGGAAAAGTTCTGTTCTTTATAGGATGAACTCGTGATTTTTATGTCATAGCACTTTGGGGTAATTAAGACAATGGATCAGAGAATCTCCTGGAAGAGGGTTGATTTCACCTGGGCTTTTGCTTTTCTAAAAACAGAAAGATGATCAGAACAAGTGAATGTGCTGAACTTGGAATTGGGTGCAGAAATGAACTTGCCTCCCTGCATTGATAAAACACCCACTTGTTCACCTTTTGGTTCCTGTTGTGGGTGTGTTCCATCAGGTCAATTCCTATTCAGTGCCAACTATATGTGATGTAGTAGAACTGGCCCCAGGGTTTCCTAGGAAGCATGTGCCAGATCTTTTCACCCCATAGTCACTGTTGAGTTATAACCAGCTCATCTGGGTTACTTTCCATTCAATTTGACTATTTTAATGCCTGCTTCTCTTTTTTATCGATGGTGATGGAACGCTTTAAAATGTGCATTTGCATACCCCATGGTGGTAAAGATTTCAGAAATTGAATAAGTGGTGCCATTGCCTAGTGGGTGTTACATAAATATTAATAGAATTGAATAAATTAAGAGCATGAAAAGAAAGCTACTTTTCTTCCCTCTACAGAACATTTTGGAGAGAGATCATGCTGATTACATATTAAGCCAATGATGGTTTAAATACGCAGATCTGTTCATACCATTGATCTTATAGTCATTATTAGAAGAACCATTTAAAGAATATAAATTGGTCTGGTTTGACATTAGATTGATGAATATTAAGTGCAGGGTAGACCATAGATAGGCACTTCATGTAGAAGTGATAAAATATAGGAAATTAGGTGCTTGTAACATTATTCAAGTGAATTTAGAAATGGTGTTCTGGGACATCTGGATGGACTATAGTGTTCAGCCACTACTGGCTTGTTTGCTGTCTTTACTTGCATTTGCCTTCTAAATTTCACATGAATTCATCTTACTCATACACCCTAAATTGTATCCCTACTCTCAGATTTCTAAGAAATGTAGAGCTCTGGTGATCTAATGGTAAGGATCTATGCTGCCAGTCTGAAGAAACAGAGTTCAAATCCATCAGATGCTCCACAAGAGAAAGATGAATAATCTCCTCCCACCGTTAAAAACCCACTGGAGGGTCAGCTATAGGTCAGCTCTGGCTCACAGTACATAACAACATCAGCAACAACAACATAACAGAAAATGTAGATTTTAGCTTTCTAGTCCTTATGGAAGGAGGAGTGGTGTCCACTTCCTAAACAACATTCCTCTAGAAACCCTATCAACTTTGACAAATGACAATAGTTATAGAAAGGCTTCAGGCTTTTGCTATGAGTTGTACTTGACTCGATGACAGTCAACAACAACAGTCCTTATGGCTTAGAACAGAACATGGAAGATGGTCAATTTGGTTGCCAAGCACAATTGACAATATTTAACTCAATTGTATTTTTCTGGTTAGCTCACTTTTCTGTCTTCATTTCTGACAATTAAAGAGTGAGATTTTTAAAAAATGATTGAATAAGAAACAATGAACATTCTCTTATTATATGTCTTATGGTAGTTTTTCATTCACATCTGATAACATTTTTATTGACATTGTGGTAGCAGCTTATATGTTAATTATAGAGAAGCTATTTAACACATTAGAAATTTTTTTTCTAGTAGCCATTTTAAGAAATGTATGTCTCAAGAATTTTGACAATAATATGTTTTGCTAAACTTTATGACCTCTGATACATGTTGAACCAACTTGGTTACCACTCCCTGACCACGTCTGCACCTGGCCTAGGGCCTGGACAACCTTGATAAGTCAGAAACAAGGACAACTCTCGAATGTGAAGAAATCTCAACTGTCAATCACAGTGAACTTTGTGTACCTCCCTCATGCCCAATCTCTGTATTACACTCAATCTTTGCTTTCCCTCAGGGTTGGAACAGTTTGAGCATTATCTGAAGTTTTCAACCATGTGGTTAATAAAAGTTGAGTTGATCTCCAACATTGGCTGAATGATTAAAATCTCACATTTCTGCCATAACAAAACTAGTACTATCGCAGCGAACTTCATCACAGGGTATGTAGGAAATTGTACTATTAACCCAAAAAGTGGTACCTCCTTGGTGGTTTGACTCCATCAGCAGTTCTGGGTAAAAAAAAATAGACAATGCTCTTCTCTGAGATTTACAACCTCAAAAACCCTACTGGGTTTTTCTCAGTCTTACCCCAACCCCGTATCAGCCTCATTCTACAACAGTGGCACCATATAGCGTGTGTTCCTTTGTGACTGAGATACCTCACTCAACCTAATGTCCTCCAGGGTCACCCCTTTTGAATAATATTGCATGAGTTCCTTGTTTTTCAATGCAGTATAGTATTCCATTGTGCGAATATACCACAGATTCTCTACCCATTCGTTTGTTAATGGGCATTTAGGTTGTTTCCAACTCCTTGCTATTGTAAACAAAGCAGCGATAAACATGGGTATGCATATATCTACTTCGATGTAATTTATGGTCTCTTTAGGATATATTCCCAGTAGTGGAATTGCTGGGTCAAATGGTATCTCTATTTGCAACTTTTTGAGAAAGCCTCACATCACATTGAATTCTATGGGAGAGAGAATAGTTTAAAAGTATTATATTAAAGGCCATTATGTTTATCGTAAGAGTACGGAATGAGGGTTGCAGAGTGGATTATATTTGGGGTTGGGGGAAGTGCAGGGGGGATTGTGTACTAATGAGGGAGTTTTTCTTTTG
>NW_006399910.1:7260140-7261308 GCF_000299155.1 Elephantulus edwardii | reverse complement strand
ACACACACACACACACAAACAAACAAAAAAACCCTGCTGGGGTTGAGAATAAGCACTCTCCATTGCTTGTGGGGAGACGAGACTGAAATGTCCCTGGGGTTATAGGTTTCTCCATCTGGGAGTCCTTGCCTCTGTGACTGTGGGGCCATCACAAGGACCAAGCTAGACAAGAGACTTTAGTAGAAAGAACTTCAAGCAGAGGGAAAACATTTTTTATAGTTTTCTGTGAAAGAGAGGGAGGACTGACATGAGGCCCCCTGCATGCAAACTGCTTGAGCTGGCAGCCCTAATCTCTAATCTTGTGCTACTCCAGAGACAAAGGAAGACATTAAGCTCTAGGAGCAAAGGTGCATGAGAAACTGCTTGAGTAGAGCACCTAGTTTCACACCACTTAGCCACTTCATATATGAAAGAGGCCTATAGAGTTGGTTTCAGGGGACTACTTTAAGGTGAGCTTCCCATAGGGGTGCAGAGCAGAACAAGAGAAGCTCAAGGACTTTAGGAAAGACAAATTTTACCCAAAATGACTTATAGTGGAATGAGTTGTTGTTGTTATCTGTTGTCAAGTCGTCTGTGACTAGTAGAGACCCTATGTACAATAGCTTAGAAGCCTGCCTTGCCCTGGGCCAGTCTCACTGATTCTGATACACCTATCCCCATTTCCCTAATAACTGTATCAGTCAATCTCATCAAGATCTTTCTCTCCTGTGCTGTCCCTCCACCCTTCCAAGCATTTTATCCTTCTCCAAGGATTAGTTCTTTCTGGCCACATGCCCTAAGGAGTGAGTAGCTCACAACATTTTAACTTGGCAACTAATTAATAACATTATAAAGGCAAGAACCAACAACAACTTTTGCAGACATTGTAGAAAGGACCTAACACTTATCAAGAAAAGTTTTACAAAATGTCAAGAAAACAACAGACAACTTTAAACACTGTGAAAGAATAAATTAAGCCATCGCCAAAAAAAAGAGAACATAAAATATCAGAGTTGTTGTTTGTTGTTATGTGCCGTCGAGTCGTTTGTGACTCATAGCGACACTATGTACAACAGCCCTAAACCCTGCTCTATCCTGTGCCAGTCTCATTGCCTCTGACACACCCATCCCGATTACCCCAGTCACTGAATCAATCCACCTCATAGAGGGTCTTCCCCTCCTGCGCTGT
>NW_006399910.1:7258706-7260010 GCF_000299155.1 Elephantulus edwardii | reverse complement strand
GGATGAATCTATTTGTTTTCTTGGCAGTTCATGGTACATTCAATACTCTTCTCCAGCACCACAGCTCAAAGGCGTCAATTCTCCTCTATCCTCCCTAGTCATTGTCCAACTCTTTGATGCATAACAAGTGATCGCAAAAACTATGGCCTGTATCAGGTGCACCTTAGTCTCCAGAGAAACACCGTTGCTCTTGAGTACTTTAGAGAGGTCCATAACAGCAGACTTTCCCATCGCAATACGTTTTTTTATTTCCTGGCTACTGGTGCCAAGAGTGTTGACCATGGAGCTGAGCAAACTGAAGCTGTGAACAATCTCAATCTCTTCACCTTCCATCCTGACGCTACCGATTGATCCAGAGGTGAGAATTTTTGTCTTCTTGAGCCTCAGTTCATATTGAAGGCTGCAGTCCTTGACCCTCTGCAGTAAGTGCATGAGGTCCTCCTCAGTTTCAGCAAGCAGGGTTGTGTCATCTGCATATTATATATGTTGATATGGAGACTTTAGAACAGCTATGAATATAAGTACAAATGATGGAAGAAACAATGGAAGCAATAAATAAAGGGAATTACCTAGAGGTAGAGAATCAGAAAAAAAAAATAGATAAGGAGTTATCTGAAGAGCTATGGAAGAAAGTGCAAATGATGAAAGAAACAATGGAAATCACAAAGAAAGCAAATACTCCAGAGACATGGGACCAGAAGAAATATATTAGTGAGGAAGAACTTGCACAGGTATGGAAGAAAATGTAAAAAATGGAGAAAGAATTGAAACTATAGATAAAGAGATACACGG
Source organism: Elephantulus edwardii (assembly GCF_000299155.1). NCBI lineage: Eukaryota > Metazoa > Chordata > Mammalia > Macroscelidea > Macroscelididae > Elephantulus > Elephantulus edwardii. The sequence continues at coordinate 7,259,218 of NW_006399910.1, read as the reverse complement.
ACTTAATAAACCATCACAAGATAGAGTACTGCAAAACAGTACTTGAAATAACAGAAAACCGTGAAAATGAAATCCAGACATTAAGACTGAAATGGAATAAGTATCCAACATGCTTGAAGGATAAAAAGGTAGAACAGAAGAGATGGAGCAGAGTCTGTGAACTGGAAGACAAGAACTTTAATGGAAATATATTAGAAGAAAAATCAGAGATGGGACATAAAGAAAATGAAGAAAATATTAGAACCATGTGGGATGACATCAAAAGGAATAACATACATATGAATGGGATTTCAGAAAATAGAAGAGATAGAGAAATCACTGAGAAAATTGTGAAAGTGGTACTAGAAAAAAATTTACCAAGTATTATGAAGAACGAGGAAACCCATATTCAGGAAGCTCAGTGAATACCAAATAGACGAGATCCAAAAAGCAATACATCAAGATATTGTTGTTGTTGTATGTGCTGTCGAGTCGTTTGCGACTCATAGTGACCCTGTGCACAACAGCCCTAA
>NW_006399910.1:7252284-7254431 GCF_000299155.1 Elephantulus edwardii | reverse complement strand
AAAACAATTGCCAACCAAGAATCCTGTACCCAGCAGAGCTCTCCATCGAACATGAAGGAGAAATCACACCCTTTGCAGAAAAGAAGGAATTTTTGCAAACAAGACCAAACCTACATCATAATAGCAACAACAACAACAACAACAAAACCACAAGACAAAACAAAAAAAAAGAAGCACAACAAAATGGAAATGATAACTCTTGGCCTGTGAATAATCACACTTAATGTGAATGGACTGAACGAACCAATCAAGAGAAAAAGAGTGGCAGATGGATAAGAAAAAAAAGCCCAGCAATATGTTGTCTACAAGAGACACATCTAATAAATGATGTGTATAATAGACTAAAAATCAACGGCTAGAAAAAAAAAATACCAAACAAATGGCATCCACAAAAAAGCAGGAGTGGCAATACTAGTCTCTGATAAAACTAACTTCAGAAGGAAAATCACCATAAATGATAAGAAAGGGCACTTTATAATAATTAAAGTCATGGTGAATCAAGAAGACAAAACATTAGTCAACTTCTATGTACCAAAAATAGACCTGGTAAATACATAAAACAACTGTTAACAGAACTGAAGAAAGAAATAAACAGCCCCACAATAGTGGTAGGAGACTTTAACATACCACTCTCATAAACGATAGGTCAAATCAAAGGAAACTTAACAAAGATGCAGAAGACTTCAATTTCAACTATATAGTCAACCAACTCAACCTTGTGGGTGTACTCCAAGCACTGCACCCAACTAAAACTCAATTAACTTTATTCTCAAGTGCACATGATACATTCTCCAGAACTGATCACATATTAGGGCACAAAGCAGCCTCAACAAATTTAAAAAAAAATTGAAAAAATACAAACTATCTTTTCAGACCACAATGCCATAAAACTGGAAATTAACCATAGGATAAAGCTTATAAAGCCATCAACATTAAAGCTAAATAACATCCCTCTAGAATATGATTGAGTTATAGAAAAGAAAAAAGAATGAAATAAAAACTTCTTCAAACGAAATGATAATGAAAATACACTATCCCAAAACCTCTAGGAAGTACCTAAGTCAGTCCTCAGGGGAAAGTTCACAGTAATAGACAAACACATTAAAAAAATGAAGAAAGAAGCAAAATTAATAATCTAACTCAACACCTTCATCAAACAGAATAAGAACAACAATCTAACTCAATAGCCTCTAGAAGAAAGGAAATCTTAAGGATAAGAGCTGAAATCAATGAGCTAGAAAACAGCAAAAACAAAACAAAACAAAAACAAAAACCCAACAGCCATCAATAAGACCAGGAGCTGTTTTTTTCAAAGGATCAATAAAATTGACAAACCATTGGCAACCTTAACAATAGGGAAAAAAGAATAGACACAAATAACTCAATTAATGATGATAGAGGTGACATCACAACAGAGCCAAAGGAAATTAAATCTGTAATATTTGAACATTATGAAAAGCTATACTTGGACATTGATACTGATATTGGATATTGGTACTGAATATGCTATGGACTGCTAGAAGAAGAACAAACAAGTTCATCCTGGAGAGGGTGAAGCCAGGCTTCTTCTTAGAGGCAAAGCTTCTGAAGCTTTGTCTGACATACTTTGGACGTGTTACAAGGTGGGATTAGTCCTTGGAGAGGGATGTCATGCTTGGGAGGGTGGAGGGACAGCACAGCAGAGGAATACCCTCAATGATTGATTCAGTGAATGGGGTAATGGGGATAGTTGTGTTGGGGACAATAAGATTGACAAGGGATACAGCAGGGTTTAGGGCTGTTGTGCATAGGGTCACTATGAGTTACAGGTGACTTGATGGCACATAACAACAACAATGAACATACTTGGATAAATTTGAAAACCTAGAGGCAATCAACAAATTCATTGAAAGTCATGTATTAACTGGATTGACATGGACAGATGTAGAATACTTGAACAGACCCCTCATGAAAGAAGAAATTGGACACGTCATAAAATGATTCCCCACAAAAAAGTTCTGGACCAGATGGTTTCACAGTTGAATTCTACCAAATATTCAGAGAAGATTATCACCAATTCTACTTAAGATTTTTCAAAACATAGAAAAAGAAGGAACACTTCCATAGGCATTCTATGAAGCAAGCATAAACCTAATAAAAAAAACAGG
>NW_006399910.1:7246668-7251300 GCF_000299155.1 Elephantulus edwardii | reverse complement strand
GTCAAAAAGCTGGCCAAGAAGTATGATGCCTTTTTGGCCTCTGAATCCCTGATCAAGCAGATCCCAAGAATCCTAGGTCCAGGGCTGAATAAGGCTGGCAAGTTCCCCTCTCTGCTGACCCGCAATGAGAACATGGTGGCAAAAGTAGACAAGGTGAAGTCCACCATCAAATTCCAGATGAAAAAGATCCTGTGTCTGGCAGTGGCTGTTGGCCATGTGAAGATGACAGATGAACTTGTTTACAACATCCACCTGGCTGTCAACTTTCTGGTTACACTGCTAAAGAAGAATTGGCAGAATGTTCAGGCTTTGTATATCAAGAGCACCATGGGCAAGCCCCAGCGTCTGTACTAAGATACAGCTCAATAAATCTTACTGTTTATACCAAAAAATAAATAAATAAATAAATAAAAATCAGCTCAAGGTGAATCAGACACCTGGGAGTAAAGCCCCAAACCATAAAGCTCGTAAGAGACAAACTGGTACCAAGCTTAAAAGGCCTAGTCTATGGTATAAAAGGACTGCCATACTCAATCTACAGTAATGGTTTTATACAGTATTTTTCTTTGTGGGACTGAGTTAATTCACTCAGCATAACACTGTCCAGTCTCTCCCAAGTTAGGTAGTAATTTACAAAATCATTGTTCCTTTGTGCTGCATAGTATATTCCATTGTGTAAATGTACCGCAGCTTCTCAATCCACTGGTTTGTAGTTGGACATCTGGGCTGTTTACATGTTCTTGTGATGTTGAATAATGCTGCTATGAACATTGGTGTACAAGTCTCCATTAGAGCCTCAGTTCTCATTTTCTCAGAGTACATTCCAAGCAATGGGATAACTGGGTCATATGGAATTTCTAAATTCAGGGTTTTGAGGTAGCACCAAACCAGAGTGGTTGTTTCATTTTACAATCCCGTAGAGGTTTGAGGATAAGTGGGGGGGGGAGTGAGGTGTTAATCAGGGAGGTGCACAATTTGATGGGGGAGTGAAGGAAATGGGAAGGATCTTTTGTGAAAAACAATGTATTCAAACTTTGTAAATAGGGGTGTTTTTTTTGTAAATCTGCATACAATTTTACAAAAAGGGAAAAAAGGTTATTGCAATGAATAAATCATTGATGGTACCAATTTTTTTTAAAGGGACTACCAAGTACAGTGAGAAATGCACAATCTGAAGAGGATAAAATTAATGAATGGGACCTTCTAAATATTAAATCTCTGTGCTCTTAAAAAAATTTTTTTCCAACAGGGAAATCTACTGACTGGGAACAAACATTTGGTAATATCATCTCTGACAAGTGTCTCAACAAGAAAGTTTACAGACTCCTACAGGGCCTCCAGAAGAAAAAGACTGATAATTCAATTACAAAGTAGGCAAAAGACATGGACAGATTTTTCACAAAGGAGTACATTTGAATGGCCAAAAGAAACATGAAGAAATGCTCCACGTCACTGGTAATAAGGGAGATGCAAATAAAAACCACAATGAGATACCATCTTACCCCCGTGGCAAATTTCAGCGGGGCATCAAGTAATAAATGTTGGAGAGGATGTGGTGAGACAGGAAATCTTATACACTGATGGTGAAATTGTAAAATGGTACAACCACTCTGGAAGACAGTTTCACGCTTCCTCAAAAAGCTGAACATAGAAATTCCATATGACCCAGCTAGTCCACTGCTTGAAATATACCCTGAGAAAATGAGAAATGAGGTCCAATGGAGACTTGTACACCAATGCTCATAGCAGCCTTATTCACCATAGCAAGAATATGGAGACTGTTCAAATGCCCAAGCACAATCAAATGGATTGAAAAATTATAGTACATTCACACAATGAAATACTATGCAGCATGCAGGATCAATGATTTTATAAATGACTACCTAACATGGAGGGACTGGAGAGCATTATGCTGAGTGAATTAATTCAGTCTCATAAAGACAAATACTGTATAAGACAGTTATTGTAGAAGGAATACTGGTTCCAAGAAGTGGGAGGGGGTGTTTAATCATTGTTGTTGTTTTTGATTGTTATCAAGTCAAGCACAACTTATAGTGACCCTTTGAGCAAAAGAGCTGAAGATTTTCTATAACTATCATCATTTCTCAAATTTCATAGAGTTTCTAGAGGCATGTTATTTTAAAAGTGGATGCCACTTCTGCTTCCCAGGAGGAACATGGAAGGGACTTGAGAATATTATACTGAGTGAACAAACTTCGTCTCATAAAGACAAATATTGTGTAAGAGAATGTAGAATGAGTACAAGAATACAAGAAGTGGAAGGAGTTGCTTAATAATAGGGTCACACAATTTGATGAGTGGAGGGAGGGATGGGTAAAGGAAAATTCCAGTGTGAAAAACAATGTATATGAACTTTATGAACTTTGTACATAAACTAGAATAAAATAAAATAAAAAAATAGGAGAGAGAGTGAAGAGGAGAAGGAGGGGGAGGGGAGGGGAGAAGGGGAGAGGGGAGGAGAGAGATAGAAGACACTATTGCTCTTAGTTTTTATTTTTAGTTTATGTGGACCTAATGAATAACAGACTGAAATAGTACCTGATCCTGAACCATCTTCATTGTCACTAAAGATCTGAGTAAACTACTTCAGCTACTGTATCAATTAATCTTATTGAAAAAACATGATTATATTCTTATTAAAAATGTATAATTTTTCAGGAGTTCCCATGCAAACACTGTTTGTGAAACAAGTCCTTATGATAACTGTAATGACAGAAACAGGACATGTGTTTTAAGCACAGAATTTCACCATAAATAATATTTTTATGCAACAAAATCTTGTCCTTTAACTGCCAGTGTCATAAAACTACATGGAGTCCCTGGGAGCTCTGGTGGCCTAGTGTGTAAAAAGATGTGCTGTGAACCCAAACACAGGTTGTTTGAATCCACTAACTGCTCTATAGGGGAAAGATAGACAGTATTTTCCTGTGTGATTTAAAGCCTCTGAAAACCCACTGGAGGGTTGGCTATGAGACTATTCTGACTAGATGGCAATGACTTTTCACTGGCAAAAAAGAAGAAGAGAGGGAGCCCAAACAGCAATTTAAAAAAAAAAATAGACTAAATGTTCTCAAGTTTTTCTGTCAACAAATCTACCATCTTTTATGTTCTGCTCTAAACCACAAGGAATCAACAGGCAAAATGTTCTGCTCTAAACCACAAGGAATCAACAGGCAAAAATCTTTATTTCCTAGACTCCTGGAGATCTAAGAGGAGGGATACAATTTAGGTTCTGTGAGTGAGATAAACTCATGTGAGGTTTGGAAGGTAAGTGGAGGTGGAAGCATCCTGCAGGACCTGCCACAGGCTGGAGCTTCTATTGCCTCAGTTGCTGCCCCCATGCATCTTTGATTCGTTTTCCCTGTTTTAAGTCAACAATTATTGAGATAAACGTGTTTTATGAATGATCTGGTTGTGAGATGGAAAGAATATTCATAGTACATATTACTTACATATTTCCTCATTAGATCACTCTTTTTTTCTTTCACAGCTGACCTTCCCAGATACTAGTAGGGACTGTAAGAAATTAAATACCATGGTCAGCTTACCTGTACCACTCAGCAAAAACAAAAACTAGGCAGTTAACAGAGCTGAGTTAACGATCAATTGTTCCTCAAGCATACACCCTTGCCAGGAAAGTAGGCAGATAATGGTACGCAGTTTCTTTTTACCTTATATTCTAGATGGTTTTTAAAAGTATTTATCCAACAATAACAACAACAACAACAACAACAAATTTCATCTTAATGTGAAATTCTGTGCTAAGAAAAAATATTTTTCATTACAGTTTGTGCACATGCCAGGGTAGATTAGTCGCCATTTTTATAAAAAGACCAGAGACTATAAGATGCTGTTGTTACTCACCATTGAGTGGACTACAAATCCTGTGTGACCCTACGAACAATGGCTCAGAAACATGCCTTATCCTGGGGCAACCTCATTGCCACAGTCAAGGTCAATCCATCTCATTCAGGGTCTTCCTCTCCTGTACAGACCCTCTACCTTAAAAGCATGGTAACCTTCTCCAGGAACTAGTCCCTCCTAATAACATGTCCAAAGTAAATGAGCTGGAGATTTAAAATCCTGGCCTCTAGGGAGAAAACTGATTTCATCCTCTCCAAGATAGACCTATTTGTTCACCTTGCAATCCATTTTGTGTTTGATACTCAAGGTAAAACATTTTTCAAAACTGTGTATCAATTAGACATCGTAATATAATAGAATCTAAGGTATTTAACTTAGGTACAATGTAATATTTGTCTTTTTTTAAAATTAATTTATTACAGCCATTTGGATTGTTTCCATCTCTTTAAAGTTATAAATATACGGCAGTGAACATGTTGTTAGGTGCTGTCAAATTGACTACAACTCATAGTACCTCTTTAAACAGTGGATTTAAACCTTGCCTTATCCTGTGCTATCCTTGTCATCTCTGATATGGTTGAGCTCATTCTTTTTTCTTTTTTTTAATTAAAATTTTTATTAATGAATTTTTAATGCAACATATGTATTTTTTGTCCTTTTTTCTATTTTTTTATTAATTTAGTTTGTTTATTTTTCATTTCAATGAACATCTACAGAGATTTTGGAATTCCATTCATTCATTGTTGC
>NW_006399910.1:7230992-7243934 GCF_000299155.1 Elephantulus edwardii | reverse complement strand
AGGGTCAGAGCTGCAGGGCTGTGTCCCAGTTCACGTCCACTCCCACTGTCCACTGCGTCTGCGTGTGGCACCTTGGCCAGTCCCAAATTTCAGAGCTGGCGGGGGGGTTGTAAGCTGTGTCGGGGGCAGCGATGCAATACCTGAAGATGGGGGTCGTGGGTCAGAGCTGCAGTGGTGTCTCGTAATATTTGTCTTTAGCCTTTTCCCATTTGAAAACACTTCCATATCCTTTATTTTTCTTGACCCCAACAATCTGCATACAATATAATGGCCAACTTTTCTTGCTATTATTTTATGGAATATTCTAATTCTAACTCTGATGCATTACCATCAAGTAAGAACCAACTCATAGGTGACCCTCCAGCACGTTTTCAATACTGTAAATAGCATGGGAAGACATTGCCTACCCTTCTTCCTCAGAGTCACTTGGTGAGTTTAAACTTCTAGAAAGACACAGTATTCGGGTCAGGTGCTTGAATTAATAAGAACTATGCCATTATACCTGTTTTTTTGCAATATTACCTCTTCTGAATTTCTTTTTAATATATCATATAGAATAATCTCAACCTTGTTGTTATGTGCCGTTGAGTCAGCTATGACCCATAGCGGCCCTATGAACAATAGCTCTGAACTTTGCCCTATACTGAGCCAACCTGACCTTCTCTGACATACCTGCTCCTATTGTCACAGTTACTGTGCTTCTATGCAATGAAAAATACTAATTAGTAAAAGGTTCAATTTTGAACAACGACATCATGCTTATTATTTTGATATGCATTATTTCTAATTCTTAAAACCCTGAAAATAATGTGCACCTCAAGTGTAGCTAGCACTCATGTGTCAGTGGTATTTGTTTCCATTCCCCGGAAGAAGTGATACAAGAGACTGTGGAAATTATTAAGCAATGACATTAGTCTCACATGAAAGTAAAATCTTGCTGAAGATTATTTAAAAATAGCTGGGACAGTCCATCAACAGGGAATTGCCAGAAATCAAGCAGGATTCAGAAGAGGCCATGGAGCAAAGGATATTATGGCTGATGCCAAGTGGATCTTGGCTGAGCATAGAAACTAACAGAAAGATGCTCATTTGTGTTCTGTTTACTACTCAAAGACATTTGACTGTGTGGATCATAAGAAACGATTGAGAAGAATAAAAATATCAGAATACTTAATTATTCTTATGCAAAATTTACACATATATGGAGAAGTAAAAACTGTTGTCTGAACAGAACAAGAGAAAACTCTATGTGGTTTAAATTAATGAAAGGTGTAAAACAGGGTTGTATCTTTTTTCTATACCTATTCAATCTGTACACTGAACAAATTATCCAAGAAGTTAGACTATTTTAAGAGGAACAACCATTCTTATGCAGATGGCACAACAATGTGTAAATAAAGAGAACTTGAAATACTAGCTGCAGAGGATAAAAGACTGCAACTTTCCTCGTGGATTGCATCTCAACATCAAGAAAATAAAAAAATTCTCACTAGTAGCCCCATAGGCAATATTGTGACCTATGGAGGATATGCTGAAGTTATCAACAACTTCATTTCAGTTGTATTCAAAATTGTTGTTGTTGTTATGTGCCGTCGAGTCATTTGCGACTCATAGCGACCCTATGTACAGCAGCCCTAAGCCCTGCTCTATCCTGTGCCAATCTCATTGCCTCTGACACACCCATCCCGATTACCGCAGTCACTGAATCAATACACCTCATAGAGGCTCTTTCCCTCCTGCGCTGTCCCTCTACCCAGCATGATGTCCCTCTCCAAGGACCTGTCTCTCCTTACAACATGTCCAAAGTATGTCAGACAAAGCCCCAGAATCCTTGCCTCCAAGGAGTAGCCTGGTTTAACCCTCTCCAGGATGAATCTGTTTGTTTTCTTGACAGTCCATGGTACGTTCAATACTCTTCTCCAGCACCACAGCTCAAAGGCATCAATTCTCCTTCTATCCTACCTAGTCATTGTCCAACTCTCTGATGAATAACAAGTGATTGCAAAGACCATGACCTGTATCAGGCGCACCTTAGTCTCCAGAAAGACACCGTTGCTCTTGTGTACTTTACAGAGGTCCCTAACAGCAGACTTTTCATTTGTAATATGTTTTTTTGATTTTCTGGCTGCTGGTGCCAAGAGTGTTGACCATGGAGCCGAGCAAACTGAAGCTGTGAACAATCTCAATCTCTTCGCCATCCATCCTGATGCTACCAATTGGTCCAGTGGTGAGTTAACATTGTAATATTAATTAAACAAATCAAGATGTAGTGCATTAGGATAATTGCTGTCAGAGTCATCTTCAGAGTGTTAAAAAGCAATGATGTAAATTTAAACCCTAAGGTATACCTCATCCAAATCAAGGCTTTTTCAATTGCTTTTTATGAAACTTAAAGTTGGACAATGAATAATGACAGAAGAATAATCAATGTCTTCAAATAGTGATGTTGGGGAAGAATACAGCATATCTCAGCTACTGTCACTTTCAAAAGAACAAACAAGTTTATCTTGAAGAAAGTACAATCAGTGTGCACCTTAGAGGTGAAGATGAAGAAAAACTTTCTTACATATTTTTGGAATGTTTTCAAGAGGGCCTAGTACTTAGAGAAAGACATTATGCCATGAAAGAGAGGAAGAATATGGAATATCCCATGTTGTTACGGTGTATACTCATAGCTGGTGAAAACTCTGGTGAGTTTTCAAAGGCAGTAAACTGTATGGGAGTTGATTGCCCATCTTTCTCTTGAAGAGCAGCAGCTGGTAGATTAGAATCACATGCCTTTGGGTTGACAGCATGATTTCTTACCACGAGGCTACCAGAGCATGGACTTTCAAAAGAACAAGCAAGTCTATCTTGAAGGAAGTGCACCCAGCATACACCATGGAAATAAGTATGGTTAAACTTTGTCTCACACACTGTGGACATGTTGTTAGAAGTGGTCAATCCTTGGAAAAGGACATCGTTTTCAATCTGTTCAAAGTTTCAATCTTTCTTCCATCTAGCATGTCTTTTGGTCACAGGGTCACTAGAAGTTGCTCATTCAATTGCACCTAACAACCATGACACTGAACAGGTTTTAGTGATGCTTCTAGACTAAGATACTCAAGTTCATTGAATGTCAAGTCTAAAGTTACTCCTGGTTGACTCTCCATCTGGTTTTTTGGAGGCTATAATTGGTCAGGGAAGAAATTGCCCATCTTTCATCTATAAGTAGAATCAGGACCCTACGCAGTTTGATTGATCTTTTCAAAGAGTTCTTGGGAAACTGACTAACCTTTGAGAATTTGATTCAAAATGAAAATACAGAGCCCTTTTTTGAATTACTGGAGATTTTCAGGTGTGGAGAGTAGAGCCTTCAATCAAGCACTTGTCCTTCTGAACAGGCCTAGTTTAACTATCAGCTAACATACTTATTATGGTGACCTTGGGTTTTGTCATAAATTACAGTCACTGGAGATCCAATAGAAGCAAGGTATCATTTTTCTACATAGACAGTCACCAGTCTTGGAGACATAGGAATAAGATAAAACGAATCATAAAATCACCATCATCAAGTAAATTGCCCCTTCTCTTGCAGAACAACTGGTAGATTTGCACCACAGACTTTTGTTGCCAGTTGCCTTAACTAGTACCATTAGAATATCTCTAAAATTCATTCCAATCATTTAAGTATTATCAGGAGTGACTAATTTTTTCTTTCTGAGTAAAGATATTTTTAAAGTAGTCAAAATATATATGATTGGGTATTATGGTTATAAGAGTCCAGAATGAAGGTTGCATAGTGAAGTGTACTGGTGGGGTGGGGGGTGAGGGGATTGTATACCAATGAAAGAATTTTTCTTTTACTTTTCAAAGAGAAGAACGAACTGGGGGGGGATGGTGGACAGGGAGAAAAATGCAACAATTAATGAATGGAAATCCAAAATCTCTGTAAACGTTCATTAAAATTAATTAAAAAAAGGGCAACTTGTGTAATACTAATGGTGTATTTGATTTAAAACAAAGTGCAAGTGTAAAGAAGGACACTTGACTTTCTTGCAAAAGCATAGGACTTATATTATGTAAATATTCCAAAAATATTAGAAACCATGAAAGGGTCTTAGAATAAGCAATTACTTTGAGAGCAATGTTGATTTGGTTCCTGCCACTCTTGGAAAAGTGCAGTCAGAGTGCTCTTTGGAGGCAAAGATGATGAAACTCCATCTGTCGTACTTGGACATGTTGCTAGGAGGGGTTATTCCTTGGAGAGGGATGTGATGCTCAGAAAAGCAGAAGGTTGAACAAGGAGAGGGAGACCTTCAACAGGTGGATTAGCACAGTGACTGCCACAGTGGGCTCCAGTGTGTCAGAAGTGTAATGAAGGCACAGGATAGGACAGGGTTCAGATCTGTTATTCATAGGGCCACTATAAATTGTAAACTCAACAGCATGTAACAACAATGACATTGAGTTTCTGAGGCTCTAAATATCAATGGGAAGAAACTGATCATCTTTTTTTCCTCAGAGGCACTGATGGATTTGATCTGCCAGAAATATAAGGCCTCTGGGTCAGTAGTGGTGGCTTAGTGGTAAGGAACTGGGCTGCCAGGACAAATGAAAGTAATTCAAATCCACCAGCTATTTGATGAGAGAAAGATGAGCAGTCTGTTTCTCACTAGGGTGTCAACAATTTTAGTAGAAAGTCAGCAAAAGAGAGGAAGATCCTCAGCGGGCACAATGCACTGTAACAGTGGCCTTGAACATGGTAAAGATTGTGAAGAAGATGGCTAAGGATAATAAGGTGAGGTTCGGGTCTGTTTTTGTTTATGTTGCTATGAGTTATAGTTTATACAATGACTTCTAACAATAGGTAGAAATGAGCCCTGGTGGCTCAGTGTTTAAGTGTTCATTTATTAAGCTAAGTGAAATGTCAGCAGTTTGTATTCAACAATCAATTTGTGGGAGAAAGTGTAAGAGTGTATTTCCCAAAAGATCAGAGTCCAAAAAACCTTATAATCAAATGCCAAACCCTCTGCCATTGAGTTTATTCTGATTCCAAGGCTATATATTTTTACTAGAGAGATTGCCCATCTTTCTCCCATGGAGCAATCGGTGGATTTGAACCTCTGACTTTTTAGTTAGTACCCTGATATATATTCACTTTATTCCACCAGGCCTTCTGAAAAACACCTGGTGGTATAGTGGTAAGGTAATGGACTGCTGACCCAAAGGCACCCAGTTCTAATTCACTAGTTGTTCCTTAAGAGGAAGATGGCAAATTTTCTGTGTGATTTAGAGCCTTTGAAAACTCCCTGGAGGGTCAGCCGTGAGTAGGTTCTCACGATGGTAAATATCAACAAAAACTCAGTATCAATTTGATAGTGGGCTGATCAATCAGAAATACACTTTTAAAATATTATCAGCATTAACATTATAGAATCATACCTTAAAACCTTAATAGTTTGTTGCCCTTAAAACTCACTGCTGTTGAGTTGATTTCAACACATAGCAAACCTCCATCAGGTTTCCCTGATGAGCCTGCTCATCTTTCTCCTATTGGTGGATTCTCTGGAGATGGGCAGACGTGTTGTTAGCAGCAAAATCCCCTATCCTCTCTGCCACTAGGGTGCCTCTTGTTCCCCTTATATTAATTCTTCTTCCCCCCCCCTTTTTCTTTTTAAGCTTTGTGATTTTTCTCCCATCTCTTTAAGTTTTGATGACCAAACATCGCTTGCTGTGACTAGTAATAGTTAAAGCAGAATCAAAGATGAAGGTTTTGGTATTAGGAGATGATTAAATGGTAGAGCATTGTAGCATTATTGGATGTCACTGGGCTTGTAGAGTGTCTTTTTATACTAAGGACAATATGAAGATCAAACAGGAACCTGTTTATTAGCATGCCTTGCAAAGTGGACAGCTAGAGAGATATAAGGTGTTATATACCCTATTCTCATTTCACAGAAAACAGAACTCATCTCTCCGAGTCTGGTCATCTGTCTTCTGAGTCCCTGCTCCTCAAGGTCAAGCTTTTATTGGTCGGATCCTGTTCCCTCTGGCCGCTGATGCTCTTAGTTACAACCTGGCTGCTCTCCTCTCACCACCACAGTAGCAGAGCCCTGTTTATTTTCTGGGTGATGGATTGGACCTGCCTAATCCCTTGGCTTCCCCACTTTCTTCCCCTGAGTTAGAGACTGGAAGACTTACATTTATAGATTGCGTTCACTATGAACAACAAGGAGTATGCGGCAAAAATGAAATGAAGAATGGCCTCGGTTACTCTGAGCTTTATTTCCCAAGCAGGAAATGGAGAACATTTTCTCTAAATAGGAAGGGCCTTCATCTGGCAGCTGTCACCTGTGTCATACAGCTTGTGTCTTTAAAAGACTACAGCTTAAGTCCCATTCCAAGCAGGGAATCTCCCCAAATTATCATCACACCAACTATGAGGGTCTTTCTCCCTCTCCCTCTCCCTCTCCCTCTCCCTTCCCCTCCCCACCCCTACTCTTCCCCCTCCACTGCCCTTTCCTCTTCCCCCTCCCCTCCGCTGCCTCTCCCTTTCCCTCTCTTTCTGCCTCTTACTTTCTCTATATAAACCCTTTGACCTGAGCAGGTTGTAGTCTGAATGACAGACCTTGCCCTTATGCATTTACTGCTCATATTCATTCATCTCTCTCTCTCTCTCTCCCCCCCTCCTCCCTCCTTTCTTGCCTCCCTCCTCTTTATCTTTCTCTCTTTCTCTGTGACACTGAAAAATCAAACCTACTGCCATCAAATCAGTGTGACACATGGTGACCTTCCATTGGGTTTCTGAGGCTGCAAATCTTTATAAGAGACTACCCCAAGCAACAGCTGGTAAGTTTGAACCACCAACATTTGGTTAGGACCCTGAGATGTGGTTCACTATGCTATCAGCCCTCCTGGCTATATCTGTAGGCTCAAGGAATGCACTATTGCTCAATGTTTTAAATTCAAAGCCCCAAACTCACTGTTACTGAGTCAGCTCCAAGTCACAAGAGCCTTCCTTTGGGATTCTGCTGCTCAGAGCTGCAGAATGAATAAGGATGGCAGAAGAACTGATGCCTTTGGTCTGTGTTGTAGAAAGAGAGTACTGAATATCCCGTGGACTTCCAAAGGAACAAACATATATGTCTTGGAGAAGGTGATTCCAGAGTACTCCTTGGAGGCAAAGATGACAAAGCTTCATCTCACCTACTTTGGGAATGTTGCTAGGAGAGGCCACTACTTGCTGAAGGACAAAGATAGAAAGATCCTCAACTAGATGAACTGGCACAGCGATTGCAACAATGGGCTCAAGTGTGTCAGAGGTGTTGAGGATGACACAGGTTAAGATCTGTTATTCACAGGGTTTCTATGAATCTTATTTGACTTGACAACATCTAACAACACTAACAATAACATTGCATCCCTGAGGCTATAAATCTCAACAGGAGAAGACTGATCATCTATCTTCATCAGAGGTGCTGTTGCGTTCATTCTGCCAGAAATACAAAGCCTTTGGGTTAGCAGTGGTGGCTTAGCAGTAAGGAAATGAGCTGCCAATGCAAAGGACAATGGTTTGAATCAACTAGCCACTGTACGGGAAAAGGATGAGCAATCTATGCACCTGTGCATCTTACTGCCTCTGAAAATCCACTGGAGGGTCATCTGACTTGGTTCCGAATTGTCAGCATATGACAACAATGTGCCACAGAGCTCCCTTCTGGCTCCCTGTTCCTTGGTAGTAGGAAGTTGTGCTGCAATCCCTAAGGCAGTGGTTTGAATTCACCAGGTGCTCTGTGGGAGAAGGATGGACAATCTCCTCCTGTATGATTTATTGCCTCTGTTAACTCACTGGTGGTTTGGCTATGAGTTATTTACAACTTGATGACACACAACAACAATAACACCAGAGCTCCCTAACTCCCTTGCACCTTTATTCTTTTTCATCACTGCCTTTTCAAGCTAAATGCAGAACAGATCATTCAGAAGGATGGGCTCTATGAGGAGGAATGTGGCATCAGGATTGGAGGAAGATTCATCAACAACCTGCGTTACACAGATGATACAACCCTGCTTGCTGAAACTATGGAGGACCAGAAGTGCTTGCTGCAAAGGGTCAAGGATTGCAGCCTTCAATGTGGATTGAAACTCAACATCAAGAAAACAAAGATTTTCACCACTGGGCCAATTGGCAGCATCATGATAGATGGTGAAGAGATTGAGAATGTTACCAGTTTTAGTTTGTTTGGCTCCACAATCAACACTCTTGGCACCAGCAGACAGGAAATCAAGAGAAAAATTACACTGGGAAAGTTGTCTGTCCAGGACCTCTCCAGAGTACTGAAAAGCCACGATGTCAGTCTGGAGGCTAAGGTGTGCCTGTTCCAGGCCCTAGTCTTCTCAATTGCTTGCTGTGTGATAGGAAGCTGGACAATGATTAGGGATCTTAAAGAATTGATGCCTTTGAGCTGTGGTGCTGGAGAATAGTGTTGAATATAACATGTACTGCCAGGAAAACAAACAGGTTCAACCTGGAGAAAGTGAAAACAGGCTGCTCCTTGGAGGCAAGGATCTGAAGCTTTGTCTGACATACTTTAGATATGCTATAAGGAGGGAGCAGTCCTTCGAGAGGGACATCATGCTTGGGAGGGTGGAGGGGACAGAGCAGGAGAAGAAGACCCTCTATGAGATGGATTGATTCACTCACTAAGTCAATGGGAGTGGGTGTGTCAGCGACAGAAAGGTTGACACAGGATAGAGCAGGGTTTAGGGCTCTTGTATATAGGGTCACTGTGAGTCACAGGTGACTCGGTGGCACATAATCAGTTTACAGATTTCCCGTAGAATAATCCTTGTATTTGTAAAATCATTCTTCTCTGGTTTTAGTGAATACTTTAAATTATTTATTAAATTAAAAAAATTGTTATTGTTGTTATGTGCTGTTGAGTCCAGTCTGACTCATAGCGACTGTATGTCCTATTCTGAGCCAATCTCACTGTCTCTGACTCACCTACCCCCATTGCTACAGTAACTGTGTCAATCCAACTTATCCAGGGTCTTCGTTCTCTCTTGTGCTGCCTGACCCTTTACCTTTCCAATCATAATGTCCATCTCCAAGAACTTGTTACCTCTTGAAACAGGTCCAAAGTATGTGAGACAGAGTTTCACAACCCTTGCCTGCAAGAAGTAGCCTGATTTCACCCTCTCCAGGATAGATGTGTTTGTTCTCTTGGCAATCCATAGTATATTCAAAGCTCTTCTCCAGTACCACAACTCAAAGGCAACGGTTCTTCTTCAGTCATCCTTAATCATAAATCCAGCTCTCAAACACATAGCAAGCAATTGAGAAGACCTTGGATCAGTCACAGCTTAGTCTCTAGACTGACAGACATTGTTGCTCACGTTGGAGAAGTATCTGACAGAAGACTTTTCCAAAGCATCTCATCTTTTTTATTTCTTGGCTGCTGTTGCCAAGAGTGTTGATTTTGGATTTGAGCAAGCTGAAATTGTTAACAATCACAATCTCTTTTCCATGTATCATGATGCCGAGAATCTGTTTTTTTTCTTGAGGTTGAGATGCAATACATATTAAAACTGCAGCCCTTGACCTTTTGCAGCAAATGCCTCAGGTCCTCACTTTCAGCAAGCGGCATTGTGCCATCAGCATTATACAGGTTGTTGATGAAACTTCCTCTGATCCTGATGTCACATTCTTCTTCATAGTTTTTATATTTTTATTTCAATAACCAGAGACATTGTCAGAACCTATGTTTTCAAAAATTTTTATCTTTGTTTCGGAAGATTCAGCTAACACCAGCTTAGAAATATTTGCTTTGAGGATTTTATTTTTAATATAGAACAACTAGTTGCTACATGATCTTTTTCCCCCTCAAAGCCCCTCCGCCCCAAACAATAATCTGATTTCTCTGTAATCACTGGGGCTTTACTTTTCTTCCAGTGCCTATCTTATCTCTCTAGTTAATCAAATCCCCACAAATGTAAAAGCCTGTTCCTCTGAAGCTGCTGCCATTTATAATACCAGAGCTGCTTCTGTGTCCTTCCTTGTAGCTTCCTTTGACCCATCATTGAAGTTACATTGCATAATCCTTGTGGATATAATGTTTATGTAATACTTAATTTGGACTTGCACATTTTACTTGGCTCAGTTAACAACTCCAATAAGAAGACTTTTACACGAATTTGCCAAAAATACTTTCTTAGCAGCTCTATGTAGATTGCTAACTAGTTGTTGTTATTATAATTCTGAACCCTGACTTATCCTGAGCCAATCTCACTGTCTCTAATACACCTACTCCCATTACAACCCAGTCACTGTATCAATTCATCTCATCAAAGGTCTTCTTCTCCTGCACTGTCACTCCAACTTTCCAAGTGTGATGTCTTTCTCTAACGACTGGTCCCGCCCGGACAAATGCCAAAAGTATGTGAGATGGAGATTCAAATCCTTAACCCCAAGAAGCAACTTAGTTTCACCCTCTCCAGGACAGATCTATTTGCTTTCTTGGCAGTCTATGATATGTTCAGTACTCTTCTCCACCAGCACAACTCAAAATTGATTCTTCTTCTGTCATCCTTAGTTATTGTCTGGCTCTCTGATGTAAGCTAGTAATTGCTAAAACCATGGCCTGGATCAGGCACACCTTAGTCTCTAGACTGACATAGTTGCTTCTCAGTATTCTGGAGAGGTCCCTTACAGATTTATCTAATGCAGTTTATCTTTTTATTTCCTGACTGTTGGTGCCAATATGGTTGATTGTGGAGCTGAGCAAGCTGTAACTGTCAACAACCTCAGTCTCTTCATTCATCGTAGTGCTGCCAATTGGCCCAGTGGTGAGAATCTTTGTTTTCTTGATGTTGAGCTCCAATCCATATTGAAGACTACAGTCCTTGACTTCTGCAGCAGGTGCTGCTAGTCCTCCTCAGTCTCAGCAAGCAAGGTTGTGTCATCTGCATAACATAGATTGTTGATGAGTCTTTCTTCTTGATTTTAAACCATGTGGTATTCATTTGCTCTGTTTAGACAACAGCCTCTTGGTCTCGGTGTAGGTTATACATAAGTACAATTATGTGTTCTGGGATTCTTCTTAATATCAGCCATAATTTGTTATAATGTACACAATCAAATACCTTTGCATAAGTAATAAAATAAAAATATACATCCTTCTGGTGTCCTTTGCTTTCAGCCAAGATCCACTGGACATCAGCCATGATAACTCTGGTGCCATGGCTTCTACACAATCCAGGTTGACTTTCTGGCAGTTAGCAGTTGATGTATTGTTCCTGCCATTTTAAAATAATCTTCATCGTGATTTTATTTTTATGTTATATTAATTATATAGCTCAAAATAATTTCCACATTTTGTTGGATCACTTTTTTGGAAAGGAGCATAAATATGGATCTCTTCCAGTCAGTTGTCTGGGTAACCATCTTCCAGATTTCTTAGTCCAGCCTTGTGAGTGTGGCCAGGCCTGTATCTGTTGGAATATACCAGTTGGCATTTCATCAATTGATGGAATCTTATTTTTTGCTAATGTCTTTAGTACAAATTCAACTCCTTCCTTTATTATAATTGGGTTTTGAGGCTATGCTGCTTCCTAAAATGCTTCTATGTCAATCTTTTTTTGTTTGTTTTCTTTTTTGGTAGAGTGACACTGTAGTCCTTTTTTCTCCTTTTGATGCTTCCAGGATTGTTCAAGATTTTGCCAATAATATCTTTCATTGTTGCAATCTAAGGCTTGACTTTGTTCTTTACTTCTCTGAGCTTGAAAAATGACAAACTGGTTCTTCACTTTTAACTTTCTGACTCCATTTCTTTATATTGTTGTTGTTAGGCACTGCGAATTTGAGCACAACTCATAGTGACTTAATGAACAACAGATCCCTGTCCTATTCTGTGCCATCCTCAAAATTTGACACACGGGAATCCATTGCTGTAGTCACTATGTTAATCCACCTGGTTGAAGGCGTTTCTCTTCACCCCCACTCCCAAGCATGATGTCCCTCTCCAATAAAGAGTCTCTCCCAGCAACATGCCCAAAATACATGAGATAAAGTTTCATTATCTTTGCTTCCAAGGAGCACTCTGGCTCCACCATCCCTAAGACATGTCTGTTTACTCTTTTGGTAGATATTCAGTGCTCTTCTCCATCATCACAGTTCAAAGGCATCAATTCTTTTTTTGTCATCCTTATAGACTGTGCAACTCTCAGCAACATAACAAGTGATTGAAAAGACTATGGCATAAATAAGGTGTACCTTAGTCCTCAAACCAACATCATTACACCTCGGTAATTTGGAGAGGTTCCAGACTATAGATTTTCCCAGTGTGATATGTCCCTTGATCTCTTGACTGTTAGTACCAAGCTGTTGATTGCAGATCCAAGTAAGATGAAGTTGTTGACAATTACAATTCCCCCCCCCGCCATCTATCATGATGTTGTCTACGCCAATGATGAGAATTTTTGTCTTCTTGATGTTGAGATGCATTCTGTATTGAAGACTGTATTCTTTGTTATTTTACAACAAGCACTTCTCAAGTTCTCCTCACCTTCAGCAAGCAAGGTTGTGCCATTGTATAGTGAAGATTATTGATTCTTCTCCAATCTTGATGCCAAATTCTTTCATTAATGGCACTTTGCTTTGTCTTCTTTAACTGACTTTTCTTCTGTCCATCTGTTTTACTTTGTAATTTCTTTCCTTTGTTTTGTTTTCTTGATGTTCTAGTGCAATTTTCAGAGTCTCTTTTCATATCCATTTTGGCCTTTTTTCTCGTCTTTCTTTGTAATGACTTTTCTTAAAAAACGAAACAAAAACTGGAACCCTTATTCACCGTTGGTGGGAGTGTAAAATGGTACAACCACTGTGGAAAGTGGTATGGCGTTTTCTCAAAAAGTTGCAAATAGAGATACCATTTGACCCAGCAATTCCACTACTGGGAATAT
>NW_006399910.1:7223611-7228902 GCF_000299155.1 Elephantulus edwardii | reverse complement strand
AGGGTAGAGAAAATAGTGCAACAATGAATGAATGGAAACCCAAAATCTCTGTAAATGTTCATTAAAATTAATAAAATTTAATAAAAACAAAACAAAACAAAACACAAAAACCATTGGTTTGCATACAGACATTCATATGCCTGGTGTTTTGTACGTATACTGTGTTTTACACTGTTATTAATATACACTATAGTTTATGTAGTTAATTACCATGGACAAGACTAGAATTGACAGAAGAATTGATGTCTTTGAGTTGTGGTGCTGGAGAAGATTACGGAATATACCATGGACTGCCAAGAGAACAAGCAAATCTGTCCTCGAAAGGGTGAAACTAGAGCTTTCTTTGGAGGCAAGCGTTTTTTTTTTTTTTAAATTGAAATTTTAATGAAAGTTTATAGAAAACTTGAATTTCCATTCATTCATTCTCCCACATTTTCCTCCCTGCCCCTGCCCCCAACTCCTCGCCCCCCAGTTTGCTTTTCTTTTGGGAAAAGAAAATTCTTTCATTGTTGTGCAATTTCCTACCTCTACCCCAATCCACTTTACTATGCACCTCTTATTCTGGACTGTTATCATATAAATAATACCTAATCACATATTCCTTTTAAGCAGTTCTTTTCTTCATCTGTTTCCATGGTGTGTACAAGGATTTTGAAGCTCCATCTCACATACTCTGGGCATGTTGCTTAGAGGGACCATTTCTTAGAGAAGGACATCATGCTTAGAAGGGTAGAGGGACAGAGCAGGAGGGAAAGACCCTAGATGATATGGATTGACACAGTAACTGGGTTAATAGGGGTAAGTGTGTTGGAGTCAGTGAGACTGGTTCAATACAAAGCAGAGTTCAGACCCATTGGTGGTTATTTTCATAATGAGTTTATTTTGCCTTCCATTTTGGTTTTTTCTTTCTCTTCTATCTTTTTTGTGATCTTTTGAACATTGAAGTGGTCTTTTGATCACTTAAGAAATGATCTCAAGTATAAAAGAAATGGTACAGGATTGGACAGGAATCAGGTCAGTTCCTTCATAGGGCCACTATGAGTTGTACTCTACTCAATGACACCTCACAAAAACAGCATGCCCAATATTACCCCATCTTTTCAAGTACCCATTGAACTTTTCCTCATTCCTTCACCTCCTCCACCCCCACCCACAAGTATCTGCAAATCCCACAAAAATCTCAGGGATTTTTCCTTTTCCCCCTTTTCCATTCTTCCATCTCCCCTACCCTTTCCCTCTGTAATATTTGCATATCACTTACTCAGTTATCTTCCTATGTTCACAATAGTGGACTTTGCAACATTTTACTCCTGTGATGAAAATAATTCAATCAGTGTAATATTGTCTTGTCTCGTGCATGTTATATAGTATTTGAAGAAATAGTTGTTCCTTAGTGCTGCATAGCATTTGATTGTATGAATGTATCACAATTTCTTAATCCATTTTTTTTTTTGTTTTGTTATTGGGCATATTGTCTGTTTCCATTTTCTTCTGGATAATGCTGGTATGCCATAGGTGTATCTCCATTCATGTCTCTGTTCTGATTTCCTTGAGATATATTTCTAGCAGTGGGATAACTGGATCATATGGGCTATCCATGTTAGCTATTTGAAGAAATGCCAAACTGCTTTCCACAGTGGCTGTATGATTTTACAATCCCACCAATGCATGAGTATTCCAATCTCTCCAAATCCCCTCCACATTGTTGGCTGTCCTGTTAAACTTTGCTGTTGCTAGTGGAGTGAGATGATAGCTCATTGTGGTTTGATTTGCATTCTCTTTGATTGCTCGTGATTTTGAGCATCCCCCCATGTGTTTCTTGGCCATCTGAAAAATCCCCCTTTGTGAAGAATATATTCTTTTGCCAATTTTGTGACTGGGTTGTCAGTTTTTTTATTATGGAGACTTGTAGTATTCTGTAAACTTTAGATATGAGACATTTGTCTGATATGTCATTGCCAATTTTTTTTTCAAATCTATGGGCTTTTTCTTTCACCCTATTAAAGAAGTTTTTGATGCACACAGGTATTTGATTCTAAGAAAGTCAAATTCACGGTTTTCATCTTCTCCAGATTGTGCATTTTTAAGTTATATTTGAAAGCCTATTTATGCCATAGGCTCGGGCATCTAAGTTTGATTCCTTTTTGTCTCTCATGATCTTTATAATTTGGTGTTTTACCCCTTCATCTCTAATGACACTCTTGGTTGGTTTTTGTGTATGGTGTGAGATGTGGGTCCTCTTTCAGTTTTATGCAAGTGAAAGTTCAGTTTTGCCAGCACTATTTGTTAAAGAGGCTATGTTTCCCCATTTAATGGGTTTTATTACCTTGTCAAATATCAGTTGACCATAGGATGATGGGTTGCTTTCTGTATTCTTGATTCTATTCCATGGATGTGTATATCTGTTACTGTACCAATACTACACTGTTTTGAATTCTGCAGCTGTGGCAACTTGGGTAGGATCTGGGGTCTACCAGTTTGTTCATTTCCTCTAAGTTTTTTATTTTATCAAAATATGTTGTTGTTTATGTGCCATTGAGTCACCTGTAACTCTTAGCAACCCTATGTACATTAGCTTTGAAACCTGCCCTATTCTGAGCCAATTTCATTGTCTCCAACAGATCCAAGGCCCTATCACCAGTTACTGAGTCAATCCATCTCATCTTTCTCTCCTACACTATCCTTCCGCCCTTCCAAGCATGATATCCTTCTCTTAATACTGCTCCCTCCTGGCCATGTGCACAAAGTATATGAGATAGAGCTTCAAAATCCTAGCCTTCAGGGAATAACCTGATTTCAACCTCTCCAGGATAGACCTGTTTGTTCCCCTGGCAGTCCACTGTATGTTTAACACTCTTCTCCAGCACCACAACTCTATGACATCTATCCTTCTTCTGTACTCTTTAGTTATTATCCAGCTCTTGTATGCATAGCAAGTAATTATGAAGACCATGAACTGAATTAGGCATACCTTAGTCTCCAGACTTACATAGTTGCTCTTCAGTACTCTGGAGATGTCCCTGAAAGCAGACTTTTCCAATGCAATTTGTCTTTTGATTTCCAGACTGCTGGTGCCAAGAGCATGTTATTGACCAATGAGTCGCCTGTGACTCATAGTGACCCTGTTTACAACAGCCCTGAACCGTGCTCTATCCTGTACCAATCTTGTCTCTGACACGCCTACCACCGTTACCCCAGTCCCTGAATCAATCCATCTCATCAAGATTCTGCTAATAACTGCACTGCCCTTCCACCCCACCAAGCATGATGTCCCTCTCCAATGTCTGGTCACTCCTTGCAACATGTCCAAAACATGTCAGATGAAGCTTCAGAATCCTTGTCTCCAAGGAGCAGCCTGGTCTCACCCTCTCTAGGATGAACCTATTTGTTCTTTTAGCAGTCCATGGTATATTTGATACTCCAGCACCACAGCTCAAAGGCATCAATTTTCCTATCATCCCTAGGTGTTGACCAGCTTTCTGATGCATAACAACTAATTCCAAAGACTATTGGCCTGGATCAGTTGTATCTTAGTTGCATCTCAGACTGACCTCATTCTTCTTCAGTACTTCCTTTTCATAATATTAAATTTTTATAATTTTAATTCAAGCTACTTCTGCTGTGACACCACCTCTTTAATTTTTTATTCAAGCTATTTGTGTCTTTTCTTTCTTTTCATTTGTTAAGTTTGCCAATGATTTGCCATTCACATTGACTTTGATTATCATTGTTGTTATATGCCATCGAGTTGCTTGCAACTCATAGCAACCTTATGTACAACAGTCCTAAACTCTACTCTGTCCTGTACTAATCCCACTGTCTCTGATACACCTATCCTCACTACTCCAGTAGTGAATCAATCCATCTCATAGGGGGTCTTCCTCTCCTGCACTTTACCTCCACCCTCCCAATCATGATGTCTTTCTCCAAGGACTGGTCCCTCCTTGCAACATGTCCAAAATATGTCAGATGAAGCTTCAGAATCCTTACCTCAAAGGAGCAGCCTGGTTTAACCCTCTCCAGCTTGAACCTGTTCATTTTCTTAGCAATCCATGGTATATTCAATACTCTCCTCCAAAATCATAGCTCAAAGGCATTAGCTCTTCTTCTAGTCATTCTCCCTAGTCATTGTCCAGTTCTCTGATGCCTAACAAGTGATTGCAAAGACCATGGCCTGTATCAAGCACACCTTAGTCTCTAAAGTGACACCATTCCTCTTCAGTACTTTTGAGAGGTCCCTAACAGCAGGCTTTCCCATAACAATACATCTTTTAATTTCCTAGATGCTGGTGCCAAGAGTGTTGGCTGTGGAACCAAGCAAATGAAAGCTGTTAATAATTTCAGTCTCTTCACCATCCATCTGGATGCTGCCAATTGGGCCAGAGGTGAGAATCTTTGTCTTCTTGATATTGAGCCTTACTCCATATTGAAGGCTGCAGTTTTTACTTTCTGTAGCAAGTGCTTCAGGCCCTCCTCAATTTCAGAAAGCAGTCTTGTGTCATCTGCCTAACACAGATTATTGATGAATCTTCCACCAATCCTGATGCCACACTTCTCCTAGAGCCCAGCCTCCTGAATGATCTCTTCTGCATATAGGTTGAAAAGGTATGGAGACAGGACACATTCCTGGAGTACACCATTCCCAATTTTGAACCATGCAGTTTTTCCTTGCTCTGTTCTGACGACTGCCTCCTGATCCAAATATAGGTTTCCCATTGGCACAATCAAGTGTTCTGGCATTCCCATTCTTTTCAGAGTACAACAGTTTGTTGTGATCCACACAGTTAAACGCCTTTGCATAATCAATGAAACACAGACATTCCTCTGGTACACCCTGCTTTCAGCCAAGATCTATGTAACATTCGCTACAATATCTCTAGTACCACGACTCCTTCTAAACCCAGCCTGCACTTCTGGCAGTTCTGTGTTAATGTGCTATTCCAGTTGTTTTGGGGTAATCTTCAGCAGGATCTTGCTTACATGTGATATCAATGATTTTGTTTGATATTTTCCAAACTCTGTTAGATCTCCTTTCTTTGGAATGGGAACAAATATAGAAAACAAAGTAAAAAAGAAACTTTAGCCTTTTTTATGTTAATTTAGGTAATTTATATATATTATTCTTAATATGAGAATTATTTTATATGCATAGTGCATTTATAGATAGCTATTTTTTCTTCATGCAACTGCTCATATTTTTAATCTTTTATTTTTGAACTTGGATGAGGGACATAGGATTTCTCAAATTAACGGTTACATACATACGTTTCTTTTTCTTTTTTTAAAAAATT
>NW_006399910.1:7215389-7216356 GCF_000299155.1 Elephantulus edwardii | reverse complement strand
GTCTTCGTTCCTCTGGGGTCTCACAGTCTTCGCTCCTCTGGAGTTCCGCGGTAGGTGGCTGGCTGTTGTTCTTCCCGGGTCTCTTCCAGGTCCCTTTCGCAGTGGAACCCTGTCTGGCGGCGGCGTTTTCCCCATCCATACATTTTTTGAAATGGCAAAACTCCTTAGGCTATGTGATGTTTACTTGTGTGTTTTGTGTGTGTTTAAAGTTCACAGTTAAATACAACTGAATAAATCATGAAACACATTTTCTTTCCACACCTGAGAAATGAAAATTGTTATACGTCAATTGATGAAAGGACTTCTTTCCATCTAGTACGTAATGTTTACAATTGAATTTTCATGTGGTTCATGCACACACAAATCAGTTTGCATTTGCTTGTTATTTACATGTTTTGAGGTTACTCTGAGGATTGCTGTAATATGAGGAAGATCTAGCTCACTTGACTGGGCTTCCCTAACAGTAGCAGTGCTGTGGCTTAAGCTCCAGTGCATGGAAGCTTCGTGTCATCCTGTCATGTGTCATAATTACTTTCCATACCAGGGATCCTGTTCCAGCACTTTATTAGGCAGTATTCGGTTGTAATCAGTTCTATTTGGCTAATTTTTGTAAGTAACTTCTAAGCCTTTCTTTGTTATCTGTTTCAGTCTGAGCATGCTGCTGTGCCCTGCCTTTTTCCTCCTACTGGCAGGTCTTCCAGCATTGTAACAACACTTTAGCCTCCACAGTGCCACAAACTGACAGACAGGGATTTTTCTAACTAGAGCAGGAGTGACATCCACTTCCTAAACAACATGCCTCTGGAAACTCCATGAATCTTGATAAATGATAATAGTTATGTAGAAAGACTTCAGGCCTGGCCTTTTGTTCATAGGGTCACTATGAGTCATGCTTAAATCAATGGCAATCAATAACAACAAAGTACATTTTTCAACATGCACACACTTTCATTTTTTAAAAAAAATT
>NW_006399910.1:7211583-7213284 GCF_000299155.1 Elephantulus edwardii | reverse complement strand
ACATTACAGAGAATGTTGATTATAGAGCCAGGCAAACTGAAGCTATTAACAATCTCAATCTCTTCACCATATATTATGATGCTGCCAATTGTCCCAGTGGTGAGAATCTTTGTTTTCTTGATGTTGGCTTCAATCCATATTGAAGGCTGCAGTCCTTGCTGTCAGAGACCTCTCCAAAGTACTGAAGAGCAACAATGTCAGTCTGGAGACTAAGGTGCTCCTGCTACAGGCCGTGGTCTTTGTAGTTACTTGCTATGCCTCAGAAAGCTGGACAATGACTAGGGATGATAAAAGGAGAATTGATGCCTTTGAACTGTGGTGTTGGAAAAGAGTATTGAATATACTATGGACTACTAGGAGAACAAACAAGTTCGTCCTGGAGAGGGTTAAGCCAGTCTGCTCCTTGGAGGCAAGGATTCTGAAGCTTCATCTGATGTACTTTGGGCATGTTGCAAGGCAGAATCAGTCCTTGGAGAGGGACGTCATGTTTGGGAGGGTGAAGGGACAGTGCAAGGGAGGAAGACCATCAATGAGATGGATTAATTTAGTAACTGGGGTAATGGGGGGAGGTATATAAGAAACAGTAAGATTGTCACAGGATAGTGCAGGGTTTAGGGCTTTTGTACATGGGCTTGCTATGAGTTCCAAGCGTCTCGACTCACATAACAACAATTTGCAAAGTTTATATATACTGTTTTTCACACCAGATCGTTTCTTTTTTCTTTACCCACTCTCCTTCCACCCATCAATTTGTGCTACCCTATGATTAACCAGCCCCACTCCCCAACCATCCTCACTCCTCTACTCTGCATCTTTCCCCCTTAGATTCCCATACATATTCTACAATAAAGGTCTTATATATTCTTTATCCTTATGGGACTGAGTTAATTCACTTTGCATAATGCTCTCCAATCTCTCCCAAGTTAGGTAATAATTTACAAAATCATTGCTCCTGTGTGCTGCATAGTATTCCACTGTGTGAATGTACCATAATGTCTCAATCCATTTGATTGTGGTTGGACATTTAGACTGTTTCCATGTTTTTTCAATGGTGAATAATATTGCTATGAACATTGGTGTACAAATCTCTTTTTGTACCTCAGTTCTCATTTTCTCAAGCTATATTCCAAGCAGTGGAGTAGCTGGGTCATATGGAATTTTTATATTCAACTTTCCGAGGAAGCATCAAACTGCCTTTCAGAGTGGTTGTACCATTGTACAGTCCCACCAAGAGTATATAAGAATTCCGATCTCGCCATATTCTCTTCAACATGTATTACTTGCTGTCCTGTTAAACTTTACCTCTGCTACAGTGGTGAGATCGTATCTCATAGTGGTTTTGATTTACATCTCCCTTATTGCTAGTGATTTTGAGGATTTTTTTCATGTTTCTGTTGGCCGTCTGAATATCTTCCTCTGTGAAAATACTTTCTATATATTTTCCCATTTTGTATTGTGTTATCAGTCTTTTTCTTGTGGAGGTCCTATAGAATTCTGTAAACTTTTGATATAAGACCCTTGTGTGAAATGGTATTGCCAAATGTTTTTTCCCAGTCAGTACGTTTTCTCTTCACTCTGGTGGGAAAAGTTTTTGAGGTACCCAGGGATTTAATCTTTAGAAGGTCTCCTTCATCACTTTTATCCTTTCCAGATTCTATATTGTTTTTTATACATACATTTTTATTGCTTTGTTTATGTTAA
>NW_006399910.1:7195865-7211107 GCF_000299155.1 Elephantulus edwardii | reverse complement strand
TTTCTTTAACATTTTCTACTTTTTATAAAATATATTTCTATTTGGTCTGTAATTTTTAATACAGTTCTACAATAATGATTTTATACAGTAATTCTTGTTCTACAATAATAGTTTTATGTGGTATTTGTCCTTGTGTGACTGAGTTATTTCATTCAACATAATGCTTTCTAGACTCTTCCATGTTGTGTCATATTTTAGAAATACTTCCTTGTTATTTAGTGGTGCATTGCATTCCATTGTTTGACATCACCATTTCTTTATCCATTCATTTGCTCATTGGCATTTGATTTGTTTCCCTTTTCTTGCTGTTGTGAATAACAATTCAATGAACATAGATGTGCATATCTCTTTTTATGTTTCAACTCTAACTTCCGTGGGGTATATTCCTCGTAGTGGGATAGCTGTTTATTTGGGATTTCTATGTTTATTTTTTGAGGAAACACGAAATTCCTCCCACAGTGATTGTACCATTTTACAGTCCTAACAGCAGTGCATATATATGAGTTTCAAGTTCTCCACATCATCTCCAATATTTATTGCTTGATGTCCTATTCAACTTTGCCACTGCTGCTGGGGTGAGACTTTGTATCTCAGAGATTTGTATCTCTTTGATTGATATTGATTTTGAATATGTCCTCAGATGTTTGTGAGCCTCTGAATGTCTTCCTTTTTGAAGAGTGTATTCATGCCTTTTGCCTTTTTTTGTGATTGGGCTATCAGTCTTTTTAACGCAGAGGTCATGTAGTATCCTATAAACTTTGTTAGGAAACACTTGTCTTGAGATGTCATTGCCAAATGGTTTTTCTGTCTGTGTGCTTTCCTTTAAATCTATTGGAGAAAGTTTTTGACGCACACTGGAATTTTATTTTAAAAGGTTCCTTTCGTCCATTTTATCCTTCCTGGTTAAGCACTTTTGGCCATGTTTACAAGCCTTTTTATGTTGTAAGTTTGTGGTTGTTGTTGTTGTGTTCTCTCAAGTTAGAATCAAGCTATAGCTGAATTCCAGTGGGTTTTCAGAGGCAATCAGTCATGTAGGAGGAGACTGCCTATCCTTTTCCTATGGAGCAGCTGCTGAACTTGAATCACGTACCTTCAGGATTGCAGTGTGGCCACCAATGTTTTCTATGCTGTAAATCAGGTCTTTTAAATTTATTCCCATTTTGTCTCTTATTGTCTTTATGGTTTTGGGTTTTACTCCCAGGACTCTGATTCACCTTAATTTAATTTTCATGTATGGTGTGAGGTGTGGCTCTTGTTTCAGTTTTCTGCTGATAGCATTTTTTAACAAGTTCATGTACTTTATAACTCCAATTTTCAGTGTGAGGTGGGGGAAATAATGGTTCTGATAACACTCTATTTGCTCTATTAATCTTTGATGGCCTGGTGAGTAAGGGATTACACTTACCTCAGTGAAGGCAGTTCCAATCCAACAGCTGCACTGAGGGAGAAACATGGGAAATCTTCACCTCTGTGATTTACAGCCTCTGAGAACCCACTGGAGGGGCAGCTGTGAGTCATTTCTGACTCAAAAGCAACACACAACAACACAGTAATGGCTAAAAGAATATTTATTACCCTGAATGAGGTGGATTGACACAGTGACTGGGTTAATGGGTATAAGTGTGTCAGAGTTAGTGAGGCTGGCTCAGGATAAGAAAGGATTCAGAGCTATTGTGCATAGACAGGGTCACTATGAGGTGAAGGTGACTCAATGACACTTAATAGAAAAAAATATCATTACTAAGAAATAAGTCTATCTTGTTATTTTAAAATCATGCATACCAGGGCATATCCTGGATAAGACTTGAAAATCCTCTCAAATAACAAAACAAGTTATGTTTTAGAAGTTAAAACAAGTTAAGTTTAGAATCAGAGACATGTCTGTCTAATTGTAGTTTGACATAGAATAGTTGAGCTACCTTAGATGTGCTCCTTAAGTTTTCTTGGTCTTTTATTCCAGGCTAATAAAGTGGACTTTGTAGCCTCACCTCACAGAGCAGCCATCTATACTGGGCAGGAATCACAAATGTACTTTTTTTGACCCCCCACAGCACTGTACTGGGGTGCTGGTGTGCAGCCTGGATTTGGAGTGTGGTGAACGTATTCTTTTCATGATGGCTGATTTGAGACTTGGAATGACTACCTATCAAGCTGGAAGAATTCCTCACAAGCATCAGCCAAGCTCAGCAGCACACCACTGCTGGACCTCAAGTAATGGCTGCAATTCCCCTTCCCTTCCTTGTTATTTATTTCTTTTTTAAAATCGTTATTTTAGTGAAGGTTTACAAGAGATTGGTTTTCATTCATTCATTCAAACACATTTTCCTCCCTCTCCTCCCCCAATTTTTGTTTTGCTTGCCCTGTTCTAGATTGTTGTTAATAGTTAAACTTTTTCTCCTATTGCTCTAGAAACGTTCTTCCTGTTTGGTAAGATTCTGTCTAGATGGAGGATATAAAGTCAAGGGAAGGACTGTTGTTGTTAGATGCTGTTGAGTTGACTATGACTCCTAGTAACCCTGTGAACAATAGATCTGAACCTTGTCCTATCCTGTGTCATTCTTGTCATCTCTGACACTCAGCCCATTGCTGCAGTCACTGTGTCAATCCTTTCTTTTGCTGATCCTCCACATATCCAGGTACAATGCCTTCCAAAAATTGGCCCCTCTTGACAACACTCCCAAAGTATGTAAGGATAAGGAGAGTAATATGTAAAGCTGAATATCTAATGGTTTTAAATGTTTAAAAGTGTGGCCTAAAAAAAAAAAAAAAGTGTGGCCTAGTGGTAGGAAATTGCACTGCAGTTCCAGAGGTAAGCAGTTCAAATCCACCAGTTTCTCTGCTGGAGAAGGAGGGGCAATTTCCTCCTGTACCAGTCAGATCCAATATGACAGTACACACATAAAAAGAATAAATAATAAATAAAAATTTAAAAAAATAAATAAATGTTAAACAGTTTATTTTGAAACTTAAACAAAAATCCTAGGATACAATAATACTGTACAAAAAAAAAGAATGTGTCAGTTGATTTAAAAATATTAACAGGTTCATTTAGCAAGATGTTCTAAATGAATTAAATGTAATAATTCTTTCAAAATTGGCTAAAAACAGTTTTTATTTTTTCCCGAATCCATACAAATATTTGTCAGTGGAAGATGGAGTATGTTTTACACCTTAGCAAATACATATTATTTTAAAATTCATTACATTTTTGAAAAGTTCTATTTAATTTCATCCAATAGCTGTTTTATATCAATCAAAATTGATTTCTGATTTAAAAGGTTTGCTTCAGTTGTCTATTTTATTGACTTACCTCTTTACTAAATAATCATGCTATTATTACTATTATTGTTTTTTGGTAAGAGGACAATTTTGCATGTATAGTCTGATATGGCAGGCATTGGATAGAATATTTAAACTGAAATTGCTAGGAACATTTAAACATATGAAATCTGAACAATTTTTTTTCAATTGCACTTGGGCATATCACTTTCCATATGCTTTTTCCATACAATGAACAGGCTATGCTGGAACCACATGCTGAGGATAGTAACTAATATGGTCCTGTATACATATCCTTACAGGAAACTTTGGAATTACCTATGGTAATCTAGACCAATGATCTTTGCAAAATGACAGAGTTTATTAGCACGAAAGTGTGGCACAATATTGTAGAATCATAAATGTTAGCTGTCATTGGTTTAACAATAGAGGCAATCATGGCAACTCCCTCCACAACAAAAGGTAATACTGCCCAGAGTCACATCAAACCGATGATTGAATATAGATCCGATCATTGTGATCCATAGGGTTTTTATTGGTTAGATTTTTAAAATAG
Organism: Elephantulus edwardii; assembly: GCF_000299155.1. Taxonomy (NCBI): domain Eukaryota; kingdom Metazoa; phylum Chordata; class Mammalia; order Macroscelidea; family Macroscelididae; genus Elephantulus; species Elephantulus edwardii. The sequence continues at coordinate 7,207,272 of NW_006399910.1, read as the reverse complement.
ATTGCCAAACTTTTCTTCCTATTTTCAGTTGAGAAGTTCTGCTGCAGCCTGCTGAGCATTGTTAGAACACACCATCTTCATTGACAAGTGGGTGATGGCTGAACATGAGGTGTGTTGTCTTTGAACTAAACTCAAGCATTCTGCATGGAAGGAAGGAATTCTACCCACAATCCTGGATTTAAATGTCCAGAACAAGGCTATGTGGGACAACTGAGGTTATTGTGTAGGTTCAAAAGACTCAGCAACTAGTGTCTTGTTAAAGGGATGACACATTGTCACCTGAGTTTATGACGTCACTGCAAATACTTGTCACTGATGTATAACTGCATCTGATGTTCTAGACATAAAACATTATGTTTTATATATATGTATAAATAATATATACATTATTTTTTGTATATATGTATTTATATATGTTTTATATATATAAATAATATATACATTAAAAGCATCTCATGGGATAATTAGGTGATATTTTGGGATGATCAGATTGAAGTGAAAGAGATACTGTATCTTCTTTCCATGATCTTTGTGAATAAAAACTATTTCTTAGGTATGAAGTGCCTTTCTGAATGGTGATGGTACACAGGCAAAGGAAAAAGGCTAAGCTGGTAGACCTTTCCAGGCTCCAATGGCATGTTCATGTGAAGAACAAGTGAAGGAATTATTTTATTTGTGTACTTTTTAACCATTAGCACGAAATGTGCAAAGGTACATGATTAGCCTTCTGGATAATTCTGTTATTACATCTGTAGATTAGATTCAAAAATATGATAAATAAAGGTCAATGCATAGCTCTCTCTTTTGTCAATGCTCTTTCCCACAAAAACGAATTCTTACAAATGAGTCTATTTCAAGGATTCTTGGGGTTCATTTTCAAAGGCAAAATTCCTGAATATTTAACAATTTAGTACCTCTTTTGCCAACAGTTTACCATCAGTGCGTGCCTACCCAATAAAGCAAGAGATAAACACCAGATTACATGCACTTACTTACAATTTCACATTTTCCCACCACATCAAAGTTCTGCTTCTAGGTATTGCTGACATCCCTCTCTCTCAACTCCATAATGCCTTTTTACAGAATCAAAGCCTCTTCAAGTTTATAATCTCTGACAGGAATGACATACCCCATAAACAAGATAAGCACAAATAAGACAATCCTAACTTGTCTAGTAAATCTGCTGTTAAGGACCTCTCTCAGATGCTAAGGAGCAATGAAGTCAGTTTAAAGACTAAGGTGCATTTGATCCAAACCATGATTTTTTCAGTCACTTGTCATGGATAATTACTAAGGATGACAGAAGAATCAAAGCCTTTGAGTTGTGATCTTGGAGATGAGTACTGAATATACTATGGAATGCCAAAAAAAACCAAACAAGTATGTTTTGAGAAAGTGCAAGTAGGGCCCTCATTTGAGGCAAGGATGGCAAAGCTTCATCTCACATACTTTGAGCATGCTTTTAAGAGGGGACAGTCCTTGGATAAGGACATCATGCTTAGAGAGATGGAGGGTCAGTGAAAAAAGAGGAAGACCCTCCACTAGATAAATTGAGATAGCGACTATAAAGATAAGTTCAAGAATATCAGAGATGATGAGGATGGCACAGAATTGGCTAGATTCAGAGTCACTGTTCATAGAAGCAGTACGAGTTGTATTCAGAGCTTATATATGGCATGAGATTGCCAGTCTTTCTTCTGGATTTGAACAGCTGGATTTGAACCAGCTTTTGGGTTGGCAGTGCACCTTCTTACCAATAGGCCACTAGTGCCTCCTAATGACTTTACTTTGTACAATCAATACACTTTGTACCAACAATCATAAGATCAGGAGATATATTGCACTGAGAAAGCCAGCAGTCAAGGACCTCTCCAAATTATTGAGGAGCATTGGTTTTAGTTTGCAGACCAGCATGCGCCTGATAAAGGCCATGGACTTTTCAGTCACTTGCTGTGCACCTGAGCACTAGACAGTGATTAATAATGACAGGAGAAGAAATGATGCCTTTGAGTTGTGGTGTTGGAGAAGAGTACAAATATCCCATGGTCTGCCAAAAGGACAAACTGTTATATCTTAAAGAAGATGCAGTCACAGTTATTCTTGGATGCAAAGAAAATAAGACGCTTTATCTCATGAAGGGGAACTTCTAAATATTAAATCCCTGTGGGCATCAATAACTTTCCCAACAAGGTGAAAAGAAAACTACTGCCATTTGGTATACCATTTCAGAAAAGGGTCTCACATAAAAAAATTTACAGAATCCTCTAGGGCCTCCGCAAGAAAAAGACCAACAACACAGTGGCAAAAGAGATGGAAAAACTTTTCACAGAAGCAGATATTTGGATGGCCAACAGACACATGAGGCAATAAATGGCCAATATCACTGGCAATAAGAGAGATACCAATCAAAACCACAATGAGTTACCATCTCACTACAGTAGCACTGGAAAAGTTTAACAGGACAGCAAGTAATAAATGTTGGAGAGGATGTGGAGAGCTAGGAACTCTTATACATTGTTGGTGGGGTTGTAAAATAGTAAAACCACTCTGGAAGGCAGTTTGGCATTTTCTCAAAAGGCTGAACATAGAAATTCCATGTGGCCCAGCTATTCCACCCTGAGAAAATAAGAACTGTGGCACAAACAGAGACTTGCACACCAATGTTCATAGCAGCGTTATTCATGTCACAAGAACATGGAAACAGCCCAAATATCCAACCACAATGGAATGGATTGAGAAATGATGGTACATTTACAAGATGGAATACTAAGCAGCACAAAAGGAGCAATGATTTTGCAAATCACTACCTAACTTGGGAGGGACTGGAGAGCATTATGATGAGGGAACTAATTCAGTATCATAAGGAAAAATACTTTATAAGACTATTATAGTAGAATGAATATGAGAATCCAACGGGTCAGGGGAGCAGAGGGCTGAGGATGGGCAGCAGGGATAGTGGCACAGTAATCATTGGATAGCATAATTTGCTTGTTGGAGGGAGGCAGGGGTGAAGGCAATGGGAAAAAAAAACTGTTGTGTAAAACAATGTATACAAACTTGGTAAATAAACCAGTATAAAATAAAATTTTTAAATATAATAACAAAAATAAAGAGAACCTAAAAAAATAAAAAGCTTCATCTTATATACTTTGGGGGAAAGGCTATTCCTTGGATAGTTACATCGCATTTGGAAAGGTGGAGGGTCAGTGAGAGAGAGGAAGAACCTCAATAAAGTGGATTAACACTGTGATGCAGCAATGGGCTCAAGTATGTCAGAGATGGTGAGCATGGCACAGGATAGAAGAGTTCAGATCAGTTGTTCGTAGGGTCAATATACCAACAAACATTTATTTAGTGTATATAGCCTAGCAGGCACTATGTTATAACACATGTTGGTGTTGGTTAAGTGTCATTGAGTCGTAGGCGACTCATAGCAACGCTATGAACGAAAGTCCTCAACATCTATGTGACTTTCATCATTTCTCCAGCTCCGCAGGGTTTCCGGAGACAAGCCATTACGGAAGTGGATGCCACTCCTGCTTCCAAGCTTGTTTTAATTGGGGAGCGCCATCTCAACAATAATTCTACAAATCAATTCTTTTTTTTAAAATATGCAGTAAAATAATTTGTTTATTCAGACTGCTATTTTGTATAGAACTGTGAAGTTCTATAATAAAGCATAGATTCTGGAGCCAGACAAGTTGCATTCAAAGTACGTACATGCATACTCACACAGATGGATACATATACACTAAAGAATGCTCTACAAAGACCGGCATTTTGTCTAGTTTGTTCCTCATGAATTTCAATTCCAGTATTAGTGTCTGACACATAGTGTACTTAAAAATAAATGAATGACTTTCACTTTCATCACTTATTGTCTGATTTGGGGGACATTCAAATTTTCTGAGGATTTGTTCCCCTTTTCCGATATCTTCAGATAATACCTACTTCACCAAACATTGTGTGCTTCATTTTGGAGAGTTAATTTGCTGAAATCTTAAATGAACTATTTTTATTAATTGCATAACTACATGTACGGCTAAGCACAATTGATAACAGTGCATGTAAATTCCAAAATCAATCTCCATAATAGTCTATGTGTTTCCTACTGCCAAGGGACCCTTTAGAGTAGTGAGAAAAGACCTTCACCCTGAAACCCACAGCGTCCCTTTTCAGCAGGAAGTAGCTAAGAGAATACGCCATCCCCTTTTCCTTATGAATCAGGGTGAAGTCTCTCTCAGGGAGGAGTGATAGGGAATGGCAAGGGACACACTGACAAAGGAGATTAATCAGAACTGGCTTTGACAAGCCCTGTGGCAATTGGACAATTAAAACAGACATTAGGATGGCGGGGGAAGAAGAACGAACTGGGGAGGAAGGTGGAGAAAACAGTGCAACAATGAATGAATGAAAACCCAAAATCTCTGTAAATGTTCATTAAAATTAATAAAATTTAATAAAAAAAATAAAGTTATACAAATCAATTCTGACACAAGAGTACTTAACAAGAAAAACAACAGTGCTTTTACAACTGACTATCTTTCAATAATTTAATCTTAGTTGGATCCACAATCAGTGCACTTGGTACCAACAGTCAAGAAGTAAGAGAAGACATTGCATTGGGAAAGTCTTCAGTCAGGACCTCTTCAAATTATTGCAGAGCAATGATGTCAATTTGGGGACCAAGATGACCTGATTCAGTCACTTGCTGTGCATCTGAGAGCTGGACAATGAATAAAGATAGCAGCAGTTATAGTGTTGTAGAAGAATACCTCATATCTCATGGATGGACTAAAGAACAAACAGGTATGTGTTGGAGAAGGGTAACCAGAGTGCTTTTTGCAGGCAAATATGATAAAGCTTAATCTCACATACTTTGGACATGTTGTTAGGAGAAGCTATTTTTTGGAGATGGACATTATACCTGGAAAGGTAGATTGTCAGTGAAAGAGATAAAGACTCAACAAGGTGAACTGATACAGTAACTCCAAGCAAAGGGCTTGACTGTGTCAGAGGATGGCACAGGATAGAACAGGGTTCAGATCTGCTGTTCAAATCCCTGTGACTCACTAACAACACAATCTTACAAATGCAGGCTTAGAAAGAGAAAGTAAGGAATGTATCCAGGTTTACAATGCTGGTAAGAGACTGAACTAGGATTTCAGCCAAAGGTAAACTGATTCAGGGTCCAAATTCTTAAATTCTATATTGTCTCTGTCCCACTCAAAACGGAAACATTTATACTGGTCATGTTGGGAGGTCTACGAATTGATCTTTGTTTTCCTGTGAATTACTGTTGGTACAGATTGAGAAAGTGGCACAGCTTTTTTCTTCATTTACTTCCCTAAATGGTCACACTTCAAGTCGTACCTAATGCTGGAGAAAGTTTTGGGTGGTGATCAGATCTCCCTTTATTTATAAGAGGGCAAGGGCACAAGTGAGTGTTCTGGGATTCCCTTCCTCTTCAATGTTAGCCACAATTTGTCATGATTCACAGTCAAATACCTATGCATAGTCAATAAAACAGAAATAGACATTCTTCTGGTATTCTCTGCTTTCACCCAAGATTCATCTAACATTGTCAATGACGTCTCTAGGGTCATAGCCTCTTCTATACTCAGTTTGTACTTCTGGCAGTTCTTTGCCAGTGTACTGTGACAGTTTTTTTTTTTTCTCCATAATTTTCAGTAAGATTTTGCTTGTGTGTGATATCTGTGATATTGTCCAATAATTCCCGCACTGTGTTGGATCACCTTTTTTTTTTTTTTGGAAATGGGAATAAATATGGATCTCTTCTAGTCAGTTGGCAGGTGGCTCCTCCACATTTCTTGGCACAATCTGGTAAGCACATCCAGTGCTGTGTCTGTCTTTTGGAATATATCATTTGGTATTTCATCAATTCTGGAGCTTTATTTTTTGTCAATTCCTTCAGAGCAGCCTGAACTTCCTCCTTCATCACTATTGTCTCTTGATCACATGTTGTTTCATTAAAGTCTTCTATGTCAGCCAATTCTTTTTGGTATAGTGACTCTGTATACTCCTTCCATCTTCTTTTGATGTTTCCTGGGTCATTCATTATTATGTCCATAGCAATTTGTTCTTCGGTTCCTGTAGAAATGCTGAGTGAGTTCATCCCTTTTAGTTTTCTGATGCATCTCTTTGTACATTTTTATACTTTGCTTTGTCTTCCCTTGCTGCCCTTTGAAATCTTTATGTTCATCTCTTTAACTTGATGATTTCTTTCCTTTGCTTTGGCTTCTGGTGCACGTGGAAGGGTAGCCAAGCCACCTGTCCAACTATGAGGACAGCAGCAAACCCACGGGGGACAGAGTTTTTTCCACTGGCACTCCTCTTCCAGCAGGGAAATGTAGGCCTGGCATTGCTGTGTGCTTGCTCCATTGGCCTCCATTCTCCTGCTGTCATTCATTTAACTATTTTACATTCTCTCTTTGTGTAACTACATCATGGTAGTAGGAAGGGTAAATTTTCATAACATTTACAGCTTGGGAATTGAGAGAAGTTTCATGTGTAAGAGTTTAATATCTGTGATGAGTTTTTAAAATGTCAGAGTCTAGACAAGACAATACTCTGAACTCTTATATGATTAGTGGTTGTGATTATAAAGGTTATGCCATGGATTTTTAGATCTTATCAAGATATAATCAGTTTAAAAGAAAAGAAAAATTTTCACCAAAACCAGCCCTTTGGTTAGTGTTATAAGTCAAATGCTTCCTTTTTTGTTTGTGGTTTTAAGCCTTCTCAATTCCATCTTTATAGTGAAAAAAATTCATGTTCAATGTAAAACTGAGGAGGAATTTCTGGTTGGCCTAGTGGTAAGAAGCTGTGCTGCAATTCCCAAAGGCACGCAGTTCAAATCCACCAGGTTCTCCATGGGAGAAGGATGGGCAGTTTCCTCCTGAGCAAATAATTACCTCTGAAAATCTGCTGGAAGATCAGCTACGGGTCAATTCTGACCTGATGACACGCAAAGTTTTCTTAATTAAAAATTTCATTTTCAGCATTTTGTGGGTTCTGTTACATATGAGTTGTACATTTCTATTATGGTTATTCTTCTTCTTATGTGTTTCTGGGTCAGAACCAACACATAACTGATCCTCCAGCAGATTTTCAGAACCAATAAATCACTGGAGAGGAGATTGCCATTCTTTCTTCCATTGAGAAGCTGTTGGATGCGATCCACTTGCCGTCGGGTTGGCAGGACAACTAACATCTTACCCACTAGGCCACCAGAGCTTCATTCTACTATGTTAGTATATCAGAAAGTCAATTTGTAAATGTCTTCTACCACCTGGAGGAAACCTTTGACTTACATCAGCAGTAACTAGGCCTGTAAAGGAATAGACTAGATCTTTCATAAGCAGTGGCTTAAGTGGCACAGCACATAGAGAGCTGCCCTGCTAGCCCACAGACAGCCTCTGGTGGTTTGAATCCTCAAGTCACTCTGGGTTGGGAGAAACATAGACAATCTCCTCCCACACAATTTACAACTTCTAAAACCCATTGGAGGTTTAACTATCAGTTGGTTCTGACTTGATGGCCATGAATGTGGTTAGATTTCAAAATTATTTGTGTTCTATTGTTTTAACTTAGAGTGTTGTTATTGTTTTTATATGCCATTGAATCAACTAAGACATACATACAGTGACACGTTGAAAGTAGCTCTAAATTTTGTCCTGTCCTAAGCCAGTAACACTGTCTCCAACACACCTGCCCCCTTATCACAAACAGTGTCAATCCATCTCATCCAGGGTATTCCTCTCCTGTACTGACCCTCCACCCATCCAAGCATGATGTCCTTCTCCAAAGACTGGTTCCTCCTGGCCACGTGGCCAAATTATGTGGGATGGAGCTTCAAAATCCTAGCTTCCAAGAAGGAACTTGGTTTCACCCTCTCCAGGAAGGACCTCTTTGTTTCTTGGCGGTCTATTGTATGTTCAAGACTCTTCTCTAGCAACACAACTGAAAGGCATCAATTCTTCTGTCATCCTTAATCATTGTCCAGTATGTGACTGAAAACATCATGGCCTTAAACATTATCATATAATCTCATAGAAACTTGAAGTTATATTTACTAATTTTTTCATCAGAAGGCATTCAGTAGAATCATTGACCAGTGACTCAATTCCTTTACATTAAGACACACTTTACTCCAGAATTATTATCATCAGTTGCTTTTTCCTCTAGAGCCACAGATTCCTGGCATAGGATAAAAAAACTACCTTTTCCGTTCAGTGACAGAGTATCAAAATGCCTTTTCTCCTACAATCCCTTCCTCACTTTACTTTATAAATGAGCATTTGTTTAAATCTTTGCTGCTTCATTCTTACTTATGCTTGGAGTGTCCATTACAAATTGATTTGCTGATTTTTAAATTTTTTTGTGTGTGTGTATGTCCAGCTCTGTAAAGGCTGTCAGATTGAGTAGCTGATTTCTGTACTTATTTTTTCCAATACTTGTGTAAAATACACTAAAAGCTATTTTCCTTAGTATTTCCGATTATATTCCTGCATTTAGGATTATATAGAATACTTTTCTTTCTGGAGTTTTAGATAATATTGAATCAAAGCAGCTCTCTTACTGTAAAATTTCTAACATTTAGCCATCAAAAGATTAGGGAATGTCTCACAGGCCATCATGGATTGATCAGCTTGCTAGGAAAATATAACTTTACATGGAACATTTTTATACTTGAGCCTTCCATGAGAATGCAAGCAAAAGAAAGAAAGTGTGTGTTTCCCATGTTGACAATATTTATGTCCTTTATATCCAACCTAAATGTGTTGATAGTCTACTGGGACTTTTGCTAAAAGGGCTCATCTGTCTATTAAAAGTTCTTTCCCCCCACCCCCCCTTGTAGGTGTGTTGCTTTTTTAAAAAAAACCCTATTGTTTTTATACACCGTTGAACTTCTAAGCAAACTCTGGTGGCATAGTTCATGGGGAGTGGAACTGCTAACGCAAAGGCAACACATCTCTTGAGCACACCAGCTGCTCTGTGGGAGAAAGATGAGCAATCTCCTGTCCAGTTCACAGTCTCCAGAAAACCCATTGTAGGACAGCTATGCATCAGATCAGATTCAACAACAATTAACTGTGGTGAGCCGTTGAGCGTCTAAGCTAGTTTTGACTTCCCTTTATTAAGTACTAAGGTATTCATCCCTTCTACTCAGACTTATATTGATCCCATTTTTTCATCTATTTCTCATCGGTGGTCTTTGTGAGACTTCAGTGACAGGGACTATCTGATGCTCTGTTTTGCTTACAGACATAGTTGATTGTCACATCTTTTGAAATAGGGAGAATCTGACTTTTATTTCCTTAATATCAGTTATGTCTTGTACTTTGCTGAAAGTTACTTTCTCAGTGTAGGACACTACAGAGTTTTAATTAATGTCTTCTTCCAGCTTTTCCATTGATCATTATAACTTGGATAGTCAACTGTAGCAGTTTTCACTTTTGGCAATCTATGCTTTACACTGGATCCCAATTTCTTTCTTTATCATTGATTTGCCTATTGTATTTAAAGAGAATCCACCCCCACCCCATTATCTCATTTAACATTGTATTGTTCTCTATTTTATTTTGACAGAATTTTTTTATGCTGATGAATGCATTTTAATATGGATGCCCTGCAGTTTTATATCATTCTTTTGCAGTTACAAATGACACTATTATTTCATTTCTTATAATTTCTTGGCTTGTGAAATCAAATAACCTATTGTGCTGCCAACACAAAGCATATGGTTCGAATCCACCAACTAACTGCTCCACTGGAGAAAAATGGGCAGTTTCCTACTATATACTGGAGAACCAGTTATGAGTTGGTTTCAACTCAATGGTGCATGACAACCACATCATTCAGGGTTTTTTATTGTTTCATCATCTTCCCCCCCCACCCCAAGTGTCAAGATATGTCTGAGTTAAGAACTATGAGCTATAGCCTGGAAGATTGGTTTCTATGCAGAGGAAAGTGGTTCATCTTTATTATTTAGATTGATAAAATTCACATGAATGAGTTTGACTTTTGGCATGGAGAACCTTCATCATGCGAAGTCATTTAGGTATTGCGATTATTTGGCGCATATCAAATAAGCATACCTTAAGTGCTCAGACCAATTTATTTAAGTACATATTTTGTGATTTCCCCTTAAATCTCCTTTAATCCTCATGAATACCTTATAAGACCATAGAATAAATATCATTTGTAAACTTCAGATCTTGTTGTTGTTATTTCCTCCACCCATACCTCATTATCATTGAGGTAAGGAGCCTCAGTGGCACCGTCATTAAAGTATTTATCTGCTCATCAAAAAGGCAGACAGTAATTGAACTCACCAGCTGCCGTCCTGGGGAAGGATTCTTTAACCTTATTTCATAAAGGTTTAAAACCTTGGAATTCCTCTGAGACAGTCCCACTTTGTCCCGCAGAGTTTTTTAAGTGCAGGCAACACAATGACAGAGAGTTTGGTCTTCAGTATCACTGACACAGATTTTGAAAGCAGTTCACCACACTTATCTCTCCTAAAAGAAACAAATACAGGCACCAAAGACACACACACAAAACACTTTCCCTAATTTAATCAAAACTGTTGGTACCAGCAGTCAGAAAATTAAAAGATGACTTGCATTGAGAAAGTCTGCTGTCAGGGACCTCTCCAAAGTACTGAAGACCAACAATGTCAATATGGAGACTAAGGTGCTCCTGATCCAGGCCATAGTCTTTGCAATTACTTGCTATGCATCAGAGACTTGGACAATGAGTAGGAATGATAGAAGGGGAATTGATGCCTTTGAGCTGTGGTGCTGGAGAAGAATATTGAATATACCATGGACTGCTGGAAGAACAAACAAGTTCATCCTGGAGAGGGTGAAGCCAGGCTGCTTCTTGGAGGCAAGGATTCTGAAGTTTTGTCTGACATACTTTGGACATGTTGGAAGAAGGGACCAATCCTTAGAGAAGAATGTCATGCATAGGAGGGTGGAAGGAGAGCACAAGAGAGGAATACCTTCTATGAGATGGATTGGTTCAGTGCCTGAGGTAATGATGGTAGGTGTGTGTCAGAGACCGTAAGATTGACACAGGATAGAGCAGGGTATAGGGTTATTATACATAGGGTCGCTATGAGTCACAGATGATTCGACAGCACATAACATAACAACAAGAACAATTCAATTAAAATTGGTAGATAATATTTTGTTATTTTAATTTTGTTGGTGAGAATGATAATGAACATTTCCTTTTTTAAAATTCATTTTTAAGTTTAGATTCTATTTTCACATTTATTCAGATTGTTGTTGTTGTTGTTATGTGCCATCGAGTCGTTTCCGACTCATAGCGACCCTATGCACAACAGCTCTAAACCCTGCTCTATCCTGCGCCAACC
>NW_006399910.1:7192455-7195385 GCF_000299155.1 Elephantulus edwardii | reverse complement strand
TCCATCCTGACGCTGCCAATTGGTCCAGTGGCGAGAATCTTTGTCTTCTTGACATTGAGCCTTAGTCCATACTGAAGGCTGCAGTCCTTGACCCTTCACAGCAAGTGCATGAGGTCCTCCTCAGTTTCAGCAAGCAAGGTTGTGCCATCTGCATAACGGAGATTGTTAATAGATCTTCCACCAATCCTGATGCTAGTGCTCAATAGATTGAAAAAAACAGAATATAATCTGAATAATTGTTAATCTGAATAATTGTATTAACAATTATTCAGATTATATTCTGTTTTTTCAATCTATTGAGCACTAGCATCCTTCTCAAAGTAAAAATGACACATACAATTGCACTCAGAGAGTGTTATTTCCTCCTGTGCCACTTTTGCCTCACTTTCTCACTCCGTCCTATGGATTCCATATTGTCCTGTGTATCCCCCCACACCCTCTACTTTTTCTGACACCAGAGGTAGCATTCTTTATATTTTACCCTCCACTTTTTCTGACACCAGAGGTAGCATTCTGTATATTTTCTTCTGTTCTTTTGGGGTTTTTGCTTTTTCTTTTACCACTTAGGAACATTTCCTGTAAATCTTTTACTTTTCAATGGTACCTCATTATACATGTGTATCCGAGTATGTTCAACCAAACTCCTTACTTGGACATTCAGATAACTTTCAGTATTTTGTAATTGCAAAGAATTCTACAATGAATTACTTTAGTATGAACATTTATTTTAGTATTGTAAATATATCTTCAAAGTTGTTGTTGTTGGGTTGGAACCAACCCATAGCTGACCCTCTGGCAGGTTTTCAGAGGCAGTTAATCTCATTAAAGGAGATTGCCCACCCTTCTCCAACAGAGCAGCTGGTGGTTTTGAACCTCGTGCCTTTGGGATTTCAGTGCAGCTTCTTATCAATAGGCCACCATAGCTCCTAAAATTTAGACAGCAAGATCAGGGGATAAAGTTCTACATGGTTTGTTAGATATCACCAAGTGTTCCCTTATGAGGATTATGCCATGTTATCCTGGAAAGGGTTAAACCGGATGGCTCCTTGGAGGCAAGGATTCTGAGGCTCCGTCTAACATACTTTGGACATGTTGTGAGGAGAGACCGGTCCTTAGAGAGGGACATCATGCTTGGGAGGGTGGAGGGACAGCGCAGGAGAGGAAGGCCCTCTATGAGGTGGATTGATTCAGTGATTGGGATAATTGGGATGGGAGTGTCAGCGACAGTGCGATTGGCACAGGACAGAGCGGAATTTAGGGCTGTTGTACATAGGGTCACTATTAGTCGCAGGCGACTCGACGGCACATAACAACAACAACAACATATTCTAGTTAGCAATCTTTCTTCTGGAATATATCTTTTTTTAAGTTGGATTTTTTACCTGTCTCATGAATGAGAAATAGTATCTTAATAGTGTTTTAGTTTATGTGTTTTTTAAACTATGAGATAAATTGGACATTTTCCTACATATAACTAGGGGCCATATTTCGAAGTTTTATTTTTTTAATATCTGCTCATATTTCTATGATTTTTGGTTTTTAGCTCATTTCCAAATCTTTGTATGTTAAGAAAATAACCTCTGAATATATGTGGTTTGCAAATATTTCCATTTGGTTTATCATTGTGGAATTTTTTTCTTATTTTAAATAATATTTTTTTTCATTTTTTTTGCTTTCAGTGCCATTTACACAGCCATTATTAATTAGATTGCCATTTAACAATTAAAACACTAATCGTTCAGAGACATTGGTTACATTTTCCACAGTAACACTTCCATTCACTTATTTTTAGAACTTCCTCTCTAGCAATCACACTTCCCCTCCTCTTACCCTTTCATCTTTGCATTGGAGTAATTGTTGGTTATTTAGTCTCATATAGGAGATTTTTAAAAAAATATACTGTACTGACTGTTAATATTTTTATTTTATGAGCCAATATGTTACTTAGGGAGTGTCCCTGAAGTAGTGTCCATTCAAGGTATATGAAATATCTCAAGATGATATTCTTGGAGGTGTCTCAGTCTTCTTATTAAGTATGGAAGTTTAGAGAATTTGAGGTCTGCTCTATTTTTGCTTCTTTTTCTATTGAGATCACTCTGTTATGTCTCTGATCAAAATTCTGGTGGCAATAACCACTCACCATGTAGTTTTCTTGGTACTGGGGTAGAAAAGTCTCTGCTTCATGGAGACTATATATATGTCTGTATTGTTGTCTTTATCACATGCCATCAAGTGTGACTCACAGTGACCCTATGAATAATAGACCTGAACCCTGTCCTATCCTAGGCCAGTCTCACAATCTCTGACACACTCAAGCTCTTTCTGCAGTCAGACACCCACCCAAGGTGAGTCAATCCACCTTGTTCCTCTCTTTTACTGACCCTCCATCTTTCCAACCATGATTTCCTTCTCCAAGGAATAGCCTTTCCTAGCAACCTGCACAAAGTATATGAGATGAAGCTTCACCATCCTTGCCTCTAAGGAGCACTCTAGATACACCTTATCCAAGACATATCTGTTTGTTATTTTGGCAGTTCATTCATTCAGTACTCTTCTTCAACACTACAATTTAAAAGCATATATTTTTCTTCTGTTATCCTTATTCTTTACCTATCTTCCTGTAGCCTAACAAGTGACTGAAAAGACAATAGTCTGAATCAAGCACATCTACTTTTCAAAGCAAAATCATTGCTCTTTAATAATTAAGAAGTTATAACTATAGTTATAGCTACATAGCTATAGTTATAGCTATATAGCTATATATAGTTCAAATTGTTTTCCTGTCAAACATTCTTCTAGGTGGTATAGCACTGGTCTGTGCATTGCTGTACAGAGGTAACTCGTGGTTGCTGTGATGCCGAACACTGTGACACTGATGTGCCAAATGTGGTAATGGTTATCCATGGTGGACAGTGTTTGCTGGAGCTTCC
>NW_006399910.1:7190286-7192015 GCF_000299155.1 Elephantulus edwardii | reverse complement strand
ATTTACTGCCTCTAAAAACCCACTGGAGGGTCAGCTATGGGTTTGTTCTTACTTAATGACGTACAGTGATATCAGTGATAGGCACAAAAAGAAAGAGATGTGGTGTTTTGTTGTGGTGTTTGTTGTTGTTGTCATTGTCCTTTGTTTACTGCCTTTGAAAACCCATGGGAAGATCTGCTCTGAGTTGATTCCAACTCAATATACATAACAACATACACAAGTGTACAGCTGAACTTTGTTAAAATTTTTTAAGTATAAAAACAAAATCTTGCATGCAGTAGCAGAAACTAAGGATAAAAACAAGTTTTTCTAACCATCACTAAAATTCCAGTTGCAATGAAAGGTTAACTTTACTTCATAAAACAAAAATTTTGGGAAGGCAAAAATTCATTGTAAATTCAGAAAACACACCTATTGGTCTTTTTACATCTACAGGAAGAGAGACAGAGAGAGAAAAAGCAAAGATTCAAAGAAAAGGCTAGTTTATAGAATAATGAGTCTCCTAACTGGCAGAGGGTAAAACCAGACAGCTTCTTGGAGGTAAGGATTGTGAAGCTCTGACATACTTTGGCATGTTACCAGGAGGCAACATCCTTGGAGAAGGACATCATTCTCTGGAGGATGGAGGGTCAGCACAGGAGAGGAAGATCCAAGATGAGATGGACTGACCCAGTGATTGTGGCAATGGGGTCAAGATATGGCAGAGCTCAATGCCGTCATTCATAAGTTCACTATGAATTTCTGTTGGCTTGACAGCTCATAACAGTGACTGCATAGGTATTGACAATGAATGCAAGAAAACTGCAATTTCTGGCAACTCCAATCTTTTTCTTATTTATTACAATGGTAATTGCATTTTTAAAAAATATTGAGGTATAATCCATACAAATGACTAGGGATGGCAGAAGGAGATTTGATGCCTTTGAGCCGTGGTGCTGGAGAAGAATATTGAATATACCATGGACTGCTAGGAGAACAAACAAGTTCATCCAGAAGAGGGTGAAGCCAGGCTGCTCCTTGGAATCAAGGATTCTGAAGCTTCATCTGACATGCTTTGGACATGTTGCAAAGAGGGACCAGTCCTTGGAAAGAGACATCATTCTTGGGAGTGTGGAGGGATGGTGCAGGAGAGGAAGACCCTTGATGAGATGGATTGATTCCATCTCTGGAGTAATGAGGATGGACATGTCAGAGATAGTGAGTTTGGCAAGGGATGGGCAGGGTTTAGGGCTGTTGGTACATAGTAGAGTAGCTACTAGTCTCAGGAGACTCGACGGCAAATAACAACAACAATCCATACAAAAGCTTGTAGTTTGATTTTCTCCACTAAGTATTTCAAGTCCACTTGATTTTGTGAAAGCAAGTTGTGTAATTTGTGTATTGCAGCTTGTTAATGGTCTGTCTGTTCCACAATCAGCTCTAGGCCTAGTTTTCACAGCTGATATTGAGTTTCTCCAGCGGTTATTTTCTACAGATGTAATCAATCTGATTTCTATGCATACCATCAGGTGAAATCCATGTGTATAACCCGCATTTATGTTTCTTATAAAATGTATTTGCAATGAATAAGTCATTGATTGTACAAAATTCAATCATTCTATCTCCAGCTTTATTTCTGTCACCAAGTCCGTATTTTCCAACTACTGATTCTTCTTCTCTGTTCCCAACTTTTGCGTTCCAGTCACCCATTATTATCAATGCTGTTAGGGACCTCTCTAAAGTACTCAAG
>NW_006399910.1:7186139-7188331 GCF_000299155.1 Elephantulus edwardii | reverse complement strand
GCATTAGCATGATCAAGTGTTCTGAGATTCCCATCCTTCTCAGAGTCAGCCACAGTTTGTTATGATCCACACAGTCAAACGCCTTTGCATAATCAATGAAGCACAGATAGACATTCCTCTGGTACTCCCTGCTTTCAGCTAAGATCCATCTAGCATTAGCTACAATATCCCATGACCCCTTCTAAACCCAGCTTACTTAATTTGTTGATATGATTTATATTCAATCTTACGTTTATTTTATTACTTTGTAATTACACTGTATTTAATGCTACATATACTGCATGTCTCTGGTGTATATATATGCTTTCAGCATTTTATTGGTATTTAGAGGTGTTTATTTTTAAATTTTGGGGTTATTTTTGTATTGTCACTTTTCATAGTGTTCCCTTTTCTGTAACCTAATTTGTTATTTTATGTTAATTTAAAATTATTTTCACTTATTACTTCTAACCTTGTTCTTTTTCTTAATTTTCATTAGTTTATTTCATTAGTTTATTGGGTGAAATTTTCCCTGAACATATGCTGCTTTTCCATTATTCTACAGATGACCCCATTTACATGTTAGTCATAGCTATGCAACAATTTCATTGAATTGTTAATTTTCCATCATTTTACTAAAGACTTTCAAGTTGTGCATTAGCTATATTGACTGTCAATATTCCATGTTAGCACTGTTAAGTGCTGTCAGATCAACTATGATTTATAGCAACCCTATGAACAAAACATCTCAGTCCTGTCCTATCCTGTTCTGATCCTTCTCGTCATCTCTGATAATATTCCTTAAGTCAGTCATAACATCTTTTGCTTTTGAGTTGATTCTAACTCATATGGACCTCTCCACGGAGCTCCGATGGCTTAGTGGTAAGGAATTATATTACCAACCCAGAAGCACATGGTTTGTTTTGAATCCACCAGCTGCTCCATGGGAAAAATATGGGCTTTTTCCTCCTGTGCAATTTACTGCTTCTGAAAACCCTGTGGAGCTACGAACCCCAGGGTCACCTATGAATTGGTCCTGACTTAACAACAACCATCAGTTCTCCAAGGCTGTAAGTCTCTACAGAAACATCTTCTGTGGAGCAACTATTGAATACGTCCTCCTGGCATTTCCATTAGCTTCCCAACATGTAACATCTCACACCACCAGAAGCATCAGCATCAAAGCCAAACTTAAAGTCATTGCCATCCAGTCAGAAAGAACTCATAGCAGACTTTCACCATATGGCTGGAAATTCTCTGGCCAGTCTTTCTCTAGAGAAGCAGCTAATGGATTTGAACCACCAGAAACATATCACTTAGGAGCTCAGCTCTCTAGAGACTTTACCACTACTTCACCCTCCAGAGACAGATTATTTATTTACCACTTGGCAGATTAAAAACTGCTGAAGAATGACTTCTTTATTTCTTTCATTGCCATCAAATAAGAACCGATTTATAACTGACTTTCCGGCAAGTTTCTGAGGCTGTGAATTGCATAGGATGAGATTGCCCCTCCTTCTCTTACAGAATCCTGGCACAGAATAGTTTTCACCCTGTTTTGATTTTTAGTCCTTCTTGAAAACATTGTGCCACTGAGTCATTGATTGTGTTTTCTTTTTGTAATGTTTGCTACCAATTTAATGTGACTGAAAAAGATTTAATCTCACTTGAAAAATCTAATTTTTCTTTTTAAAAATTTTCTAATAGGCCTTTATGTGTTTCAGGTTTTATTGATTTAAATAATTTTTCAGGTGATTTCAATATATAGATTTGTTGTTGTTATGTGCCGTTGAGTTGTTTGCGACTCATAGCAACCCTATATACAACAGCCCTAAACCCTGCTCTATCCTGTGCCAATCGCATTGGCTTCTGTCACACCCATCCAGATTATACTGGTCACTGAATCAATCCACCTCATAGAGGATCTTCCCCTCCACCCTCCCAAGCATGATGTCCCTCTCCAAGGACCTATCTCTCCTTACAACATGTCCAAAATATGTCAGATGAAGCCCCAGAATCCTTGCCTCCAAGGAGTAGCCTGGTTTAACCCTCCCAGGATGAATCTGTTTGTTTTCTTGACAGTTCAGGGTACATTCAATACTTTTCTCCAACACCACAGCTCAAAAGCATCAATTCTCCTTCTATCTTCCCTAGTCATTGTCCAACTCTCTGATGCATAACAAGTGATTGCAAAGACCATAGACTGTATCAGG
>NW_006399910.1:7183523-7185493 GCF_000299155.1 Elephantulus edwardii | reverse complement strand
ACAATATCCCTAGTACCACGACCCCTTCTAAACCCAGCCTGGACTTCTGGCAGTTCTCTGCTGATGTGCTGTTCCAGTTGTTTTTGGATAATCTTCACTAGGATCTTGCTTGCATGTGAAATCAATGATATAGTTCTGTAGTTTCTGCACTCAGTTCGGTCACCTTTCTTTGGAATGGGAACAAACATATAGATCTCTTCTAGTCAGTTGGCCAAGTAGTTGTTTTCCAGATTTCTTGGCACAACTTGGTGGACACATCCAGGGCAGCATCTGTTTGCTGAAATATGTCAATTGGTATACCATCTATTCCTGGAGCCAAAATCAGTTGGGAGGCACAAAGGGGAGACTGCAGGACATGCCGCTGGGGAGCCTGGCAGCTGCGCAGGCACAAGTCGAGGCCAGGCAATAGAGAAGCCACTTGCGGCTTCTGACACGCCTACAGGTACAAAGCCCCAAGGCTGAGCCAAAATTGGTCAGGCCCTTGGGCCTGCAGCCCTCAGGCCAAGAAGAAGAATACAATCTATACAGGAGTTCTACAGGACACATCACCTTCCCTTCGGAGACAGTACAACTAAACTTAAGAATCACTGGACACAGCATAAAAAAATTTTCAGCAGTTGACGTGTTCAAAATCACAGAAGCCAAGAAAGCTTCAGATACAAGCTGTCAGATCATGGGTCAGACAATGGAAGATAAATTCTGAAGGGATTTATAGAAGTGAATGGGTATCCCGGTGGAGGGCGGACCTGGGAAACAAGTGGCTCAAGTCACTGGGCTAAGAGCAGGGACACTCCACAATGAGGGATTTATCTTTCACTGCTCCACGTATTGCTTGTCTGTCAGATACTCCTCTAAGTCTGAATATTCAGATTAAGACAGACTAGGAAGAAGGATTGGCCATCCACTTCTAAATTAGTAGGCCTCTGAAAACCCTATGTACAAAAAAGAAAAAAAAACACCTATATAGATTAGACAGATTTTTAATTTTGTAGTTTTAATTTAAGTTTAAAACAGTAGTTTTGTCTAATGTTTTGTTTTTCTTTGTCAAGGGGATCAGTTTTATCTGTTTTGCCCATATATACATGATTTCTGTTTCTTTTAGGTATTCTGAACCATTTTATTGTTTTTATATCAGTTTAATTCTCCTTTCTTACTTCATGATCTGTACTGAATTTTTATGTCAATTTGTTCTTTCTTGACATCTTATAATTTTTTTCTTTGATTTCCTTCTTGAAATGTTCATTTGACTTCTTTGTGTTTTTATTATATGTTTCTGTTCTTTTGCACTTTCAACTCACAGTTTTTTTCCATAATTACACTTTTCCCCCTCTTTTTTCATTTGATCATATATGCTGCAGGCTGTTCCTTGGGGGCAAAGATTTTGAAGCTCCATCTTACATACTTTGGGTGTGTTGCCAGGAGAGTCCAAGTCCTTGGAGAAAGACATAATGCTTGGAAAGGTAGAGGGTCAGTGCAGGAGAGGAGGACCCTGGATGAGATGGATTGACACAGTTGCTGTGGTAATGAGGGTAGGTGTGTCAGAGACAATGAGATTGGCTCAGGAGAGACCAGTGTTCAGAGCTATCGTACATAAGGTTTCTTTGAGCAGTAGTCAACCTAACAACACATAGCAACAGCAACAATAGCTGTTCAGTGATTTTTATCTTTTCCTTTTTTAACTTTTTGGTTATTTGTTTGAGGAACATAATTTGTTAGCATAAAATCTTTCACATTTTCCAAGTTTTCTTTGGTGTTTTGTGTAGATACCGTTTATTTTTTTCTATTCCTATTCAAGACCAAAAATTACTATTCAGAATCACCTTCTTCTGTCAGCTTTGCTGTCTTTTCCCACTTTATTTACGGATGTTGTACTTTGTAATGGTAGTGGGAAGATTGGTTTTGCCTTTTTTCTTGTTTCTACAGAATCTTTTCATTTCCTCTTTTCCTTTCTCCCTCCCCTCCCCTCCCCT
>NW_006399910.1:7181680-7183089 GCF_000299155.1 Elephantulus edwardii | reverse complement strand
TACAACATTTAGTCAACTTCTATTGTGTGTTGCCTTTTCCTTCTCTTAAACTCTCTTACTCCTTTCCTCTTCCTCTGGTTTGTTTTATTGGTTTTGTTTTTGTTTTTTTTCTCTCCCATGTAGTTCCTTAAAACTCCCCTTCTTGTTTTCCGCATCCACTGAATTTTACTCATAGGTGGTCATTAGGAAGTCCATTATAATTTTTTTCATATTTGTATATCACTTCATGCAGAAGAATGATGGGCAATTCCTCCTCCCATGTGATTAAGTGCCTCTGAAAACTCACTGGAGGATCAGTTATGAGCCAATTCCAAACCAACAGTCTAGAACAACAATAACAACATATTGTTTGAAGGTGTGCTTCATTGTATGTGCATGTATGCATGCATGTATGTATGTGCTGTCTCCACTTGTAGCAAAGGCAATGGTAGCGAACAGTTTTATTTACTCTATTAATATGCTTTTTTAGTTGAGGTGAGGAAAGTGTAGGTAAGCATTAGTAGTTTCAGGAACAGCAGTTGTTTTACAAATTTTAAAGACATTGGCATGCAGTCATCTCAAGAACACCTATCCTTTAAGTTGAGGTGGGTTTTTTGTTTGTTGGGTTTTTTTTTTCTTTTAATATATCTTTGATGTTTAAGGGAACTCTAGTGGTATAGAGTCTGTAAGGACTTGAACTGCTAACTCAAATGCTGGACTTCCGTAGTGGTCCAAACCCACCAGCAGCTACCTTCTTAGGAACAAGAGAAGCAGTCTTTTTCTGTGTGATTTACTGGCTCTGAAAACCCACTGGAGCGTCAGCTATGCGTCGAGTCCAACTTGACAGCAAACAAACAGCAATGGCAATAACAACATCTTGTAACAAGGAACACTTATGTGAATTAATTGCAAACATTCTTCTTGATTTACTTCTTGGCTATTTAAGTTTTATTATGGACTCATCAGTAATCAGTTCTCTGCTCACCAGTTTCTTCCTCATAAAGGGAAAATAGCGACCTGCAACTTTGGTGGTTGCCTGAATGGATTTCCCCTCTAAATTTTACACACAGTCCCATAAATATCTATTCACATGTACTCTTAATTCAAGCCTAAGAAATTTAGTGTTTGATAAAAATAAGTTTGATTCTGAGACTCATGCTGTGTTTTAAATCTCTGTTGATTTGTTTTCCAGTAATAATGATCACAATACTGAAAATATTTTATTTTGCTATAACATTACTCACGAGGATATTTTTTCATAAGAATTTGATATCAGGTTGTATTTATGTGCTTCTCTCTAGATCTTTATGGGATCTATTCCACAGCAGTGACTAAATAACATATTGAAAAAAATATTTTAATACTGTTATTCTAGCTTTACTATGTAGTTTTAGGATTTTTATCTATTGAAAAGATTGAGCTTGTATAAA
>NW_006399910.1:7178647-7179604 GCF_000299155.1 Elephantulus edwardii | reverse complement strand
TTTAATAGAAATAACTATAAGAGAAATTAATGAAATACATTAATAAAATTTGTTAAAGACATTTTGTTTTTGCTGTCATTAGTTATTGTCAAGTATAACTCATGGAGACTGTCTGAACAGTTCTGAACCCTGTCCTGTCCTGTGTCATCCTTATCATCTCTGATATATTTGAGCCCATTACTGTAGTCACTGTGTCAATCCATCTAGTTGAGGATCTTCTTCTCTTTTGCCAATCTTTCCAAGCATGATGTTGTACTCCAAGGAATAGACTCTCCTAGCAGCATGCCCAAAGAATGTGAGATGAAGCTTTGCCATTTTCATAAAATCTACATTAACATCGCAAAAATATTTTTATAAGTCTTTGGCACTACATGTTATTCTAGTTATCCTTCCATTTTAAAAATAATGGTCGTATGCAGTATTTGTCCTTATGAGACTACATTAGTTCACTCAAAATAATGCTCTTCAGCCTCTCCAAAGTTACAGCGTGTTTTTCAAAATTGTTGATCCTGAGTGCTGCATAACATTCCATTGTGTGAATATACCATCGTTTCTCTATCCATTTGTTTGTGGTTGGACATCTGGACTGTTTCCATGTTGTTCCCATTCCCAGGAAAGTTGAACCAACTGAATGCAGAAATTATAAGAGTATTATTAATAGCACATGTAAGCAAAATACTGCTAAATATCACTAAAAAATGGCTGAAACAATACATAGATAAGGAACTGCCAGAAGTTCAAGCAGAACTTAAAAGAGGCCCTGGCAACAGGGACAACATTGCAGATGTCAGATGGATCCTATCTGAAAAGAAAGAATACCAGAAGAATATGTATTTGTGCTTTATTGACTATGCAAAGCTGTTTGACTGTATGTATCATGACAAGTTGTGGCTGACATCAACAAGAATGGGTATCTCAGGGCACTTGATTGTGCTCATGTGGGATCAGGAGGCTTTT
>NW_006399910.1:7177061-7177582 GCF_000299155.1 Elephantulus edwardii | reverse complement strand
TAACAACGTAACAACCACATTCTTGCCGTAGTGAATAACACTGCAGTGAACATTGGCATATAAGTCTCTGTTTGTGTTTCAGTTCTAATTTCTTTGTAGTGGGATAGCTGTCTCATATAGAGTTTCTATGGTCAGCTTTTTGAGGAAATGTCAAGCTGTCTTTCAGAGTGGTTGCACCATTTTACAATCCCACCAACAGTAAGTGAATGGTTAAAGAGAGGTAGGGTGAAACCAACAGGGCTTCACAATTTGGTGGGTGGAGGGAGGAGGGGAAGCAAGTGGGAAGGACAGGATAATTATGGGAAAAGTCCAATGGTGATTTGTTTTATAAACATAATGTATGAAAATGATTATCATTCTATTGTACATAGGGTTTTCTCATTCCAGAGAAAGGTGACCCAACAGAGTGCAGTAATTAGCAAACAATGTCATTGATACCACATGCAAGCAAGATTCTGCTGAAGATTATACAAAACAACTGGAACAGCACATCAACAGAGAACTGACTGAAGTCCAGGCTG
>NW_006399910.1:7160420-7173524 GCF_000299155.1 Elephantulus edwardii | reverse complement strand
TACCATGGACTGCTAGGAAAACAAACAGATTCATCCTGGAAAGGGTTAAACTGGGTGGCTCCTTGGAGGCAAGGATTCTGAGGCTCTGTCTAACAAACTTTGGACATGTTGTAAGGAGAGACCGGTGCTTGGAGAAGGACATCATGCTTGGGAGGGTGGAGGGACAGCGCAGGAGGGGAAGGCTGTTTATGAGGTTGATTGATTCAGTGACTGGGGTAATCAGGATGGGAGTGTCAGAGACAGTGCGATTGGCACAGGACAGAGCAGAGTTTAGGGCTGTTGGACATAGGGTTGCTATGAGTTGCCAGCGACTCGACGGCACATAACAACAACAATAACAACTCTATAGAGGGGTTGCGTTTACATTCTGTAGATACCAGCAATCTGATTCTGGCATTGTGGTTTAAAATTGCATTTTACATACAGCTACATAAATATAATCATTTGTATATATATCTAAAATGCAAAACCTTATCCAGGTTAATAATAGATTATTTAATAGTCTTTAGAAAATCATTGGAACTGTATTATTATTTACAAAACAAGTTATAGAGAAAACATAATTCTTCAACTAACTTTTCAGAGATAACTCATATTTTTCTTACTAAATTTAATTCTTATATTTTTAAAATAGTTTTCCAGCCAACTTTCAAATAGGTGTATTTATTTAAACATATTCATTTGCTTACCAGAATGTGGTAGCAGACAGCATGCTCACTTCTTTGCCTAATTTTCTGAAACAGTCAGAGATTTTACTTATACCTCAATATTTCCACAGTTTCCTTCTCCAAATTATCATTTTTACCTTTTTCATTTCTTTCAATAGTCTGGTTCCTTCAACTCATGGTGGAAAAATGCTACCCATTTAGTTAAAAAAAATCATTAAAAGAAATAGCATACATTCTGTTGGATTTTCTAATTCTCTTCTGTCTTTAGCTTAGTTCTGGTTCGTTTCCCCCTTCAAATTTTATTCCTTGATGTTATTTCCTGACATGATACTACATCATTCTCTAAATTAAAATCCTTATACTTAAAAGTCAGTGGTTTCCTTGTTATTATGCTATTATTTGGGTAATCTGCTACATGTGGATATCAGCGGCTTTGCTAAATAATTGGAATAACTAGGTTTTTGAATGGCCCAAATATTTTATGAAGATTTCACAAAGTGCTTTCTTTCTTTGTTGTAGTTTTATCTCTATAAGACAAAAGACAAGCAAAGCCTGTTACACGTCTGAGTATGTAACTGTATTGTATTGTGGAGATGACATTCCATATACAACTTGAAAGTGTTCATAGAGTGAAGCATTGTACGGACCTGCAGGAGGATCTTCAGGTGAATGCCACTGGTGCAACTGTGCTGAGTGCTAGAGACACCACTCAGTGTGACTCTGGACTACATTCAGGCAGAGAGGATGAGCTTCTAATTGGAGTGTGCTCCAGGAATTCTGCGTTGTATGAGTCTGGAGAGAGTTCTGGTGGTGAATCCTCATGAGTATCTGCAGGGGGATCTTAGGTGAATCTTAACGTGTAATTGTAGTGAGTTCAGGAACAGCCCTCAGCTTGATACTGCAGAAGATACACTCAGTGTAACTGGCATATTTCCAAAGAGGTTCTGGAAGGATTCCAGAGGTGCCCCTTGATGTGGCTTTGGAGTTCCCCAGGAGATGCTCAGTCTACGTGAAGCTGCATTGGGAACAACTTTTAAAGGTGCTGGAGATTCCTAGTCACAGTGGAGGTAGGTAAAAGAGGGGCACACAGTGAAAGGCAGCCTTT
This sequence comes from Elephantulus edwardii, assembly GCF_000299155.1. Lineage (NCBI taxonomy): Eukaryota > Metazoa > Chordata > Mammalia > Macroscelidea > Macroscelididae > Elephantulus > Elephantulus edwardii. The sequence continues at coordinate 7,171,751 of NW_006399910.1, read as the reverse complement.
CGAAGGTGGAACAGCCTCTGCAGGATGGGATGCCAGAGCTCAGACAAGTATACCGAGGCCCCCAGTGACTTGTAGCCGGAGGGGAGAGAGGAGTCCCTCTTTCACAGGGCAGTTCTCAACTTTCAAAGCAGAATTTGACAAAATCACTACCTAACCAATTAACATAATTTCTTTGTACCAGAACTGACTCATAATGACACCTCAATACAAGCAGGGTAGGCCATCTACTTCTTAAATATCAGACTTCATAAAACCCGATGAACAGTAGAGGAATACAGATATACTAGTAATGGTAAAACCCAGATTGGAAGAGAGACAAAATGAAGAAAAATAATGGCAAACATAATTTGATAATTGCAACATGGAATGAACATACCTTCAACATTGGAAAACTAGGAATGACACGAAGCTAGATGACACAATCTTGCTTGCTGAAAGTGAGGAGGACTTGAAGCACTTTTTGCAGAGAATCAAAGAATACAGCCTTCAATATGGATTGAATCTCAGTGTCAAGAAGACTAATATTCTTATCCCCAGACCGATAGGCAACATCATGATAGATGGAGAAAATATTGAAATTGTCAACAACTCCATCTTAGATGGATCCACAATTAACACACCTGGTACCAACAGTTAGGAAATCAAGAAACATGTTGCACTGGGAAAATCTGCAGTTAGGGGCCTTTCCAAATTATTGAGGAGTAATTATGTCAGTTTGAGGACTAAAGGACATCTGATTCAGACCATGGTATTTCCAATCACTTGCTATGCATCTGAGAGCTGGACAATGAATTACCATAACAGAAGAAGAATTAACACCTTTGAACTGTGCTGTTGGAGAAGAGCACTGAACATTCTATGGACTTCCAAAAGAACAAACAATTATGTCTTAGAGAGGGTGTAGCCAGAGTGCTCTTTGGAGGCAAACATGGTTAGGCTTCACCTCACATATTTTGAGCATGTTGCTAGAAAGGTCTATTCCTTGGAGAGGGACATGATGTTTGGAATGGGAGAGGAAGATGCTTGACCAGGTGGATTGGCACACTGACTGCTGCAGTGGGCATTAATGTGTTTAAAAGTGCACGGATGGCACAGGATAGGACAGGGCTCACATCTGTTGTTCATAGGATCGCTGTGGGTGATAGTTGACTTGATGACACCTAACAACAACAGTGTCACATTGGTGCTCACCTTTCTGTACGGAGCTGATACTGGACTTGAACCAGAGAGGTGGTGTCTTTGGGTTAGCAGGGCATCCCCCTGTGGCATCCTTCACCAGAGCACTCTCACTAGCTATTTCCCAGAAAACCTCAAAATTCATTGCCACATAGCCCACAAAGCTAACTCAAATGGTTCAAGTCCACCAGCGGTTCCTGGGTAAGAAGATGAGCAGTCTCCATGTGATTACAGCCTCCAAAGCTCTGCTGAGGGTCAGTTATCAGTCAGTTCTATCTTGACACAATGAGGTGAGTTGAATAGCTAGTGATCTTGCCATATCCTGCTTTGTCATGTGTTATTGTTGTTGGGTACCATTTAGTTAACCAACTTAACCCATCTTGCAACGTTCAAGCGCATTTTTGCAGTCACTGTGTCTTTGAAGGTCCTCCTAACAATAACTAACTGGCCCTCAACTTTTCAAACATAATGTCTTTCCCCAAGGACTGATGGCTCCTCACCATATTTCCAAAGTATGCAAGGCCAGGTTTCACCTATTCTCTTTGCCATTGGGTTCACCAGAACTTGTATCTTAGTGAACCAGAGGTTTCCATTTTGATACCTGGCTTATAGTCTTTAAAGTTGCCAGCCTCTACAACCGTTCTACAACAATCTGTCCCCCTTTCCCACCCCTCAACCCCTTTCTTTGGATGTTAAATAAATCCACTTTTTTGTTTTGTTTTGTTTTCTGTATCATCCCTTCTTTCCTAAACTTCTATGCTACTCCTTTGTGACAGTGCTATGCTTTATTAGTGACCTAGTTGGGAAGAAATAGAACAGAAGATTTTTCTAATTATTGTTCTTTTTTTCTGAACCTGCACTGTCTGGATTTTCTCTTGTTGTGGGACTTTGGCATTGAGACAACTGCCAATGAGCACAGCTGTTCCAATGTGGGCCTTGCATCTCTGTCCTTCTTCCTCCAGTGTCAGAAGGCCAATATGTTTTTCCCCTGGGAGCCTTACAGGACTCAACTTCCTCGCAGCATTAAGTCCTCAGGCTCTCCTTTTTGGATAATTTGTTGTTGTTTTGTTTTGTTTTTCCTATCGGCTCAGCCTGAAAAATGTTTTCAGGTTTTAAACTTGACATAGTAAATGGACTTTGAGATATCCCACCCACAGGTAAGTTTGGTAACAGAGGTTGTAAAGTCACCACTGTGGAAAGCAGAAACTCCAAACCTTACTGAGTTTTCTTGTTGCTCACATGGTATCTTGAAAGTTTGGAAGTTGCACACAGAAGTATTTAAAAAAAAAAAAAACAACAACAAAAAACAAAGCAAAAACAACAGCAAAAACCAGACACACTGAAACATCCACCATCCCTGTGCCTGTCTTCCTTCAGCAGATCCTGGACTGGAGCTGAGCGTTGATTGTGTGGCTCCTCCCGCACCACCACTGTCCTCTTAATAGATCCTTTGGTCTCTTCTCTTGCGTGCACATAGGCATTTGAGTTTGGGATTCTTGTTCTAAAGTAACACTCATGTATTAATTTCCCCTAAAGTTTGTTTTTGTTGTTATGTGCCTTCAAATCAGAACCAACTCATACCTGACACTCCAATAGGTTTTTCTAGGCAATAAATTACATGAGAGTCGATTGCCCACCTTTGTCCATCTGACCAGCTGGTGAATTTGAACTGTGTGCCTTTTGGTTAGTAATGTAGCTTGTTATCAGGTTGCTAGTGTGAGCTTAAATGTATCCAGAATGATATCAATTTGGTTGAGAGTGTGTCCCCACTCCCTGCCTAGAGGTCTGCACCTGTGTGACAAAGAGTCCTTTGTGATATAATGTGAATAGCCAGTGGAAAGCAGTGGAGAAGGAGGAGAGGAGCAGGGAAGATCCACACAGAGTGGCTGATGTGGTCTGTTCAGTACAGAGAAGCTGAAGAAAAGAGGTGGCTGCCTGGATAAACGATGAATGCAATGGAATAGAGGTTGCCTCCAGAATGGTTCAAGGATGGAACTCAGAGAAGGGAGTTTTTCTGCTGTAACTTCAGAACTGGATTCTTGTTCTCTCTGTCTCTTTCTCTCTGCCCACTTCTCTCTGTCTCATACAAACCAAGAATGCCTTTCTAATGCTTTATATGGACCTCCGTAGAAGGTAGGCCGTGGAGTCTTTGCTTGCCAAGATGCAGAAAGGATGAACTTAACAAAATTCTCCATATTTAAGAGTGAATCTGCTGTTGGTTTACTTCATGCACAGATGAAATCACAGCCACTTTCTTTCTTTCTTCCTTCTCAATCATCACATTTTCCTAGATCCCAATGTGTTTAACAAGCTTTCTCTTTGTAAGTGCATTTCCTTTAGATCTAGACAATTACTTCCACTCAGTTCTTGGAGAAAATAAGTGGCCAGCATGGTCCACTTTCCAGACTAGAATATTTCCCTTATGTAGAGCAGACACAAATCTTCTGTTGTTTTGAATGGAAAATGCATTCTTTGAGATGTTTTTGGAAGTGATATGGGATAATGGAGAGAAAATATACTTGGTGTGATAAAGCAAAGATGCAGTCCCCCTGGGATGAGCATGAGGAGACATAAGCATTTATGCCATGTTGCTGGAAAGCTCTTTGTTGAGCCTACAGATGCCCTGTATTCATAGGCTCTGAGTGAGTTCCAGGTGGACTGTGGGGTGGATAACAGCATAGGCTCTGCAATCTACAGGTCTCCTTAAGGGTTGAATGACCTTGCACAGGCCCATTATCTGTGTGGGCTCAGTGCTCATCCTGTAAAATGGAGGTGAAAATAATTTCTCTCTTCTTCCAGGGAGCAGAATGATCTCAAAAAGAGATGAAGAAGAGACAATGATCTTACCTTCCTGTAACATCAGAGCCCCATGTCAACCCTGACAAAGTAACAAGGCTAAACAGCACTTTCTACTCCATAGATGGTACCAAGGCCCCTTGTGTCCCCAGTCCATGGGAAATGTATGGTCCCTTGGTCTACTCTAACCCATTGTTGTTGAGTCAATTCCAATTCCTGGAGACCCCCATCAGGTTTCTAAGATCTTTTTTTTTAATTAATTTTAATGAAAGTTTACAGAGACTTTGGATTTCCATTCATTCATTGCTGCACTTCCCTCCCAATAGACACCCCCCCCCCGTTAGCTCTTCTCTTTGAAAAGTAAAAAAAAAAATAAATTATTTCATTGGTGTAGAATCGCCCTCCAATCCCACCCCATGTACACTCCAGTATGCAACCTTCATTCTGGACTCCTGTCATGACAATAATACCTAATCATATAACCCTTTTAAACAGTTCTCTCCCTCATCTGTTTCAATGCAGTGTACATAATTTATCCCATATTTCTCAGTCTTCACCCAACCCCAATGTCAGTCCCATTTTACAACAGTGGCATTAAGTAGTAATTGTCCTTTTGTGACTGAGATATTTCATTCATCATAATGTCCTCCAGGGCCATCCATTGTGTGTAATATTTCATTTGAGTTCCTTGTTTTTCAATACAACTTAGTATTCCATTGTGTGAATATACCACAGCTTCTCTCTCCATTTGTTTGTTGATGGGCACTTAGATTGTTTTCAACTCTGCTATTGTGAACAAAACTGCGATAAACATGGGTGTGCATATGTCTACTTGGGTGGAGGTTTTTTTTCCTTTGGGGTATATTCCCAGTAGTGGAATTACTGGGTCAAATGGTATTTCTATTTCCAACTTTTTGAGAAAGCACCATACAACCTTCCATAGTGATTGCACCATTTTACACTCCCACCAACAGTGAATTAGGGTTCCAGTTTCTCTACAGCCTCACCAGAATTTGTTGTTTGCTGTTCTGTTAAATTTTGCTATTCTTACTGGAGTGAGATGATATCTCATAGTTGTTTTGATTTGCATCTCTCTTAGAGCTAGGAATTTTGAACATTTCTTCATGTGTGTATTTGCCGTCTGAAAGTCTTCTTTGGTGAAGTGTCTGTTCATATCCTGTGACCATTTTTCAATTGGATTATTTATCTTTATCTTGTTGTGGTGCTCAAATATTTTATAAATTCTAGATATAATTCCCTTATTTGACATGACATTGTTGTTGTTATGTGCTGTTGAGCCTCTTGTGACTCGTAGCGACCCTATGTACAAGAGCCCTAAATGCTGCTCTATCCTGTGCCAACCTCAACGTCTCCGACACTCATTCCCATCACTCCACTCACAGAATCGATCCATCTCATCCAGGTTCTTCCTCTCCTGCACCATCCCTCCACTCTCCCAAACATGATGTCCCTTTCCAAGGACCATTCCCTCCTTACAACATGCCCAAAGTATGTCAGATGGAGCTTCAGAATCCTTGACTCCAAGGAGCATTCCACCTTCACCCTCTCCAGGAAAAATCTGTTTGATCTCCTAGCAGTCCATGGTATATTCAATACTCTTCTCCAGCACCACAGCTCAAAGGCATCGATTCTCTTTCTATCATCCCTAGTCACTGTCCAACTCTCCGGTGCATAGCACGTAATTTCAAAGACTGTAGCCTGGATTAGGCATACCTTAGTCTCCAGCCTGACGTCGTTGCTCTTCAGCACTCTTGAGAGATCCCTCACAGCCGACTTTCCCAATGCAATTCATCTCCTGATTTTCTGGCTGCTGTTACCAAGAGTGTTGACTGTGGAGCCAGGTAAACGGAAACTGTTAACTATCTCGATCTCTTCACCAACCATAGTGATGCTGCCAATTGGCCCAGTGGTTAGAATCTTCTTGTTCTTGATGTTCAGCTTCAATTGTATTGAAGCCTGCAGTCCTTGACCTTCTGCAGCAAGCACTTCAGGTCCTTTTCAGTTTCAGCAAGCAGAATTGTGTCATCTGCATAACACAGGTTGTTGATGACAAAGATTTTTTTCCCCAGTCTGTGGCTTGCCATTTTACCCTGTTGGAGAAGGTTTTGGGTGTGTATAAGGATTTGATTTTTAGAAGGTCCCATTCATCTTATCTTATCCTCTCCTGGCTGTAGATTTTTCAGGATGCTTGGAAGACTATTTATGTTGTAGATTAGGACTTCTAGAGTTCTTCCAAGCTTTTCTTTAATGAAGTTTATAGTCTTTGGGTTTAGTCCTACGTCCATGATCCATTTTGAGTTAGTTTTTGTGTATGGTGTGAGGTGTGGATCTTGCTTGAGCACTTCTGGTTATTTACCTTTTTCAAAGATTTTGCATCTTTTTGAGATAATACTGCAAACCATCTATCTTTGATTGAGTGCTGATGGATTGAAAATTCCAATATCATGATTAGCAGCCTGACACGTTAGATGCTAAGGCAAGAATGGTCCTTCCTTGAGGTCAATTGTAAACATTAAAACCTCTGTTGATGTTGTCCCCTGAGTGTTCTGTGGGGAAAGGTGAATAGTAGGTCAACCAGGCCTCTTTACATGTGAGGAGACACAAACCTGAGGCATGGGAGGGCAATGACTGCTTGGACTGGCAGCACTGGGCATGAGGTTGTCTCTGGACACTCTTGTGTTCAACTATCTGCATGGAGCCCTAGAGATATTCTACAGGTAGAACAGAAGGACAAGAATCCCTAGATACCCACTGAGCAGGCCTTTGGCCCTCTCATTTGTTCAAATCTTGAAACCTATACCTTCAACTGCATGGTTTCCTGGTCCATGACCTCTCCTCCTTGCCTCACCCATGCCTTCCTTGAACTTTTATCCTTGACCATCCCCTATGCATCCTCTTTTTTTTGTCTATCCTTTCTCCTCCCTTCCTACACTCTCCACTCTTCCCATGACTAGGCTGCTTCCTGATCCCTCTCCACTTCTTCATCGTCCACACCACTGGGTTTTCTGATTGCTTGACTCTTATGCACAACATCACACCATTTATACCACCACCTTTCCATTCACGCCCCCCCCCCACACTGCTCCTTTACCCCTCTTGTCTCCTTTATGCTCACAACTTGAAGTTTTCCAGATCCCACTCATATCCTTATTCCTCATAACTTGCCTGCCTCATTGTCTCTCAAAAGCTCACTCCTCTCACCCTACTGTCTCCACACTTTTCCTCCTCCTCTTGTGTATCCTGACACCCAAGCACTCAAGCACATCCTGAAGTCAGGTACTCAGTTGTCAAGACACTACCAACTAAGTTTGTCAAAATGTGGAAAAAGCAACACAACAAAATTCATCACTTTAGTTATAATGGGAAAACATCCCAAATGTCCATCAGCAAATAACTGGATAAACCAAATATGACAAAGCCATACAATGGAATAATATGAAGTCATAAAAGGGAATGACAAACTGACCCATGAGATACAGGGGAGTAATCTGAAAACTATTGAGAACAAAAGCCGTATATGACATATTTCCATTTTGAGGGAAAATTCAGGTAGATAAATTCATGTCCAAGGAGAGGGTGTTGAAGAATGATGCCTTCATGATTACAGTGGTCGTCATCGACTGGCATTAAAAAAACATATAAAGCCCTTGAACGATACATACTTGACCAGGATCGAAATAGGAACCTCTATTTCCAGTTAAAACTTAAATATGAAGTTAACAAAGAAAGTGTAAACATTGATGAAAAACAAAATTAGAAGAAAAGTAAAAAGACATCTGTGCATGGGAAGGGGAGGAAGGGATTGGACCAAAGCAGATGTTGACTGTGGCCTGTGGAGTTGCCCTCCACACTCTTCTAGACTGCGCTTCCCAGGAGAGACCCTTCTTTATGGTGTAACCAGAGGTCAGGTTTTAACTAGCGTGAGATGGAACGACAAAGTTGGATGGCCACCTGGAAAAATTCCCCATGTTGAATCTTTACTTGGCTGTGCAAGAGGATGCCCAGGTAAATGTTGGTCTGCAACTGTCCTGAGTTGTGTTAGAAACTCTCCTTCTGGCTCCTAAGTGTGATGGGGAAACAGTGGAACATGTTGGAGAAGCAATGTGTAATGCAAGCCTAGAAATAAAGAAGACAATTAATCATCATGTGACTCCAGAAGAGGATCCTTTAGGTGAATTCCAACGTCTAATTTAAAGCCTTGTGGAGTTTCCCCTTCATGTGGCTCTGAAGTGAGTTCCCCAGTAGACTCTCATCAGTGTGTAGCTGCATTGTACTACAGGCAAGATGTTCCATGTGAACCTGGAAAGAGTTCAGATGGTAAATAATCATGAGGATCTGGGTGAATCTCCACATGTAACTGCAGGGATTCCGGAAGTGCCTGTTAATGGTGTGCTCCAGAGTGTGTTCTAGAGTGGACCCTCTTTGAACCTGGACACAATCCAGTGTGTGAACCTGTTGATCTGGAGGAGAACTCCCCGGTGAATCTCAATGTTTAATTGTAGTGGGTTGCCATTGGGACCCTGCATGTGGATCTGGAGTGAGTTCCAGAGTGTTGCAAAGTCAAAGTTGTGGGCAACCCTCATTGTGGCTGTGCAGAGGAGACTGTATATTTGAGCGGAGTGGACTGGCAGCGACCCTCTATGTGAAACTGGTCAGAGTTCACATTGTGGATCTGGAGGAGGATCCTAGGTAATCTCACTGTGTAACTGCTGACAGACATCCCTCCCTGAGGCCCTTAAGTGAGTTCTGGCAGTGAGGTTCAGTGTGTAGTGAGAATGTGATCGAGTGACAATATCTGATGTGAATCTGGAGAGATTCTTTTGGCATTAAATCCTCGTGTGTGTCTGCAGGAAGATCCCTAAGTGAATCTCAATGTGTAGTTGTAGTAAGCTTGGGAAACTAAAACTCTAAAACTGGATTGTGTCCCAGAGATGACATTGAAGGAGAAACTACAGTGCCTGCTGCACATGAAATCAGCCTTTGAATTTTGAATGGGATTCCAAGGGGACACTGGAAAGGTGTCTAAAGTAAGGCTTGACATGGCTGTGGACCCAGTGCCCAAGGCAAAACCTGATGTGCATCTGTGATAGTTTGCAGATGGAGATGGGATGATGCGCACAGCAGCAGACAGTTTTCTGGAGCTGGAGCTGCAGCTATGTTGGGAACAGCTTCTGGAGTGGGCAGATCTTGCTCTTACAGAGTGGACTCCAATGTCACTGATGGACACCCATTTGAAGATGGAGTCCCAGGTGGCTCGGGCACAGACTTTGAATGTGTTCCATGTGCTGGAGACTCCTAGTCTCAGGGGAAATAGGAAAAGGAGGGGCACACCATTAAGAGGCAGCACTGTGAGGGCCATGCAGCCCAACAGGGTGAGATCAGAGTACAGACCGGGGTAAAGAGTTGCAGGAAGAGGGGTGAGGGGAGTCCTTCTAGCACAGAGCAGTTCTTAGCTTTTAAAGCCATTTGACGAGACCATTAACTCTTCAACTGAACTCATTAACTTTGAATCATAACTGTCTCCTAATGGAATTTTATCAGGCGTTCAGGTGGCTGTAAATCTCATTAAGGAAAATCTGGTGGACAACTGGTAAGGAGTTGAGCTGCCAATCCTGAGCCAGTCAGTTCTAAATCAACAGTTGCTCCATGAGGGAAAAATGACCAATTTTCTTCCGTGTGATATATCGCCACTGAAAACGTGCTGGAAGGTCAGCTGTGAGCATGTCCTGACTCGAAAGCACACAGTGACCAGTGATGTAAGTTTCATTGGAAGAGATTGCCCATCTTTTTTCTTGGAGGCACTAGTGGATATGAACCACCAGCAAATTGACCCCTTTGGGTTAATAGAGCACCCACATCCCCACAGAAGATGCCAGGAGACTGCCTTCATTAGCTATTCCACAAACCACCTGCTCTCTGCTGCTGAGTCAGAATTGATGGGACCTGCAGTGGATTTTGCAGGCTGCACATCACAGGAAAGATAATGTTCATCATTCCACTGTGGAGCTGCTTATGGATTTGAAGGGTCAGGGATAGGCTGCCTGGGTGTGTATTGTGTGACTTGTTAATGGACCATGTGACTCTCTATTTTCATGACCCTGGAGTTTCCACCTCTATAAAACACTGGCAACCACTTTCATCACCCATGATTCAGAAAAAGTCAATGGTGCCCAGCTGTCAGATGTGCCCACTCTCAAAAGGGGTAGAAATAGAAGATCTGGGATAATGTCGGGTGGATGTAGAATAAAATCCACCAAGGTTATAAGCCCAGATTTTGGGGCTCAGAGAGACTGCATGCCCCACCGCGACCACAGCCCTGAGTCACTTCTTGTATCTGGAAAAGAACTTGTCCATGCATCTTGAATTCCAGCCAAACTCTGGCGAGGCTACAGGGTGACAAGGGACATCAGGGCTACAGTCATTTCTTAGAATAACAAGCCAGATAATGTCCCCAAAGTGTAATTTTCCCAAAGGTGAAAATCAGAAAATAGGAAGAAGTGGATAGAAGGGAAGAAGTAGAGCAAACATTATGTGGGCATCATGAATAATGCTGTAAAACAAAACATCTATTGTCAGTTGAATGGAAAATTAATTTGTAAATTTTCAGTCAGATGAGGATTTTGCAAGCTGAAAAGGCAGAATATGATGGAAAAGATTAGGAACACAAGTAATTTTGTTAATCATTGTATCCTGGCAGGGTCCTTATACTGCTTTCTAGAAAAGAGAAAACAGGTTTGGCAATTCCAAAGACTACACAGAGTCACAGAATTAGAGCCTAGAATCCTTCACCACCAAGGTTGTATGATATTCCCTGTGAGTTTTGTGAAGCGTAGGCTGTTCCTGTTAAAGAAGAGGGTCTGATGAAAGTTCCTTTCCATTCATAGTTTAGAGATGGTACACAAAGCAGGATCATCCTGTGACATACAAAAGACCTTGTATTTTTATTATTATTATTAAGGGGATTTTTGAGGCTCTAAAGAAGTAATGGTCCCAGACTCAACCATGTGTGAATGCTTGGTGATCTCAAGTTGGGAGAAAAACTCCAACCGTCTCAAGGATCTTAACAAATAAAGGAGAGCATATACAAATATGTGTGAACTGAAAATGGTCTCAGCTTCTCACAGTGCAATTAGAAATAAAAGTAACACTGTGATCATACTGGTTACTCTGGACTAGATTGTTGTTCTTAAGTGTCATCGAGTCTTAGATGACTCTTAGTGACCCTATGAAAGAAAGACCTGAACAATATATATACTATATACTATATACTATATACTATATACTATATACTATATACTATATACTATATACTATATACTATATACTATATACTATATA
>NW_006399910.1:7152399-7160320 GCF_000299155.1 Elephantulus edwardii | reverse complement strand
TATATACTATATACTATATACTATATACTATATACTATATACTATATAATATATATATAACATATAACGTATAACTGTCATCATTTCTCCAAGTTCATAGGATTTCCGGAGGAAAGCTATTTAGGAAGTGGATGCCACTCCTGCTTCCAAGCTTGTTTTAATCAGGTAGCTCCACCAAACACTGTCCAGCATGGATAATCATCACATTTAACACATCAGTGTCACAGTGTTCAGCATCACAGCAACCACGAGTTACCTCTGTACAGCAAATGGACAGACCAATGCTATACTACTTAGAAGACTGTTTGACCAAAAATAATTAAAACCAGGCCTAAGGGCCGCAGGTTAAAATCATCCACCTTTAGCTTGGTAGTATCACTTTCTGTCTACTAGGTCTACTGAGCTCCCTCCTTGTTGTTCTTGTTAAGTGTCGTTGAGTCATAGGCAACTCATAGCAACCATATGAATAAAAGACCTGAACACTTTTTTAACTTTCATCATTTCCCCAAGTTAATAGGATTTCTGGAGACAAACTATTTTGGAAGTGGATGCCACTCCTGCTTCCAAGCTTGTTTTAATCGGGGAGCTCTACCAAGCACTGTCCACCATGGGTAACCATTCTTGTATTTGACACATCAGTGTCACAGCATTCAGCATCACAGCAACCACAAATTATCTCTGTACAGAAAATGGATAGACCAGTGCTATGCTACTTAGAAGAATGTTTGATCAAAAACAGTTAAAACCAGGCCCAAGGGTCACAGCGTAGTTCAAATTCCATGAGCTAAAGCTTTCCCATTGTGTCTTACCACACAAAAGACTAGATTAGTAAGAATTTACTACAACAGTTCAATGCAGGGCCAGACCAGTGCAGTGGCACAGCTATCATCATAGATTGCTGGTATCATACCTGCTCCTGAGGTTTGGAAAACATGTTGATCTTAGCTTTAAATGTGCATTTCTGTGACTCATCAACCACCTTCCTCAGTGTGTCTTTGATAGCTTGTCCTAATCCATTTATTAAGACCCAATTAAGATGCTCTCTTTAACCCTAGTGAAAGGGTGAACTTGAAAAATTATCCTAGTTCTCTAGCAGTGGTTGCTGTTGTTGTCATTGTTAGGTGCTGTCAAGTAGAGCACGACTCATAGTGACCCTGTGAACAAAAGATCTGAAACCTGTTCCATCCTGTGCCATCCTCACACTTTCTGACACACAGGCGCCCATTGCAGCAGTCACTGTGTCAATCCACCTTGTCGAGGGTCTTCTTCTCCTTTGCCAACCCTCCACTCTTCCCAATATTGTGTCCTTCTCCAAGGAATAACTTCTCCTTAGCAAAATGTCCAAAGTATGTGAGGCAAAGCCTTATCATTTGTGCCTCCAGAGAGCACTCCAGCTGCACCCTCTCCAAGACATATCTGTTTGTACTCTGGGCCATCTGTGGGATATTCAGGGCTTTTCTACAACACCACAGCTCAAAAGAATAAATTCTTTTTATGTCATCCTTATATGTTGTCCAGGTCTTCAATGCATAGCTAGTAATCAGAAAGATTATGGCCTGAATCAGAAGCACTGTAGTCTTCAAACTGACATCACTACTCCTCATTAATTTGGAAAGGTCCTAAACTGCTGATTTTCCCAGTGCTACATGTCTCCTTATTTACTGACTGCTCATACCAAGGAATCTGGTAGGCCAGCCTCTGTATTTGAAAGTTGATTGGGCCCTCAGGCCTGGTATTAGTTGTGATTGGAGAGAACATTGTTCTAAGTGGTGCAGCACTTGTCTGTTTGTTTGCTGCACTGAGACAATTGAGGTTGCTGTGATACTGAAGTCTGTGCCACTGGTATGTCGAATACCATAAGAGTTTCTTATTGTAAACAAGTTTTGGTGGAGATCCCTGAATATGATAGACTAGGGTGATCTACTTCCTAAATAACGGGCCTTTGAAAACCCTATGAACACTAAAAAAAGGGAATATTTATAGTAGTGTAGTGGTAGATAGAGCCAAGATTGGAAGTCAGTTGAAATGAGGAAAATCAATAACAAACATCCTTTAATAATTGGAACATGAAATGTTTGAAAATTGAATATTGGAAATTGTTAAAAATGAAATGGAACACATGAATATCGACATACTAGGTGTTAGTGAGATGTAATGGACCAGCTTTGACCACTTTAAATCAGATAATTTTATGGTATACTATGCAGGAAATGAAAAACAGAGGAAATGAGTATATAGTAAAAAGAGTCAATTTCAGGTTTTTTCCTGAAATACAATGTTGTGAGTGATAGGATAATATCCATACACATACAAGGAAGACCTGTTAACACAACTATTATTCAAATATATGCTTCTACATCTGCAGCCAAAGAGGAAGAAATGGAGAATTTTTACCAAATTTTGCAGTCTGAAATTGACCAAACATGCAATCAGGATATGTTATTGATGACTGATGACTGGAATGCAAAAGTAGGAAACTGAAAAAGCAACAGTAGTTGGAAAATATAGGCTTGGTGATAGAAATGAAGCTGCAAATAGAATGATTCAATTTTGTATTTACAATGATTTATTCATTGCAAATACCTTTTCTAAAAGACAAAAAAGGCGACTTTACACATGGATTTCACCTGATGGGCTGCATAGGAATCAGAGTGATTACATTGTGGAAGAAGTTGTTGGAGAAGCTCAGTATTAGCCGTCAAAACTAGATCAGGGGCAGACTATGGGTCAGATCATCTATTACTCCAATGCAAGTTCCAACAGTAGTATTCTGCTATAATGAGCCTTCCTTCTGGAATATTCAAAAGCCAATCAGAACATAGCTCCATTCACAGTGACCCTTAAAATTGCAAGTTAAACAACAAGGTCTATCAAAGCATGAACCCTATAAATTTTAGTTAAAAAATAATCCAGCTTAATTTTAGGGTATGTGAGGATTGGAGGGAAGGAATGATGATCCAGTCTACTGGTCCATAGGACACCTGACCTGGGAGTGAAAGCACTAAATAGTTGTTGTGTGCCATCAAGTTAGGACTTGCCCATAGCTGACCAGATAGAGCAGCTGATAATTTTGCACCTTGTGCCTTTGTTATTGCAATGAAATTTCTTATCACTCGGCTACCAAAGCTTGCTAATACAGTTGTTTTGTACCTTTGAGTCAGAATTGACTTATAACTGACTTTATGGCAGGTTTTCAGAAGCAGTAAATCACACAGGAGGAGATTGCCCAAGCTTTTCCCACAGAGCAGCTGCTGGATTTGAACTAAGTGCCTTTGGAGAAGCAGTGTAGCTTCTTACCATTAGGCCACCAGAGCTCTCACCTATAACATTTGTTTTGTTGTGTATTTTAAAGTTGGAACCAATTTATAGCTGATACTCCAGCAAGTTTTCAGAGACAGTTAAAAAAATCATTCAGGGGAGGATATTGTCTATCTTTCTCCCAAAGAACAGCTAGTGAATTTAAACTGTATGCCTTGGAATGGCAGTGCAGCTCCTTACAACTAGGCCACCAGAAGTCCCTCCTATGTGTTGTCGTTGTTATGTGTTATCAAGTCCACTACGACTCATAGTGACCCTATGAAAAATAGCTCTGAATCCTGTCCTACCTTGAGCTAATCACATTGTCTCTGACACATCTGCCCCCATTAGCACAGGCACTGTGTCAATCCATCTCAAACAGGGTCTTCCTTTCTTGGCTTGTCCCTCCCCATTTCAAGCATGATGTCTTTTTACAAGAACTGGTCCTCCTGGCAACATGCTCAAAGTATTTGATATGAGCCTCAAAATCCTTGCCTTTAATCAGCAGCCTGGTTTCACTCTCTTGAGGACATTTGTTCTCTTGGCATTTCATGTTTAATTATCTCCCCAGCACCGCAACTCAAAAGCATTGATTCATCTTCTGTCATCCTTAGTCATTGTCCAGCTCTCCAATGCATAGCAAGTAATTGTGAAGACCAAGGCCTGAACCAGGGGCGGTTTAGTCTCCAGACTGACATTGTTGTTCTTTAGCACTTTGGAGAGATCCCAGAAAGAAGACTTCCCCAATGTAACTTGTCTTTTAATTTCTTTACTGCTGGTGCCAAGAGTGTTGATTGTGGAACCAAGCAAGTTGAATTTGTTAACAATCTCAATTTCTTCTCTATCTGTCATGGTTTTACCATTTGAAAATCTTTGCTTTCTTGATGTTGAACTTCAATCCCTATAGAAGACTGCAGTCCTTGACCTTCTACAGCAAATGCTTCAGGTCCTTCTCGGTTTCGGCAAGCAGGATTGTGTCATCTGCAAAGTGCAGATGTGAATGAGTTTTTCTCCAATCCTGATGCCACATTCTTCCTTATAAAATCCAGCCTCCCAAATGATCTGTTGGAACATATGTATTGAAAAGTTACAGAGAACTACCATGCAGTTTAATCTTTACTGTTAATCATAGAGACCTGTTTGTTTGACCTCACTCCATCTGCACTCACCTTCCTAAGAGGAGAAACAGTGAAGGATACCGTCACCTATACAGCTACCTAAAACAGTCGCACAACGCAAATATGGTCTCACCTTATTATGGAGAGAAAACAGAATAAAACCTTGATTCCAATATTTCTATGCAAATGGAAAGTGGCTGTGTATTGGGTCAGGGTTCAAGGTTGGGAAGTAGTTTGAGGAAAGGGAGAAGAAGAAGGTATGAAGGTCCCAAAAGGGGGAGTGTTATGGGAGGGAACATAGAGTTTGTAGAGCAGTGTCTGGCCCTGGGACTCTGCCCCATCTGCACTCAGCTTGTGCCTGCCCCATTCTCTCCTGACTCCTTTGCCAGGGGAGAATGGGTGCAGTTCACCATCATCTGGCTCTTCACTGATGTCCTAAGACAGCTCTGTAGAGACAGTTCCCAGAAGTAGTGGGCCCAGGAGGCATCAATGACCTGCCTTCAAAGTTGCCACCTGCCCCTGCAGATCCTAGGGCTTCCCAGGGGGTTACAGGAGCCCCCAGTTCCTGTTACCAGATATTGGGCATCCATGTGAAACTGGTGACTCCCAGGATGTAGGCTGATGACTGAGGATTCAAAATCCACATGCCCTTAGCTAGGTCAGAAATGGGGTTCCTCTGACTGTCCCACAGATCTGTGCACAGAAGAAAGGCTTTGTTGAAGAGTCAACAGTTTCTTTCTCTGAGTGCAGAACTCCAAGCCCTATGCTGTTCGGGATCCATCAGTCCCTCTCCCACCTACTACTACTGTCCAAGGGAGGAAGATGACTCAAGTGACAGCACTAAATCAACGCTCTGATGGCTCCTGTTTGTGGAGACCTCATCCCATTTGTGCTCACAAACAGGTTCCTGGGATGAACAGACAACCACCCAAATGATACCCTAGATACCAGGGCTTTAGACTTAGGAGCCATCAGAGCGTTGATTTAGTGCTGTCACTTGAGTCATCTCTGACTTGCACTCTTACCTTGGGCTGAGTCCCCCTGAAGCTGTGTTGACCCTGTGCTTTCCTAGCTCCTCCTGGATCTTTCTGCAGATCTCAGAGGTTGCCATCTTCTCTGAATCCTCTCCTCTCTGCTACAGCCCTTCCTCCCTTGGACTTACAGAAGAGAGGAGGGGATTAGAGGAGATGGCAACTTGAATACCAGAAGGAGAATCAGTAACGGGCTAGAACAGCACAGGGTCATCAGTGGGCTCCCGGGTGACTCCGACAAAGTGTGAGTGTGCAGGTCAGAGCAGGTCCACATGGCAGTGACATATTAACCTTGTGACCATCCCTAAGCCAAAAACCCTTGTTTTAACATGGATCCCCTTATTAGAGACTCAGATGCCAACCTGCTCTAGAATTAGGAGGGTAGAAGCAGAGAGGTGCATCAAGTCACCACCTATGCTACTTGTTTCTCAGTCCCGTAGTCCTTGATCAGATGCACTAGATCCCACCCTACCCAAATGTCTGGTTAAACACAGCCTCTTGTTACCCAGTGATGTGAATGATGGTGAGGACAGTGCCTGGGAAAACCCTCAGTAAGGGACAATTGTAAACAACATTATCAGCATCATCAAGTCTTTCCCAGATAAAAGGACCCCTCTTTCCCTGAACCCCTCCCTCCTTCTCTCCCAAATAAGCCTGAATCTTCAGTTGTGTCGCCTTTCCTCTTTGCTGTCAGGCTAAGTCCTGTTGAGGGTAAAGGCTAGTCTGACCTGGGTGGAGGTATGGGGCCCTCACGTAACATCCCTAGGGTCTGACAGGAATTACCTTTTTTTCTGAGCAAAACTGTATTACTTTCGAGTTTTTTCTCCACAACAGCAGACATTTCTCTTGGAGTTAAACCATTTTCTTCCATTTCTTCAACACTTTGTAGTTTTACTTTTCCCAGTACAACATGAGAACATAGTTTCTCAAGGGCCTAGGCCTAAATTAAATGAGCTTATTGGGGAAGTTTGTTTAGAATGTGGTGCCTGGTGATAGGATCCATGTTTAAGGAAGTGAGGTCGCTTCCTAGATCTCCTGACATGTGCCCCCTACTCAGAGGAAATCATCCCAAAGACACCTCTTTCCAATGGCATCTCCATAAATGTAAACAGTGACAACAATACAACCCACCCCACGGAAACCAGGGAAGAATGTGACTAACCTAGCCCCTATCTTTAATATCACTGAGCTGAGTTTATTCCTGGCTCCTCTCTGTTACCCAGAGTGTGGTCTTGGACAAGTAATTGTGTCTATCAGCCCATCATAGTCACCACTAAGAAAACCATACAAAGTCCTTTAATCATGTGCTCTACGATAATCAAACTCATAGCAATCCTATGGACAACAGATCTGAATCTTGCTTTAACAGGCTCCGCCCTTGTGATCTGTTCTTATTGTTTTAGATGCTATTGAGACAACTAGGATTCAAAACAGCTCTTTGAACAACAAAGCCGAATCTTGGGCTACCATGGCTCATTATTTTGATCTCTGAATGCCTTTAATCATTCTTTATACTCACCTGCATGAAGCCTGAGCTGTGGAGCCCTTGATTTTATTAGGGATACACACAAAGACAAATTTCCCCCATATTCCAGAGTGGATCCATCATGAGTGTATTTCATCCACAGATGAAATCTGTTTCTTTTTCCTCCTTCTCTTCTTTTTGAGCATCACATTTTCCTATGTCAGAATATGTTTAAAGAGCTTTCTCTTTGAATTTAGATTTCCTCTAGGCCTTGAAAATGACTTCCCCATCAAAGTTTTCCTAGGAAACACACTAACTAACCTACAGTGTCTTTATTTACCTAGGAGTCCACTTCCAATGGTATCATGTTTCTCTCAAGTAGAGATCCATCTGGTCAGCCTCTTATTTCTGAAAGGAAATAAAAAAGTTCTTTCAATTATCTTTTTGATGATGAAAGTGTGGGGGGAAAGAAAGTAGAAATAGATTGATAACAGCATAGATGCAGTAAGCCTCAGACGTAATAAGCCTGAATGGCATGATTTCTGAAGGCTCCTTGTTTAGACTACAGATATCCCATAATCACAGGCTCTTAGTGAGTCCTTGGTGGGTTGTGGGACGGATTACAGGGAAAGCTCTAAGATCTGGTGGTCTCTTTAAGAGTTGAGTGACCTGGGGCAGGCCGATTAACTGTGTGGGGTTAGTGTTGTTCCCTATTAAATGAAAATAAGTCTTACCTGGACTTTATCCCAGGTAGCAGAATCATCTCAAAGACAGATGATGACCCTTCATCTTACCCTTCTGTAACTTCAGAGCTTATTTCGACAAGAACAGGGCAAGAAGAAGAAAAGATAAACAGGGATTTCCACTTCATAGATGGTGTCACTACCAAGGCCCTTGGTGCCCCCAGTCCCTTGAAAATGCATAATTACTTGTTGTTGTTGTTATTAAGTGCTGTTGAGTCATAGATGACCCATAGAAACCCTATGAATGAAAATATTTTTTTATTTACT
>NW_006399910.1:7144819-7148724 GCF_000299155.1 Elephantulus edwardii | reverse complement strand
TTCATAAACATTTACAGAGATTTTGGGTTTCCATTCATTCATTGTTGCACCATTCTCTCTACCCTCCTCCCAGTTTGTTCTTGTCCAAATGCCACTGAACGAAAATCTTGAACACAAAACTTTCATCTTTTCTCAAAGTTCATAGAGTGTCCGGAGGCAAACTTTTTTTTTAAGTGGATGCCACTCCTGAAACCCATTCTGTTGAGTCAATTCCAGTTCCTGGAGACCCTCCATCAAATTTCACAGCTGTATGTCTCTGTGAGACAAGATTTCACACTACTGTCTCCTGTTGAGCACCTGATGGATTGGGAATTCTGACTTCATGGCTAGCCTAACACCTTATGTGCTAAGCCATCAGTAGTCCTTACTTGGAATGAAGCATAATCCTTTCAAAATCTCTGTCCGTTTTGTCCCCTGAGTGTTCTACCGGGGGGGGGGGAAGGGAGGGGGATAGTTGGTCAGCCATGTCTGAATGGGAACAGACAAAACCAGGGTTTCTGGAGGGCGACGGCTGCTTAGGCTGGCAGCATTAAGCATGGGGTTGCCTCCTAGGTATTGTTGTGTCCAGCTGTCTTGATGCAACAGAAGCCCCAGGGATATCATGCAGATCACATGGAGGAGAAAACTCCCTAGAGGATTTAGGTAGAGGATCTGGGCAGGTTTCTGGTCCTTTCAGCTCCTCAACTCCCTATACAAGTATTTGTGCTGCTACTGTCTTACTCTTGACACCACTCTGGCTTTCTGATCTGTGACATGTCTTGTTCCCTCCCTCCCCCCCACTTGTGCTTTTACTGAATTTTTTATCCTTGCACCAACTCCCACATCTTAGCCTTCTTGTCTTTCCTTTCTCCCTTCCTTCACTCCCCACCCTTCCCACTACTAGGCTGCCTCTTGGACTCTCAGACTTCTTCATTTTTCATGTCACTAGACCCTTCACTTGTTTGACTCTTAGGCACAACATCCTTCCATTTATACCACCTTCTCCACATTTACCCTACAAATATTGTCACTTGACCTCTCCAGACTCCTTTGTGCTCACTTCTCGGAGTTTTCCAGATCCCACTCATATCTTTAGTCTTCTTAACGTGTCTGTGTTGTTGTCTTTCTAAATTTGTGTTCCTCATTCCCTGACTATCTCTATACTTTTCCTTCCTCCTATTGCATATCTCGTCATTCCTTCTGGACTTAGGCACTCAAGAAAATACTTGTAGTTAGTTATAGGACAACACTAAGCACATTAGTCAAAGTGTGGAAAAATACTGATAGCACTAATCACATTTTTCAAAATGAGCAAACAACTGAAATGTACATTAACAAAGAAGTGAATCAGCCAAATGTGACCTATCCATATAATGAAACAGTATCAAACCACAAGAGGGAATGATATGTTGACACATATGATAAGTAGAAAGAACCTGAAAACCATTAAGAACAAAGGGTCATGTATTATATGGCTCAATTTCAATGGAAAATCCAGAGTAGATAAATCAATAGATAAGTATGTTTGTAAACGCCAGGAACCAGGAGAGAGGATTTTGAAGATTGATTGCTGTTTTACTACAAGTTTTCTGTTTGCAATGAGGGAAAACAGATAACAGTGATGATTGAATAGCAATGGGAAACCATATAAAGCCATTTGACAAGGACAAGGATCAAACTTGTTGTTGTTGTTATGTTGTTATGTGTTGTTGAGTGGCCTTCAACTCATAGCGAACCTATGTACAATAACCCTGAACCCTGCTCTATCCTGTACCTGTCTCAAAGTCTCTGACATACCTTACCCCCATTACTCCAGTCACTGAGTCGATCCATCTTATTGAAGGTCTTCCTCTCTTGCACTGTCCCTCCACCCTCTCAAGCATGACATCCTTCTCCAAGGACTGGTCCCTCCTTGCAATATGTCCAAAGTATGTCAGACGAAGCGACAGAATCCTTGTGTCCAAAGAGCATCCTGCTTTCACCCTCTCTAGGTTGAATCTGTTTGTTCTCCTAGGTATATTCAATAGTCGGCAACTTTATTTTGAAACTTAAACAAGAAATGAACAAAAAGAAAGTGTAAACATTGAAGAAAAACCAAATCAACAAAAAAATAAAGAGATCCCTGCTCAGGAAAGAGACAGGAAGGTGCTGGCCTGAGTTGATTGTTGCAGAGTTCCCCTGGATGAGCCTCTGGATGGGTTTTCCCAGATAGGTTCAGGATATAACTGGAGGTCAGGTGATTGTCATTAAAGGCAATGTTGAATGTCCATCTGAAAAGAATCCCAGGGTTGAATCCTTACTTGGCTGCACAAGGGACCTCCTAGGTTAATGTTGCTCTGCAAATGCTGAGGTCAGTAAGTGTTTGTCAGGTTCCAGAATGTGTTCCTTGGAAGACACTGAAGTATGTTCAAGGGCCAGTGTTGGAGGTCAACCTGAAAAGAATGACGAAGATTGACCATTGTGTGAATCTGGAGGAGAATCCCTAGATGAATCCGAAGTCTAACTCAAAAGTGTCCTGGAGGTGCCTGGCAATGTGGCTTTGGAGTGAATTCCTCCACAAACTCTGAGTCAATGTGTAGCTGCATTGTGTTCCAGACAGGACATTCCACGTGAACCTGGAAAAAGTTAAGATGGTGAATAATCATGTGGATCTGTGTGACAATCCCAGTATGAATCTCCACATGTAACTGTATGGTTTTCGTGAGTCATCACTTTATATGCATCTGAAGTGTGTTCCAGAGTGGACCTTCTTTGTGAATGTGGACACAATCCACAGTGTGAAATTTGTCGATTTGGTGAAGAATTTCTAGATGAATCTCAATGCGTAACTTTAGTAGGCTTCAGATGCGTTTCTACATGTGCTTCTGGAGGGATTTTCAGAGGAAACACTAAGGGAGTGACAGGACGGTGTTCCAAAGTAAAAGTTAAATGTGAAACTGGAGAGATAGCTCATATTGAATTGTCACATGTGTCTGGAAGGACATCCCATTGGTGAATCCTTTGGTTTAAATGTAGTGGTTAAAAGGTAACATCTATCTATCTATCTATCTATCTATCTATCTATCTATCTATCTATCTATCTATCTATATCTATCTATCTATCTATCTATTTGATTTTATAAAATAGATGCATATTATTGTTTTTAGTCAAGTAAACTCTCAGGACAATATCTTCTCTCTTAAAAAGTTTGCTTCTTCACAATATTGAGACCACCTCTTTGAATCTAGAAAGGCACACATTACTCTCATTACCATGAAAATAGAGTATTTATGTACAAAAACCTTGTTGTATAATACTAATGTCCTAAGTAGCTTTAAAATACCTAATTTAATTTTTATTTTATAGAAACCACATGAGGCTGTTTTAAATATACATGGATTTCACCTCATGGTATGCATAGGAATCAGATCAATTACATCTGTGGAAAGAACTGCTGGAGAAGCTCACTATCAGCTATGAAAACTAGGCCAGGAGCTGATTGTGGAACAGACCACCAGCTACTCATATAGCAAGTTCAAGCTGAAGCTGAGGAAAATTAAACCAAACCAAAATATTGACATTGAGTCTATTCCACCTTAATTTCAGAACCATCTCAGGAATGGGTTTGAGGCTTTTAACACTAATGAGCTAAGACCAGATGAGTTGTAGGAGGATATCATCCAGGAGGAGTGCAAACAGTCATTACAAAGACAGAGGAGGAAGAAAAGACCAAAATGGATGTCAGAAGAGACTCTGAATATTGCACTGGAGCACAGAGAAGCCAAAGCACAAGGAAGAATTCAAGTTACTAAAGAGCTGAACAGTTGATTTCAAAAGGCAGAACAGGACAACAAAGCAAAATACTACAAGAAAATGTGCAAGGAACTGGAGTCAGATAATCAAAAGAGCTGAACTCGCTCAGCATTTCTTTTTTTAACTTTAATTT
>NW_006399910.1:7138821-7139386 GCF_000299155.1 Elephantulus edwardii | reverse complement strand
GGGCCATTGGTGTGGCAGAGTTCTTCGTGTCTGGGGTGGTAGCTAGTTTTTTATTTGATGTCACTGCTCCAGAAGAACGTTGGAAAGAAACGAGAGTAAATGCGTAGAGGGTGTGTGCACACTCCAACACTCACGTGAGTGGGGAGGGAGGAAGCACACACTGATAAACGTGGGGAGGGCCGCAGGAGAACCTAAATAATGAAGGAGGAAGTCTGTTGTTCACTTTCTGGAATAGCTTCCCCACTCTTTGGAGATGCTCAGGATCTCCCTGTTCTTTGAGTTAGTGGGTCCTACGTACTCAGGCCAGAAACCAGTTTGATTCCCCACATAACTTAACCCTCAATGGTACATGGGTATTTTAGGGGAGGTTGATAAATCTTATAAATGTGGCAAATATGATTGTCTTCCTGGCCGGAGGGCCGAAGGCCCAAGGGCCTAAGTGGGTGTGGGGTGTCTGGGTCGCAAGCCCAGGCCTGGAACTGCCTCTGCTGTCCTTGCAGATCTCCCAGCAAAGTCCAAGTTTACAAAGATGGCGTTTCCCCACAGACCTCTGGGAACTGTAGTC
>NW_006399910.1:7130784-7137915 GCF_000299155.1 Elephantulus edwardii | reverse complement strand
GGAGGCTGGGCTCTATGAGGAGAAATGTGGTGTAAGGATTGGTGGAAGATCTATCAACAATCTACCTTATGCAGATGCCATAACCCTGCTTGCTGAAACTGAGGAGGACCTGAAGCACCTGCTGCAGAGGGTCAAGAACTGCCGCCTTCACTATGGATTGAGGCTCAATGTCAAGAAGACAAAGACTCTCACCCCTGGACCATTTTCAGGATGGATGGTGAAGAGATTGAGATTGTTCACAGTTTTAGTTTGCTTGGTTTCATAGTCAACACTCTTGGCACCAGCAGCCAGGAAATTAAAAGACATCTGCTGTTAGGGACCTCTCCAAAGTACTGAAGAACAATGGTGTCTCTCTGGAGACTATGGTGTGTCTGATACAGGCCATGGTCTTTGCAATCACTTGTTATGTATCAGAGAGTTGGGCAATGACTAGGGAGGATAGACGGAGAATTGATGCCTTTGAGCTCTCATGTTGGAGAGAGTATTGAATTTACCATGGACTGCTAAGAAAACAAATAGGTTCATCCTGGAGAGGGTTAAACTTGGTGACTCCTTGGAGGGAAGGATTCTGAGGTTTCGTCTGAGATACTTTAGACATGTTGTAAGGAGGGACTGGTCCTTGGAGAGGGACATCATGCTTGGGAGGGTGGAGGAACAGCGCAGGAGAGGAAAGCCCTCTTTAAGGTGGATTGATTCAGTGACTGGGGTAATCGGGATGGGTGTATTGGAAACACTGTGATTGGCACAGGATAGAGCAGAGTTTAGGGCTGTTGTACATAGGGTTGCTTTGAGTAGCAAGGGACTCGATGGCACATAATAACAACAACAACAACAACTATAGTGTTTTGTAGTATTGCTCCTTTTGTGAATTAGATTTTTCACTCATCACAATGTCCTCCAGGCCCCCCTCATGTTGTATAGTGTTTTATGATTTCATTGTTTTGTAAATTCTTCTTAATATTCCATTGTGTGAATGTACCATAGTTTTTCTATCAGTTCATTTGTTGATGGACACTTGGGTTGATTCCATCTCTTTGTTGTTGTGAATAACACAGAAAGAAATATGTGTATGCATATGTCTGTTTGAGTCATGGCTCTGCTTTCTTTTGGGTATATTCCCAGTAGTGGAATTTCTGGTTCAAATAATATTTCCAACTTTTTGAGAAAGCTTCTGGCTACCTTCCATAGTGGTTGTACCATTTTACATTCCCACTATCAGTGAATAAAGTTTTAATTTTTCTACAACCTTGCTTGCATTTGTTGTTTGCTTTCCTGTTGAAATGTACTATTACTGCTGGGGCAAGATGATAGCTCATAGTCGTTTTCATTCGCTTCTCTCTGACAGCTGGAGATTTTGAATATTTCTTCATGTGTTTATTTGCCTACTGAATGGCATCTTTGGGGAAGAATCTATTCGTATCCTGTGCCTCTTATTTCTTTCTCTTGTCTTATTGTCCTAGCAAGTATTTCCAATACAATATTGAATAAAGGTGGTGACAGGGGACATCCTTGTTCAATCCCTGTTAGCAAAGAAATGCTTTTAATCTATTTCCATTGAGAATGATATTGACCCTTTGTTTTGCATATATACTTGTCACTATATTGAGGAAATCCATATCTGTCCCAATTTTGCTGCATGTCTTTATCAGGAAAGGGGGTTGGGTTTTGTCAAATGCTTTTTCTGCATCAAATGCTAAAATTATATGATTCTTGTTATTTGCTTTGTTAATGTGGTGAATTTGATTGTTTTTCTTATCTTGAACTATCATTGCATACCTCTTATGAATCCTGCTTGGTCTTGATAAATTATTATTTTTATGTGCTTTTGGTTTCTATTAGCTAGGATTTTGTTAAGGATTTTTGCATCTATATTCTTAGAGATATTGGTCTATAGTTTTCTTTCTTGGTAATATCTTTGCCTGGTTTTGGGATTACCGTTATGCTTGCTTCATAGAATGATTCTGAGAGTGTTTCTTCTTTTTCTATATTTAAAATATTTTAAGTTGAATTGGTGATAGATATACTCTGAATGTTTGGTAGAATTTAGCTGTAGAGCCATCTGGTCCAGGAATTTTCTTATGGGGCAGTCTTTTCATGACCTGTTCAATATCCCCTTTTGTGATTGGTTTCTTCAAGTGCTCTATATCTATTTTATCAGAGATTTGTACTGCCACTAATGCTCTTTTTGAGGTTGCTGTTTTGATTGGTATATTCTCCCCCAGTCTGTTTGTCTCTCCTTTTTTATAGGTGTGTCTCTTATAGGCAACATATTGATGGGCTTTTTTGTTTGTTTTTTATTCCATTCTGCTACTTTTTAAAAATTGGTGTATTTAGTCCATTCATGTTAAGTGTGATTATAGTCAAGCCTAGTTTTATCATTGCCATTTTGCTGTGTTTCTTTTTCTTTTATTTCTGATTACTATGGTCAACCCACTTTTCTTTGGTGTCTCAGTGTGAAACACTGCACTTAAAATTTCTTGTAGTTTTGGTCTTGTTTTCAAATATTCCTGAAGTTTCTTCTTTTCTACAAAGGATTTAATTTCCCTTCATATTTTATGAAGAGCTTTGCTGGGTATAGGATCATTGGCTGGGAATTGTCTGCTTTCAACTTTTTGCATATGCCTTCCCATTGTCTTCTAGCTTGCATAGTTTCTGCTGAGAAATCAGAACTTAATCTAATTGTTTCCTCTTTGTAGGCAACTCTTTGTTTTTCTTGTGCAGCTTTTAGTATTCTATCCTTGTCTTTCAATTTGGAGAATTTTACTGTGATATGTCTTTGATGTTTTCCTTCTTGGATCTAGTCTATTTGGTGTTCACTGTGCTTCTTGAATATGGATTTCTTTTTTCTTCAAAACACCTGCGAAGTTTTCTTCTAGTACTTATTCCACTATTTTCTCAGTGACTTCCCTGTCACTCCCATGTTCTGAAATTCCATTCATACGTATGGTGTTGCTCTTGAGGTCACCCCATATGTTTCTAATGTTCTCTTCATTTCCTTTACATCTCATCTCTGATTTTCTTCTGGTAGGTTCCAGTGAGGCTCTTGCTTTTAGCTCATAAACTCTCTGTTCCATTTCTTTAGTTTTACTTTTTTATCCCACCAGCATGTTGGACATTTGCATCTTTTTCTGTAGCTGTTCAAATAACTCCACATCAACATATTACTTTTGGTTCTCTCTATCTGGGGTATTCATTGGGTCTGGTTTTTAGGAGAAGGGTTATTTTGTTTTTCATGATGACTAAATTGACTGCTGCTTTCTTGACATTATGTGAGTCTTTTTTTTAGTAAATGTTAGGTTGTTGTAACTATATAATATCCCAGGCTATGGCAATATTTTCTGAATTGGTGCTCCCCTCATGGCAAACAGCATCCAAAGCACTATGACTGTTGCCCTCCAGAAACCTCAGCTCCTCTGGGCTTCTTCCACTTGAGTTTAACAAATTCCACATGAAGTACATAGACAATCATGTTCAAGGCCAAAGTACCTGTGGTATTGAACTTCCTGGCATGAAACAGCAAGAAAGCGGTGGAGAGGCTGGTCTAATCTCTATGATGGTTGCACATCTGGTCTCCACTTGGCAGGCCAGTCTGATCTAGTGCACTGGCATGCTTGTACCATTCAGCAGGTCATACTGTGCTACAGGTTGTGCCATCCCTTTTTGCCGTTGTGCATAACTTTTCCTGCTTTATTGTTCTAAGCTTTCTATTACAATACTGAATGGTGTTGTCATTGTTAGGTGCCACTGAGTTGAGTACAACTCACAGCAACTCTATGAACAACAGATCACTTTGCCACTGTGGAAAGGAGTGAATGGACCAGATGCACTGTGAGAGGATATCAAGAATAACATCCACAAACACAGCAAAAGGTTATAACAAATTCAGGGTGGGGGGAAGAGAGAGAGAGAATAATGTCCTAACAGACTCTGAATACTGACCTAGAGCACTGAGAAGCCAAAGCAGAGGGAAGAAATCAGGAAATCAAGGAGCTAGACAGACATTTTCAAAGGGCAACTCAGGAAGACAAAACAAAGTATTATAATGTAATGTGCAAAGAGCTGGAGTCAGAAAATCAAAAAGGTCAAACCTGTTTGACATTTGTTAAGCTAAAGTTACTGAAGAACAAATTCAAGCCTTGAATTGGAATACTTAAGAATGCATTCACACAATAGACTACTATGCTGCATTGAAAAACAAGGAACTTATGCAATATTGTTAAAAATGAGTGACCGTGGAAGACACTATGCTGAGTGAAATATCTCAGTCACAAAAAGACAAATAGTGCATAGTGCCACGATTGTAGAATGGGACAGACATCAGGGTTGGGGTAAGAATGAGAAAAATTGGATAAATTATGTATACTGCATTGAAACAGATGAGGGAGAGAACAGTTTAAAAGTGATATATGATTGGGTATTATGGTTATGACAAGAGTCCAGAATGAAGGTTGCATAGTGTAGTGTACTCGGGTAAAGGAGGGGATTGTATACCAATGAAAGACTTTTCTTTTACTTTGCAAAGAGAGGCGTGAACTGGGGAGAAGGGTGGGCCAGGAGAAAAGTGCAACAATGAATGAATGGAAATCCAAAATATCTGTAAATATTTATGAAAATTAATTTAACAAAAGAATGCTATGAGTAGAATATTGAATGATCTGTTGTTACGTGCCGTCGAGTTGTTTGCGACTCTAGGAAGCATTAAAAGAAAATGAAAAGAGGTGGGGGTTGGGGGGAGGGATGGAGAAATTGTACACCAATGAAGGAATTTTTTTTTTCTTTCTGGAGAGGGGAGCGAACTGGTGGGGAGGGGTGGGCAGGGAGACAAGTGTGGCAATGAATGAATGGATTCCAAAACCTCTGTAAATGTTTATTAAAGTTAATAATAATTAAAAAAGTGGAGAAAAAAAGTTGTTTCCCACATGAGATGGAGTTATGTAGCAGAAATGAGCATAAAAGTAGGAAAAGACTTCAGTATTCATAATTTTAGATAATTTCTATTTCAGTCCTTGTGAACACTTTATTTATAGGCATAACAACCCAAAAAAAATAAAAGAAAATGAAAAGAGTATACAAAGTCACTATACCAGAAAGAATTGGCTGACACAGAAGACTTTCATGAAACTATATATGATGAAGAGGCAATGGTGATGAAGGAAGAAGTTCAAGCTGCTATGAAGGAATTGGCAAAAAAGCAGGACCTCAGGGATTTATAACATACCACTATAATTGCAGTATTTCAACAATCAGATTCTGTCAACATGTTGTGACCAGAAATCTGGAGGACAACTACCTGGCCAACTGACTGGAAGAGATCCATATTTATTCCCATTACAAAAAAAAAAAAAGATGACCTGACAGAGTGTGGAAATTATTGAACAATTTTACACACAAGCCAACTGTTACTGAAAATTATTAAAAAACCACTGGGATAGTACATCAACTGGAATAGTACATCAACAGAGAACTACCAGAAATACAAGCTAGGTTTAGAAAAGGCCGTAGCACTAGAGACATTATCACCAATGTCAGATGTATCTTGTTCTAAACAAAGAGTGCCAGAGGAATGTCTAGCTTTGTTTCATTGACTATCAAAGGCATGTGACTATTTGGACCACAGCAAATTGTGGCTAACCTTGAAGAGAATGGGAGTCCCAGAACACTTACTTGATTGCGCTCATGCGAAATCTACACTTTGACCAAGAAGCAGTCATCAGAACAGACTAAGGAAATGCTACGTGTTTCAAAATCACTAAGTGGTTAAAAATCAGGAAATGATTGCATCAGGGATGTAGCCTATCATCATATCTTTTCATTCTGTATGTGGAAAACATTATTAAGGAGTCTGAACTTTCTGAGGGGGAATGTAGTAGCATCAGTACTGGAGGAAGAGTCATCAACAACCTATGTTATGCAGATGACACAACCTTGCTTATGAAACTGAGCAGGACCTGAAGTGCTTGCTACAGAAGGTCAAGGACTGTAGTCTTCAATATGGATTGAAGCTCAACATCGAGATGACAAAAATTCTCACCACTGTGTCAATTGGCAGCACTAACATAGAGAAAAGATAGAGACTGTTAACAATTTCAACTGGCTCAGGTCAACAATCAACACTCTTGGCATCCGTGGTAAGGAAATCAAAAGACGAATTGCATTGAGGAAATCTGCTGTCAGTGACCTCTCCTAAGTGTTAAAAGTAATGATGTCAGTCTAGGAATTAAGGTGTACCTGATCCAGGCAATGGTTCTAGCAACTACTTGCTATGAATCACAAAGTGTCTAAGGAAGACAGAAGAAGAAGCAATGCCTTTGAGTTGTGGTGCTGAAAAAGAGTATTGAACATATTATGGACCACCAAGAGAACAAACAGGTCTGTATTGGAGAGAACAAAACCAAGTTTCTACTTGGAGGCAAAGATTTTGAAGCCTTGTATCACATACTTTGGGCATGTGGAAAGAAAGAACTGTGCTTGGAAAGTTGAGTGACAGCACAGGAGAGGAATCCCAGAATCAGACAGATTGACATAGTGATTGGGGTAATGAGGGTAGATGTGTCAGAATCAGTGAGACTAGCTCGGAATAGGTCAGAGTTTAGAGATATTATACATAGGGTTCTCATACAAGTGACTCGATGGCACATAACAACAATAACAACAATATTAGTTTTGGAATGAATTATTAAACAGATTTTTTCCACTAAGGTACAATATTAAATTCACAAGTATTTTAAAATCCATTTCCCCCATTGTCCAACCCATGACCCGACAGCTTGTATCTGAAGCTTTCTTCGCTCCTGTGATTCCGATAACGTCAACTGCTGACAATTTTTTTTTTCTGTGTCCAGTGTCTTTTAAGTTGGTTGTACTGTCTCCGAAGGGAAGGTGATGTGTCCTGTAGAACTCTGGTATAGATTGTGTTTTTCTTCAACCATTTTGGGCTCCACCTTGGGGCTTGGTACCTGGAGGAGTGTCAGAAGCTATTTCCGGGGTCTCCTCTGTGTTGCCTGGCCTCGGCTTGTATAGAAAGGAATTGGCAGATACAGAAGAATTTAATGAAATAACATTTGAGCAAGAGCCTATGGTGATGAAGGCAGAAGTTCAAGCTGCTTTGAAGGAAACAGCAAAAAAATAAGG
>NW_006399910.1:7101081-7128814 GCF_000299155.1 Elephantulus edwardii | reverse complement strand
TTATAAGTACATGAGTCAAAAATTATGGAAAAGTAAAAGAAAAGATTCTTTCATTGTTTTACAAACCCTCCCCCAGGTCCCCTCCACCATGTAGCCCTTGCTCTAGACTCCTGTGATGACAGAAATACCTAGTCATATATCTCTTTTAAACAGTTTTCTCCCTCCTCTGTTTCAGGAACAACAACTTTTAAACCATTTTTTAAAACTTTCATTTTATTTTACTTACCTTTCAGTTTATTACCTATACCATAAAGTTTGATTATTTGTTTCATTATGAGTGGTTTCCCCCCTTTAATTGTGGTAAAATGTAGTAGAATAACTACTCTGGAAGGCAGTTTGGCATTTACTTAAAAAGCTGAACGTAGAAATTTCGTATGACCCAACTATTCCTCCTCAGAACTGAGACACAGGGATTTGCACGTCAGTAGTCACAGCAGCATTGTTCAACATCTCAAGGACATGGAAACAGCCCAAATGTCCAACCACAATCAAATGGATTGAGAAATTGCGGTACATTTACATGATGAAATGTTAAGCAGTACTCAGAAACAACAATTTTAAACATCACTACATAACTTGAGAGAGACTGGAGATTATGCTGTGTGAACTAATTTAATGGTATAAAGACAAATAACTGCATAAAGCCATTATTGTAAAAATAGGATAAATAGTAAAACGTATGGCAGTCCAAGGGACTAAGGGGTTAAGAGTAGAGGGGCCTGAGGATCGACAGAGGGGAAATCACAAGGTTGCACAGTTTGGTGGTTGGAGGGAGGGGGCAAAGGAAATTGGAAAGGTCCAGTGGGGTTCTGAAGAGATGGGGTAATTGTGGGCATGTTCAATGGTGATTGATTTTACAAAACAATGAATGTGAATGATTTTATGAAACATAATATGAAGGAAGCATTGTGTGAAACACAATGTATATAAATTCTGTATGTATGAACACCAATATGAAATTTTAAAAAATTTTAAATATGATATTTAAACCATTTTTTCCCTGTAAAAACCAGCAACATTAATTAAATTCATTATGTTGTGGAACTATCATGACTATAAATATGGAATTTGTTTATAAACATTTTAGTGCGTGTAAGTTTAAAGAGGAAATGAATTTTCTGTTTAATCATCTGTACATGTTTTGTTTCTTGACCCTTTTGGCCGTCTTCTTGGTGACAATTCTCCCTGCGTGCCCTGCGTCCTGTTCTCCTTGTTACTCACCTCCTGCTGAACTTTGTTTTGGAGCAAGGGTTGTCTTTATTATTTTTTTTAATTGTTCTGAGGAACACATTCTGCACAAGGGTTATTGCTCACTTCATAGGTCTGTCTCTTCTTTGTCTAAAAGGTGATCGCTGGAGGTGAGATCAGATCATCATTTCCAGGTCTGAAGAATGTCTAAGGGTCATATACTCAAAGGGTCTACCAGTCTCTGTTAGAACAGTTAGTCTTTTCTTTCTTATTAGTTTTAATTTTGTTCTGTATTTCCCCATTTTCTATGAAGGAGGCAGCTCTTGTGGCCTAGTCGTAAGGATCTGTGCTGTCAACCCAAATGCACTAGTTGAAATCTACTATGTTCTTCTTGGGAGAAAGATAGATAAACTCCTGTCATGAGATTTATAGGCTCTGGAAACCCACTGGAGGATCAGCTATGAATCAATTTTGACTCAATGGCACATAACAATAACAGCAATTGACCTAATTTTTCCCTGAGATTAAGAATCTGTACATTTAATTCCAGTGACACAGTCCTTCAAAGTGCTTGGTTATGGTTTATACATTTTCAAGACTTTGTCCCTTGCATGATCTATTGAACACATGGATATATTTGCAGCACATACAAATATATGTGTAGAAATACCTTTTGCCAAACCTGTATACTCTTGTAGATATGCCTATACATACAATCCTACAACTGTTTAGCTTGCATACCTATTATGGTATTCACTCTTCAATTACTATTTACTAATTATTACTATTAATGCACACTTGTGTATGTAATAATATTCACTATTATTGCTTTTTATGCTTGTATACCTCCAGTGTCTTCCTTTGCCAATGGTCTTGTTGTACTAACCCCATCTTATTGATAATGTTCAGTGTGACATATGGGTAATTTTTCTACAAAATGGATAGCCAGTTTTCCCAGCATCATTTGTTAGAGATTCTGTCTTTCCTCATTTAATGGATTTTGGCCTTTGCTGGGAGATTAGCTCTCTACAGGGGGAGAGAGTCATTCTGTGTTCTCAATTTTGTTCCACTGGTCTATGTGTTGTTTTATCAGTAACAGGCTGTACTGACTGCTGTAACTGTACAGTAGATTTTTAAATCAAAAGGAGATGAGTTTCCCTACTTAGTTTCCTTTTGATAGGGACTTTGCTTATCTGAATCTCTTTCCTTTCCAGAAAAAGGTAGTTTCTCCATGTCTTTAAAGAATACAAGGAAATCTGGATTGAGATTGCATTATATCTACAGATTGCTTTGCGTTGTATGGACATTTTTGCAATGTTAAATCTTCCCATCCATGAGCAGGACATAATTCATTGACACAGGACTCCTTTGGGATCTTGTTCTCATAAGTCTTTTGTATCCCTGGTTGAGTTGATTCCTAAGTATCTCATCATTTTGATGGCTATGTAAGTGTTTGTTTGTTGTTTTTTTTTTTTTTTTTTCTTCTTTGCTGTTGGTCTAGAGGAATCCAGCTGTTTCTCTTTTGAGCTTGTATGCTATCACTTTGCCCTATCTTTCAATTAGTTCCAGTCATTTTCTTGCTGAGTCTTTTTGGGTCTTTTTGTTCACTTTCATTTCCTTTGTTAACTTTCTCAGTGGTTTGCCAATATTGTTAATCTTCTCCAGGAACCAATTCCTAGTCTTGTTTCTTCTTTTTTCATTTCATTTATCTCTGCTTTAATATTTTTTAAAATTCCCTTTCTTCTGGAGACTGCAGGCTTTCTTCTGTTCTTTTTATTGTTGGAGCTGATATTAGTTCTTCCCTGTTTCTTGATGTATACCTTTATTGTAAAAAATTGACCCCTGAGAGTTGCTTTTTCTGTGTCCTGAAAGTTGTACTATGTTGTGTTTTCATTTTAATTTGATTCTGGGGATTCCCCCCTCCAATTTTATTCTATTCCCTATTAGTTGTTTTGCTTGTTTACTTTTTTTTAGGGAGCTCTGGTGGCCTAGTGGACAAACCATTTGCTGACAACTCAAAGATGGGCAGTTCAAACCCACTAGCTGTTCCACAAGAGAAAGAACAATCTCCTAAAAGCAAACAAATCAAAACCCACACTTCTGCAAACCCACTATCGGGACAGCTGTGGGTCTGTTTAGACTTGATGGCACATAACAACCATAGGAATTTTTAAGCAGGATAATAGTCAATCTTTATGTATTTTATTTTTTTTTATTCTTTGTGTTACTGCTTTTTAATTTTCTAGGTGTTGTGATCTGAGAAGATGTTTTATAGTACCTAAGTGATCTTTAAAATTTATTTACCAGGGTTTCTTTCTTTCTGTATTGATATATGACACGTTCAGAGTATAATTTGTGTGTTCTAGTAAAGAATATGTGCAATACTGCTTGCTAGGTGAAGTCCTCTGTGTATGCTTATGAAATTAAGTTCGTTGATTTTGTGGTTTAGATCTTTTGCCACTTTGTTGTTTCTTTCTGGTTGTTTCGCCCTTCATTAAAAGTGATGAGTTTTAGTCTTCTACTATTATTAAATAGTTGTTTGTTCTCTATTTAATTTAAAGTTTGTTCTATGTATTTTTATTATCTTTCATTTGGTGCATATTTGTTTTGGTTATGCTTCCTTGTTAGATTTATCATTTAACTATTGCATAATGTTTTCATTTATCTCTTATGTTATTGTTTGCCAGAAAATCTGTTTGTCAGAAATTAATATTGCCACTCCTCTTTTCTTTTTTTTTTGGTGATTTACTTGATAGATGTTTTTCCATCCTTCAATCCCCCCCTCACTTATTTCAGTCCATTTGTCCATAAGGGTGAGTGGTCAGCACTGTGTTAAAGTGGCCTATAGTAGTTCAACTATATTGGCAGTGTAGTGAGTAATTAGTATCATTTGGAGGCCCACCACCACCACTCAGTTGGATCAGGGGCATGACCATGCATAGCAAGTCACAAAATAGCAGGCATATGACATATGATGTCTGAGAGTGCACTCCCATGGAGATAGAACATGTGTAGTATAAGACACACGGGAGAATATGACCTGGCTGACAGAGGAAAGGAACAGTGGAAGTTTGAGTTAGGGCAGATGAAGTGTTGTGTTGAGAAAATTGCCAATGTTGGGAGAAGTGGCAGATGGGAAGTCATTGCCTACTAAGTGTACTATGAGATAGACACACTTCTGGTCACTAGGACAATATAGAGGGTAGAGGGGAAAGCATATATTTCGACTGATCACTAAAATGAGCACCAGTAAACTCCAAGACAAGTGGAGTCAGCTACCAGGTTCCTGATTTGACTCTGTGCAAGAGGGGAATTAATTCAGAGTTAAGCATCTCAGCTGCCTTTCAGCAGGCCCTCTCTTCATTTCTCCAGGTGCCCCTCAAAAGGCCCTTGACCAAATGAGGAGGGAAGAAGCCTTAGCTTTATTTACTAGTTCTCTCCCTGCTATTTCATTGCCAGGGTTTCTATTCTTCTCTCTTTCTTTTCCCCCCTTCTTTAAATCTTCTTCAATTTCTTTTCTTCTTGAATTACTCTTTCTTAAGTCCCTTATCCAGGAACAGTGAGGGCATTGTCTCAAAATGGTCAAGCTGTACAGGTCCAGCTCCACTCCCCACACCCTCAAATTCTCTGTTTTCTTTAAGTTTCTTCTTTCAATTGTTTTAAATCTTCAGTCAGGGTTCCAGCATTATCCATTATCATTTGTACCTGTTTCACTTATTTGTCAGGTCTTTGTTGTGGAAGAATAGTGTGGTGTGTCTGGCTAGAATATCATCTTGGCTCCTAAGTCTAAATATGTTTTTTTTTTTTTAATTTAGGTTGTTTATTTTTCACTTCAATGAGCATCTACAGAGATTTTGGAATTCCATTCATTCATTGTTGCACCCTTCTCCCCGCACAACCCCCTCCTGCCCTCCTCACTCCCCTCCTTTAAAAGCAAAAGAAAAACTCCCTCATTGGTACACAATCCCCCCGCACCTCCCCAAATCCCACCCCCTACCCCCAATTATAATCCACTCTGCAACCCTCATTGCATACTCCTATGATAAAACTATTCTCTCCCCCATAGACTTCAATGCCGTAAACATATTTCATCCAGTTTTTCTCAGTCTTACCCCCACCCCAATGCCAGCCTCATTCTACAACAGTGGCACCATATAGCATTTGTCCCTTTGTGACTGAGATACCTCACTCAGCATAATGTCCTCCAGGGTCACCCATTTTGAATAATATTGCATGGGTTCCTTGTTTTTCAATGCAGCATAGTATTCCATTGTGCAAATATACCACAGCTTCTCTACCCATTCGTTTGTTGATGGGCATTTAGGTTGTTTCCAACTCCTTGCTATTGTAAACAAAGCCGCGATAAACATGGGTATACATATATCTACTTGGATGTCATTTATGGTCAATTTAGGGTATATTCCCAGTAGTGGAATTGCTGGGTCAAATGGTATCTTTATTCGCTACTTTTTGAGAAAGCGCCACAATGCTTTCCACAGTGGTTGCACCATTTTACACTCCCACCAACAGTAAATAAGGGTTCCAGTCTCTCCACAACCTCACCAGCATTTGTTGCTTGCTGTTCTGTTATATGTTTTAAAAGGAATCTTTAAAATATCTGAATGAAGTTAATAATTTATGGGCATTTCAGAGGCTTAAAATAATCTCAAGAAAGTGGAAGATTGTTAACATGGGTATGTAAAAAATAAAAACTGTTAAATTCATTGTTATTTCAATTCCAACTCATGTGGCTCATTCCTCTCTTATCAGGCTTGTCAAGCAGATTCCAGTTGTCAGCCTTTCATTTAGCATCCCAACATGTAATCCACTATGCTGCCAGGAGTCTTTTCAAGAATACACAATGGAAAATAGAGACCCAGGTTATCATGAAAATGTAGCCATTCAGAGACAGATTTTTGTTATTATTAAGAATCTGAAGTAGATAGCTAAAGAGTTTGTTTGGGTATCAATAAATACAACTGGTGCAAACATTTCCCACTCCCTCATCAATTTTCATCAAAATTATTCCACAATGTTAACAGTACTTTTAGTTTTTCACAAGCTTAAAAATTTCAAAGAATACTTAAAGAGTCTAATTTACTAAAACGTTAACAATTACTGAAAAGCAAACATGAGATGATAAAGGGGTGAGTAAACTATAGAGTACCAGAAGCAGAGCACAGTTGGAAATGATGACTTAATTGTGAAAAATGTCATGTTTTTTAATAATTTGTGTAGAAATTGTCAAATAGAACCTATTTTTCTATGTAAAGTTTCACTGATAATATAATAAAAGATTATTTCTAAAAATAAATAATAGATTTCACCAAATGTCTCATCAGTCTAAGTTTTTTCTATAATTTATATTCTCATGTATTTCATGTTTTATTACAGAGTTCCTGGACCTTCTGAAAACATAGATACACAATTTGAGAGGGGTATTTCAACCAAAACTCACTGTTGAATGACAAGCATCAACTGTTGTTAAGATTATCAACTATTACCAACGTAAAAACACATATGAGGTATATTTCTGGAAATAAATAGAGCTAATCTAAGCCTTGAACAAAGAGCAGAATGACATCCTAAGAAGATTCCTTGGCTTTAAATAAATGATAAAGAGAGCAGACATATATTTCAGTGCTTAAATATCTGTTTATAAATGTTGTTGTTAATGTTGTTGTGTACTATCAAGTCGACTATGACTCATAGTAATCCTATGAGCAACAGATCTGAACAATGTCCTATCCTTTGTCATTCTCATCATCTCTGACACACTGGAGCCCATTGTTCCAGTCACTGTGCCAGTCTACATGGTTGAGGGTCTTCTCTTTTGCTGACCATGAATCTTTCCAAGCATGATGTCCTTTCCAAGGACTGGCCTTTCCTAAAGGACATGCTCAAAATATATGAGACAGAGTTGCTTTCTCCTCATTTCCAAGAAGCACCCTGACATATTCTTTTAATAGTCCATGTGGGATATTCAGTATTGTTCTCCAACTCTACATCTCACAGGAATCAGTTCTTCAGATTATAAATTTGAACAGAAAGAAAAACCCTCAGTGTACTGGGAGAGAGATATTTACACCTAGGTGAACTTCACCTTGATGTACTGAGACTGAACCTGGGCTACAATTTCTGCCCTGTCAGTTGATTCATTAATATGGGATAATGAATCATGAGCTCAGAGTCTGATCATAAGATAAAATGATTGACTTTGAAATCAAAATACATCAGGGTACCTGTTCATTGTATTATTGCTTTGGAAAAACTCAAAGCACATTTAGAAGAATTCCTAGACCATGACCATGATGCCACTAAAAAGGTACTATTTATTCTAAATATGACCAAAAGTATCAATACATCAATACCATTAAATTTTTTTAACTCTCTCTCTCTCTCTCTCTCTCTCTCTGTGTGTGTGTGCTGTTAAATCAGATCTGACTGGTACAGGAGGAGATTGTCCCTCCTTCTCCAGAAGAACATCTGGTGGATTTAAACCACATACATCTGGGATTGCAGTGCAGCTTCTTGCCACTAGGCTACCAGAGCTCCGTCAATTTTTAAAATTAATCTATAAATTTCATATATGTCTCCTAGTTAAGCATTCATATAAACATGGCAGAAGCAAGAACCTATCCAAATGTTGTGAACTAAAATAGATTGCACTCAAGTAGAGAAAACAATTAATTTATATGAGAAATTGTAGTGCCAGGAGTGTTTCAGCATTTGTTCATTTACATACAATATACTGAGAACCAACAAAGTCCCAATCACTTCTCTAAAAGCGAGGAATGAAGTCGTGAATACAGATTGGGGAAGGACTTCAATACTTGCTCATATTTTTGGAGGGGATATTTGCAATACACTAGTAAATGATCCAGATATTAAAAAGTTTTGTGAAGAAATGTGCTTAGACGATGGGTGTTATCCTTAAACTGGGAATGTGGTGCTTAATCTGAGGCTCCCATAAAAGCAAAAAAGCTTAATGTTGTAAAGTCTAGAGTAGGATGATTCCAGGGAACAACAAGAGGGACGGTGTTGAAGAAAGCAAGAACCAGATGAGGCACGACTTTGTTGGAATGTAATCTTAGATTTCATTGTTAGAGTAATGAGAAGCCAGTAGAGCACGTGACCATGGGATCAGAGGATTGTACTGATGTCTTTGACTCCTTGGTTGATGCACTGAGAAAATATTCTAGACGAGCAGCACTTGAAGCCTCTTCTTATGGTGGTTTAGGAGAGTGATAATGGCAGATAAAATTGATAGAATGAAGTTTCTGGCTAGTGGAGAGACTTAAAAAGCAAACTCTGTGTACATGCTAATGGGTTAGTTATCTAAGTCATTGATGCCTGGACTCTGTTACTGATTAAGAAAACTGGACCATAATTAATAATTTATTTCTTTTTAATACATAGAATAGAAATTGGATCATAGCTTTACTTTAAAACATTTGGCAATATTTAATAAATAACTTTGTGAGAATGTTTTTGCTCAGTTTTCATTGTGTTGCTTTGACCCCTTTATTAAGAACAAAATTTTCCTTAAATTTTATATAATCTTTCCAGATGGCTTCACAAAAGAATTCCTCTATGTATATTTGCCTGTATTCCTAAGAATTTTTTTAAAATGCTTTCTCTTGCTTGACATAGAAGTATTATGCTACTTATATAGATGCAATAAAAATTTAAAATAGTAAATTTCACTTAATGTCTGTGTTTAATTGACTATACAAAGGCATTTGTGTGTGGACCACGGTAAACTGTGGCTAACTTTGAGAAGAATGGGAATCTCAGAACATTTGCTCATGCTTATGCAAAACCTATACTTGGACCAGGAGGCACTTGTCAGAACAGAGCAAGGAAATACTGCATGGTTCAAAATTGGGAAGGTTCTGCACCGGGGATGTGTCCTATCTCCATACCTTTTCAAAATATATTCACAGATTATCCAGGAGGCTGCCTCTAGGAGGAGAAATGTTGCATCAGAATTGGAGAAAAACTAATCAACAATCTGCATTATGCAGATGACACAACCCGACTTGCTGAAACTGAGAAGGACCTAAAGGACTTGCTCCAGAAGGTCAAAGAATAAAGCCTTCAATTTGGATTGAAATTCAGCATAAAAAAAAAACACACCAAAAAACCTAAAAATTCTTACCACTGGGCCAATCATTATGAAGAGACTTAAATTGTTAACAGCTTTAGTTTGCTTGGTTCCACAATCAACACTCTCGGTACCAGCAGCTAGGAAATTAAAAGACAAATTGCATTGGGAAAGTCTGCTGTAAGAGACCTCTCTAAAGTACTGAAGAGCAACTATGTCAGTCTGGAGACTAAGGGGCGCTTCATCCAGGTCATAGTCTTTGCGAGTACTTGCTATACATCAGAAAGCTGGACAATGACTAGGAATAATAGAAGGAGAATTGATGTCTTTGAGCTGTGGTGCTGGAAAAGGGTACTGAATATACCATCGACCACTAGGAGAACAAACAGGTTCATCCTAGACAGGGTGAAACTAGGCTGCTCCTTGGAGGCAAGGATTCTGAAGCTTCGTCTGTCATACTTTGGACATGTTGCAAGGAGGATCATGTCCTTGGAGATGGATGTCATGTTTGGGAGGGTGAAGGGACAGCTCAGAAAAGAAAGAAGACCGTCTATGAGATGGATTGATTCAGTGACTGGGGTAATGAGGATAGGTGTGTCAGAGACAATGAGATTGGCACAGGATAGAGCAGGGTTTAGGGCTCTATCGGGACCCTATGTGTTGCAAGTGACTCAATGGCACATAAGAACAACAATATTATCTTTAATACAACAAATGAGCCTATAAAAGCCATGACTTTGTTTAACTTCTCTTGAGAATGCCATCTACATAGCACAAATAATATAAGTGATGATGACAAACTTTGACATAAAGATGGATTTTTTTTTTGCCATTTAGTTCCAGCATGAAACTTGCCTGCTTAGATACACATACACATACACACAATTCTATAGTCTATAAATAATATGTATGAATGAATGGGCTCCATAAGATATAATGTAACATGGAGTATGCTAGTCATTTTCAGCTCAAGTGGGACAGTCTTAACTTTAGAAAAATGATTACATATTTTTTGGTGTTAGCCTAAAAGTTGGCTTTTTTTGTTTGTTTTGTTTTTTTTTAGCTGTTGCCATTAGCCTCCTCTGGTCTCCAGCTACCTTAATTAAAAACATTTGGTCTTCAAATCAGCAGTCTTGAAAATCATCAACAACAATAGGACTAGGATAAAAGAGAGAGTGCTTCCCACACTGGGCAACAAGTCTTGAGGTTAGCCGAACTGTGTTAGCAAGACTTGAAGTAGACTGGATCAAGATCCTGGTGAGAGCAAGACCCAGCAGTGGAGAGATTGTGGCATTGCTATGAAGAAACTGTGGCAACATGTAAGTAGAGTAGACCTGAAATAAAAGTCCATATTAAAGTTTTTGCTTTTCTTGCCAATGCTTGAAAGAGAAGCTGTGTTATAACTGCTCTGAGGCATATCTTGCTGCATAATTTAGATGTGACTGTTGAACTGAAACCAGAGCCTGGACTAGTTGAGGAATTGTGACTTGGAACTCGGGCTAAAACCTGGACTTGTTTTGGGTGATACAATTTGCCTCCTCTACTCTCCAAATTACTTCCCTAATAAATCCCATTCTTAGTATGACAACCATAAGTCTTTGAGTCAACAATGAATAAATAAAACTGTTGCTGCTTGTGTGGCTCTGGAGGCAACATGAGGCTGTACTTACTGGCCCTTTATCTGCTTTCTGCTCTGAGGTGGTGAGGGGCTATGCTATTTTCACTTTTTTGGCCCTTTAAGAGACACTCATGACTCTATGTCCTCATGTCCTGTTTTCTGTTCTTTAGATAAAATTAAAAGAAAACAGACAATTTACCTCAGCCGAAAGATAGCAAACACTGAAATTAGCGATGTTTACAGTAATGGAACAAGCATTATTATCTTTGCATAGAAGCATCTGCAGCATATAATATAGATGTACACTTTCCTGAAAGGGCACAGTCTCATTCTATGGGCAACTGCTGCCAATTTGGGTGTCATGTCTTCAATGAACTAGGGGGCAGTGGGCAGCCCCAAGCCAGGATCAGTGAAAATGCATTCACTGTGAATTAAATTGCCCCCGAATCCACCACACCCAAAATACAATGTTCTCGAAGTATAAAAATTCGTGACTTTCTTGACTAGCCTTGCAATAATAATTTTAAAAAGCCTAATAAATTTATGCTATCATAAAATCATCTGAGCTCAGCTAAAATAGTTTTATGGATATAGGTAGAGGCACTTATAAGTTATGCTGGGGTTGAAAGATGTGGGAAGGCAGTGTATACAGAAAATTACATTCTGGTTTCTTCACAAGGACATTAGTCCCAGTATCTGTATTTTCAAATGATCACATTCAGATACTAAATCCATTTTCGATTATTTCATTAAGAAAAAAAACAGAATCCCATTACATGTATTTTTCCTCCTTGAGAGCTTCCCTTCCACCCCCAAAAGACAATAATATTGTAAAATATTTATTCCATTAGTTTTAGGTAATTGAAATGCCAAGAGCTAAGAGTTTAATCTCTGTCAGCAGGGAGAGCTGCCTGCTGTCACTTCTTATTAAGTCCTTTTCTGCTGCTTTTTTGCATAGTCGATAACAGTGTCTAAAACCCAGGAAAGATATAGAGTAACATTTAAATGGTGTTCTATGATAAGGCATGTTTACATTCAGGATAATATGAAAATGCCCACTTCATAGTGGCAAAGATTTTTTCCCCAGGTTAAGTAATTAGAATGTTTATTAGCTGCATTCATTATTCTGACAGGCCCAGGGAAAGAGCCTTGCCCGCTAGAATGTGGACAGGTGGACTTGAGCAGCGCTTGATATTTCTCTGCCCGGCGACAGGAGCGCAAATTCAGGGTACCACAGGCATCTAGGGCACCTCGGGGCTGGGAACACGCCCTCTGTGGCTCCAGTATCGTTTTTATGACATTCTTCATTACTCTGGTTGCTTAAT
This sequence comes from Elephantulus edwardii, assembly GCF_000299155.1. Lineage (NCBI taxonomy): Eukaryota > Metazoa > Chordata > Mammalia > Macroscelidea > Macroscelididae > Elephantulus > Elephantulus edwardii. The sequence continues at coordinate 7,116,576 of NW_006399910.1, read as the reverse complement.
GTACAGCCTTTCCAGCTGGACTTGGATCAGGGATTTATCACCTTAATGAGTGGACAGCAAACAAATCTGTTTGCAGTGGAACAAATCGGAAAGACTGAGGTATGTTTCTGCTGCAAGGGGTTGTGCCCACAGCTGCGCATCTGAAGCGAATAGCGGCTACAAACAGGCACGGAAATTGCGTTGCGTCCCTGACCAAACAGCTTAAATATTTTAGCATCATCATGCACCTTAGACAATGCATTCAACAGTGAAAATTCAGTCTTTGGGGTCCAATAAATCACTTTCATGCAAGTTAGAATCTTTAAAGAAAAATATAAGGAAGGATTTTCATCCCCACCTCCAACCTCTTTCTCCAACCTCCAGCAGTGTTTCTCTCCAGTTTGGTGGAGGAAGAAAATAGTTCTTAAGATCTAGAAATTGCTCAAGGAAAAAGAGAGGTGTTTGATGTGTGAGTGCATGGATGTGGTGGATGAAAGACTTGGGCCAGGGCTGAGGAAACCCACACCTGGAGCAGCGAGGCCAGAGGCATTGGATGAGAGGCAGGAAATGAGAAATAAAGCCTGGAATTCAAATATGAATGTGTTAGTTTAACTCACATAATGCTCAGGAGGTGTAGCTGCTGAATAAAAAGTTTATGTTTCTCAGGGGTTTTAATTCACCAGCAGCATCTCAGCCAAAAGTTGGGCCTTCTCCTACTCGGATTTACAGCCTTGGAAACTCACAGCAGGGCCGAGTAGGAATCGGTGCTATGGCAATGAGTTCAAGTTGAATGCTTCTGCACTGGCAACCAAAAGCTCACGGGCACCTCCCTTCAGGGGGTGGACACGGCAGTGTCACCCACGGTCCTTTTGCGTAGCCTCTTGCAGCCCCCTTGGCACCTGAGACAACGGTTGGGGAGAAGAGGAGCATGCCCTGAGGTCCATGTTGAGTCACGCAGCATGAGGACCTCGACTCTCTCTATTACTCTCCATTCCCTGACTCTTTCACTTTGCATGATATGTAACAAAGCATTTTGCCAGCTCAATAATTTTTGCATGTATAATTCAGTGGCATTGATTACACTCAGGCTGTGCAGTTGCTAGCAGCATTCATTTCCAAATTATTCACCACCATTAACAGAAGCATTGTGCTCAAAGCAGTGGCTCCCCATTTCCCACTCCTTCCCACCCCTGGTAACCACTAAACAGCTTTATAGTCTCTAGACACATGCCAATTTCATCAAAGTGGGATCATACTGTATTTGTCCTGTGGTAACTGACTTGTTTCACTCACTGTAATGTTTTCAAGGTTTATCCACGCAGTAGCATCTCTGGGGTTTAAACTCTTTGTGAGGGATTAATATTCTGTCATATGTATGGATCACGTTTTTGGTTAGACATCCACGTGTTGCTAGGCTTCTAGGTTGTTTTCACTTTTTAACTGTCACTAATAGTGTTGCAATGAACATTGGTGTGCAGATCCCATTTTCATTCGAGCTTTCAATTCTTTTGAATATATGCGTAGAACTACTGTGTCATGCGCTGGTTCTGTGTTCCAGTTTTTTGAAGAATAACCAGACTGCTTTCTATCCTATATGTCTTTCCCGCTATCAATAGATAAGTGGATTGCTCCAGATCCTCTAGAACTTAATATTTTTATTTAAATTATGTCAGGATTAGGGAGCTGTGCTGGCAGTGTCATAATCTGAAGGGAGTTGTACTGCTGACCCAAAGTGACATCTCTCCTGAAGTTTGGAAACATCAGCAGCTCAAGGAAGAAAGGCGAACAGTGTCCTCTTGTACAATTTACAGCCTCAGGAACACCACTGAGGTGTGGCTCTAAATTGATTTTCCTAACTCTAGTAACAATGAAGCATCTTTACAAGTGTCTCCAGAGACTTGCTAACTTCATGATTGGACAGAAATTAGCGTATGAGTTAAATGAGCCCCATTTGTATTTTCTACTCATAGGAGAGCTTGTTATTCTCAACATCATAACCTGAGCCTGAAATGTGAAAGAATATTAATTTTTAATGCTGCTCAATAATACATCATAGTATAGGTAAATGTGCAAGGAATTTAAAGTTTAGAGTTTAAACACACACACATAGAGAGGGAGGGAGAGAGGGGTGAGAAGGAGAGAGAAAGAGAGAGAACTGTTTTCAAGATGTATTTTCTCATTTGTGTCTCAGTTCTAAATTTCCTTCTGGACATGGTCTTTCTGATTACTTGCTGTGCATCCAAGAGCTGGACAATGAATAAGGATGATAGAAAAAGAATTGACGCCTGCTGGAGAAAAGCACTGAACATCCCATGGACAGCCAAGAGAAAGAACAGGTATATCTTAGAGAGAATGCAGACGGAGTGCTCTTTGGAGGCAGAAAATGATGAGGCTTCACTTCACATACTTTGGAGAAAGATATGACGCTAGGAAGGGTGGAGGGTTGGCGAAGGAAAGAAAGACCCTGAACTAGGTGAACTGACACAGTGACTGCTTCAAAGGGCTCTTGTGTGTCAGGAAGTGTGAGGATGGGAAAGGATAGAACGGGATTCAGATATCTTGCTTATAGGGTCGCTTTGAGTTGTACTCAACTAGATGGCACCTAACAACAACAACAATAACAACAACAACATATTCCTAATGGTGGAAAAGCTGGATCATATAGAGTTTCTATGTTAAGGTTTTTTTTTTTAGTAAATTCCAAATTCTCTTCTAGAGTTGTATTATTTTACAGTCCCACCAATAGTATGAAAGTAATCACCTCACCACATCCTCTCCAATTTTTATTGCTTGTTGCCCTGCTAAACTTCACCATTGCTACAAGGATGAGATCGTATCTCATTGCAGTTTTGTTCGCATCTCTCTTATACCTAGTGATTTTGAGCATTTCTTTCTGTGTCTGTTTGCCATCTGAATAACCTCCTCTGTGAAAAGACTATGTCTTTTGCCCATTTTGTAATTGAGTTATCAATCTTTTCCTTTTGGAAGCCTAGGAGTAATCTGTAAACTTTTGTTATGAGACCCTTATCTGAGATGGTATTGCCAAATGTTTTTTCCCAGTCTTTCCCAGACTTCTTTCCCCACCCTATTGGAAAAAGTTTCTGATGTGCACAGGGATTTAATCTTTAGAACATCTCATTCATCAATTTTATCCCCATTAGATTGTGCGTTTATTGCTGTATTTGTCAGCTTCTTTCTACCATAGACTAGGCCCACTAAGTTTAAAATCCCAGTTTATCTCTTATGAACATTCATAGCAGCATTATTCACCCTCACAAGGACATGAAAACAATCCAAATGTCCAACCACAACCAAATGGATTCAGAAATTGTGGTACGTTCACACAGTGAAATACTATGCAGCATTCAGGAGCAAAAACATTCAAGAAAATACTATATGACTGGGAGGGACTGGACAGCATTATGCTGAGTGAGTCTCATAAGGAAAAATATTACCATTATTGTAAAAATAGAAGAATAACTACTAAAACACGTATGGGGAGGAACAGGTGAGAGCAGAGGGGTCAGGATAGGTAGGGGTAAAAATCACAAAATTACACAATTTGATGGATGGAGGGAGAGGATAAAGGGAATGAGAAAGATCTAGCAAGGACCTGAAAAGATGAGTTCATGGTGAGCCTAATACAATGGTGGTTATTTTACAAACTCCAATAAATGGGAATATATGTGTGAAACACAAAGCGAATGAAGAATAGTGTGAAACACAGTGTATATGAACTTTATAAGCAAACCAGTATAGAATAAAAACTAAAAAAGAAAAGAGAAAAAAAGAGATGTATTTTCCCAATGTATCAGCTATGTTAATCAGGTTACTTGATCTGTGTAGTTCAGTTTCTCATCTGTAAAATAAAATTCCCTCTCCCTCACAGAGTTACCACAGCTAAGATTGAAAGAAAGAATGGCAATATTGACAAGTATAGAATTGGGAGTTCATCCTGGTTTTGATTCTTGACTCTACTTTGATTTTACTTTGGACAAGCTGTACAATCCCTTTTACTTTTTGCTTCCTGATCTATTTATGTCAACATAAAAATAATTGTACCCACTGCATTAAATAAATTTAAAAAACATTAAAAAACTAACATAACAGATATTTAGTGAGGACTCCTATGATGTAGGAATTAGGGAAACAGCAGGAAGTCAAATAGACAATAATTTTTTCCTTTGTCAATCTTACATTCTAGAAAGGTAATATTGACAACCAACTGTGTGGATAAAGAAATTTATATAGCACTTTATAAGCAGTATATTCAGTGAAAGAAAAAGAAAGATATACTGAATAAAAAGTGGCAAGCACTAATTACAGGCTGTAATTTTCTGTCAATAGAAAAATCTTTCCAAAATAATATTGATTATCTGTTGTACTCTCCTTTTCTGAGTTCCCCAGAATTTCTGATATTACAGAAAGATTTGAGGGCAAAAACTTACTTCAAAAATTAGTACACCCTTCAGTGCCAAAACAGCAATATTATATGAGAATGAAATTTAGAGACTATGTGATGGGGAAGGCAGAATATTTAAGGGGTAGGGACTACATTAGGAAGTCCAGGACTAGACTACAAGTCAGGGCCTGAATTTCTAAGCTTGATCTGTCTTGATTGCCACGTGACTCTGGGCAACAACCATCAATCCTTGGTGTTCCATGTCAATAAAACAAGAGAATTGGACTAGAAAAAAAAATAGTATCCTTTTCCTGTGTTTGCTTTGCTTTAGGTTTTAATTTTTTTTTTAATTCTACTGTGATTTGAGTGAAAGCTTACAAAGGATATTGAGTATTTTCCATTTAATCATTCATACACATTTTCTGTGGACTTTGGCAGGCAGATAAACTCACGAATCATTTAAAAACATAAGAACAAGAAATTATCTTCATTTCAGTTTATGATGAGGCTTAAAATGCAAATACCTGGTTAACATTGTCATCCATAGTGAGAATAAGTTACTGTAGATAAGTAGTCAACAAATCAACAGACATAAATCTTGTTAGTTGTTTCCTGTTTCAACAGTTGGAAGAAAAGGGAATTAACTATTGCAGAGTACCTTACTCATGTATAAAGAATAGATCTTTGTAGAAATTGATAGGCTAGTAAGATTTCTAGGATCTATTTGAAAAGAACAGTAAGTGTTCATTGTGCATTTTGCGGAGGCAAGCAAAGTTCACCTGAAAAAGGAGTGAAGAATCTGTGGCAGGCATCAAAGGAAGAGAGGTAGCTGTTGAAGTTAAAGGAGCTATTTCTCGAGACACCAAAAGAAAATTCTTCGCAAACATTGTCTAGACTTGTGGGAAATCCAGCATCATGCTCACTGGAGTGAGTTGGGAGATGACAGTAAAAGAGGCATTCCTGGCCCTGGCTTTGTCATCTTCACAAAGGAATTCAGCCACAACTACCATGATGATGATGGGGTCCTTTTCTAGGGATTGGCTCTTTGTGATAATATGCCCAAAGTATGTGGGAAAACAGTCTCACCACCCTTTCCTCCAAAGAAAGTCCTGACTACACGTCTTCCTAGATAGATTTGTTAGGGATTTCTTGCCTCGCCTCGCCTCGCCTCGCCTCGCCTCCCCTCCCCTCCCCTTCCCTTCTCTTTTTTTTGCTCTTCTTTGCTCTCTTTCTCTCTGTTTTTTCTTCCCTCCCCCGCCCCGCCATGATGGTGGGATAATCTTAAGGAGCTGTGTTGCCAGCCAAAAGGTATGTGGTTTGAAACCACTAGCTGCTCAGTGGGAGATAAATGCACAATCTTCCCTTGTGTGATTTACTGCCTCTGAAAAGCCACTAGACGGTCAGTTATGGGTTAGTTCCAACTCGACAACATACAACAGCAACAATTTTTATAGTGACAAGCTGCCACATTTTTCTCCAGCTGAGTGGCCTCTGGGTTTGAATTACTACCTTTTAGCTAGCAGCCAAGCACTTGACTGATGTGACACCAGAGCTCCTATTTGATAAATTCACAGTTATTTGTAATTTTCTCTATTACGATAAAACCACAAAGTACTCATTTGTGTGAGATCTTTTTGCATGATTGTTTTTTCAGATGATTCATTTTGGTGATGGGGAGTGTTGCCGTGTACTAGTAGAGTTTTGGAATTTCCTACTAGTAATCTAAGCATGTGCTAACACTTCAGTGAACATCTCAGATACATTGTTTAACTGATCTTTATTAAACCCAACAATAACTATTCTCTCAGTTTTACAGAGGAAATCCCAAGCCCAGGCTAGTTAGTTTGTTGGTAATCACAAAACTGGGTGGTGGAACTGAAACTGGAACTTGAGTTTTTCCAAAAATGCACAGAACCACACACACACAAACAAACACTAAGAATCTTGCTTTGCTACACTGGTTCCGAATCTGCTACTTTTCTTTGCAGACATCTCTCGGCTTAATGGTAAGAAGCTTTGCTGCCAACCCAAAGCTATGTGGTTCAAATTCATCAGCTACAGCTACTCTAGGATGGACAATCTCCTCCCATGCCTCTAAAACTCCCCTGGAGGGTCTGCTACTAGTTAGTTCTGACTCAATGATACACAACAACAGCCACAAGATATTGAGATGCATGTTCTAATTTGTTTTCTACCTAATGATTACTACTATATTGTAAACAATGGCTGAAGTCTTGTAGAATTTCTCATCTAATAACTAGAAAGAGTTGATTGCATTATTCTACCAGAGTGATATTCATTCCATTATATGAACTCTGTTATGATTTTACTTCATTATTTCTACTCCTCATACCTTTTATTTGTTGATTTTATCCCTTCTGTTGTATAAACTAGGAATTCCAAAATGTGCTTAATAGTAAGAATGTCAGTAGGTATTGTTTCACTCATTCTGATTTCACATAGTCGATTGTCTGCTGGGACTTGTGCTTGCTTGAGATAGATCCTCCAGTGGACACTGTTGTCGTTATGTCTTGTCAAGTTGCCTGCGACTCAGAACAATCCTGTGCACAACAGTTCTAAATCCTGCCCTATCCTGAGATAGTCTCACTGTCTCTGACTTACCCCATAACTAGTCAATGCATCTCATCCATGGTCATCCTCTCCTGCATGGTCCCTCCACCCTTCCAACTAAGATGTTCTTCTCCAAGGACTGCTCCTTCTGGCAACATACCCAAAGTATGTGAGATAGAGCTTCAAAATCCTTGCTTCCAGAGACCAATTTGTTTTCACCCTCTCTAGAAAAGAATTGTTTGTTCTCTTGGTAGTTCATGGCATGTTCAATATTTTTCTCTAGCACCACAACTCAAATTGATACTTAATCAAGCTTAATCACTGTCCAGCTCTCTTCTGCATAGCAAATAATTGTGAAGATCATGGCCTGGATCAGGTGCACCTTAGCCTCCAAAATGAAATTGTTGCTCTTCAGCTGTCTGGAGAGGTCCTTAACAGCAAATTTACCCAGTTCAATTCATTTTTTAATTTCCTGACTGCTAGTGCTAAGAATGTTAACTGTGGAACCAAGCAAACTAAAATTGTTAACAATTTCAATGTCTTCTCCATTTATTATGGTTCCAGATTTCTTAGCACAGCGTGATGGGCACGTCCAGGGCTGCATCTGTTTGTTGAAATATGTTATTTGGCATTCCATCAATTCCTGGGGCCAATTCTTTCAGAGTAGCTTGAACTCCTCCTTCACACTCATTGTCTCTTGATCATATGTTGTTTCAGGAAATTTTTCTGTGTCAGTCTATTCTTTTTGGTTTAGTAACTCTATGTAATCTTCCATCTTTATATGATGCTTCTTAGATAAATCAGTATTCTGCTTACAATACAAGTATTGCTACTTGAGCTTAAATTTGTTCTTCAGTTCCTTTGACTTGAGAAATGCCAAGCAAATTTATCCTTTTTTAATTTTCCTACTCGAGCTCTTTATCCTCTCTTTTTGTGATGATCTTTTGCATTCTTTCTGGTTGGTATTCTTGATATCTTATCATAGCTCAGTTAGTCTTAGTAAAAATTAGAAAATAGGTAATGTTGTTGTTGTTGTTTGATGCCGTCAAGTCGTAGATGACTCAGCGACGCTATGAACGAACGGCCTGAGCTCTGTTCCTACATAGAGTTTCTGGAGGCAAGCCATTTTGGAAGTGGATGACGCTCCTGCTTCCAGCCTTTATTTAGTCGGGAAGCTCCAGCCAACACTGTCCACCATGGGTACCCATTACCACGATTGGCACATCACTATCACAGTCTTTAGCATCACAGCAACCACGAGTTACCTCTTTACAGCAACGCACAGACCAGTGCTTTACCACCTAGAAGAACGTTTGACAGGAAAACAATTTGAACCTGGCCGAGGGCCACAGATGAAAATCACCCACCTTCGGCTTGGTAGCATAGCTTCCTTTCCACTAGGCTAACGTAGCTCTCTCTTTGTCTTCATCATTGTTATTGTTGTTTGATGCCGTCGAGTCATAGATAACTCATAGATACCCTATGAACGAACGGCCTGAGCACTGTTCGTACATAGAGTTTCCGGAGGCAAGCCATTTCGGAAGTGGATGCCACTCCTGCTTCCAGGCTTGATTTAGTCGGGAAGCTCCAGCCAGCACTGTCCACCATGGTAATAGACACATAATAAAATTGGTGAAGGGAAAGACATTGTATAATAATGAAAGTACCAGCACAACATGACTATATAAATGGAAGAAACAGAGAAGTATACAAAAAATTGCCATCAGCAGCTATTTAGGTAGACAAATAAAACAAAAACATGTGTACAGGTGAAAAAGGTTATACACATAACTATACATCTAGAACACAAAAGTTAGGAACAATGAGGAAGGTATGGTAGCTGGAAAGTACTCAGTGACAGAAATAAAGCTGGAGATCTAATGATTGAATTTTGTTCAATCAATGTTTTGTTCATAGAAAATACCTTTTTTAAAAAAAAACACACAAGTGATTTTACACATGGACCTCACATGATGATGGATTCTTGTGCAATCCATCTGATTGTATTTGTGGAGTCATTAGAAAGCATAATATCTACAGTCAAAACCAGACCGCATTCTGATTGTAGAACAGACCACTAATTACTCATATACAATCTAAATTGAAGGGAAAGAAAATGAAAACTAGTCCACAGGAACCCAAATATGACCTTGAGTTTATGCCAGTTGAGTTTACACCTCATCTCAAGAACAGGTTTGCAGCATTGAACAGCCATGATTGAACCATAGGAACTGTTGGAGGACATCAAAGATATTATACATGAGGAGAGCAAAAGGTCATTACAAATAAGGAGGAGAAAGGAAAAAAAAATGGACGTCCAAAGGGACTGTGAACATTGCATTAGAAATTTGAGAAGACAAAATAAAAGGAAAAAATGCCAAAGTAAAAGAGTTGATCAGAAGATACAAAAGGGGCAGCTCAAGAAAATAAAGCAAAATACTAAAACAAAATATACAAAGAACTTAAAGAAAAAGGAAGTACTTGTTCAGCATTTCTCAAGCTGAAGGAATGGACAAATTTAAGCTTCAAGTTGCAATACTGAGATGCTATGAGCACAATCTTGAATGAACTAGGAACCATCAAAAGAAGGTGCAAGGAATACACAAAATCACTATACCAAAAAGGATTTGTGTATACTGAGCAATTTTAGGAAGTACAAAATGAACAAGAGCCAATAGTGATGAAAGATTAAGCTGCACTGAAGGCTTTGGGAGAGAAAAAAAAAGAAGGCCCCAAGAATCAATGGAATACTAATTGACATGTTTCAGCTAACAGATGCAGCCCTGGATGTGCTTATCAGTTATGCCAGGAAATTTGTAGGACGCCTACTAGGCCAACTGATTTTGAGAGATCCATATTTGTTCCCATTTCCAAGAAAGGTGATCCTACAGATGGTGGAAATTACTGAACAATGTAATTAATATCTCACATGAGCAATGCATTGTTGAAGATCATGTAAAAATGGCTAAACCCACCAATGATAATTCCCTTAACAGAGAACTACCAAAAGTTTAAGCTGTGTTTTAGAATAGGACACAACATAATGGATATCACTGCTAATGTCAAGTGGATTTAAAAGCATAGAATACTAGAAGAAAGTCTTTTTGTGTTTTATTGACCATGTAAAGGCATTTCACTGTGTGAATCATAACAAATTATGGTTAACATTTGAAAGTATATGAGTCCAAGGAAATGAATTGTGCTAATATGAAATCTATTTCCTAAACCAAGAAGCTATTTCCAAATGAAGCAAGGGAATAGTTTAAAATTAGCAGAAGTGTGTATCAAGGCTATATCCTTTCTCTGTACCTATTCAATCTGCAGGCTGAGCAAATAATTTGCAAAACTGGGCTATACTCTACACCTTGTGGTTCCTAACCTCTACACTATAATAGACAAAGTGCCAGTCTATAGGCCTTTTATTGTAAGAACCACCTTCCCTCTGTAACTTGATTTGTGCCACTATTAGAACCTCTACTCGGAATATTATTGCTTTTTAATTTTTGACTCATGTACTTTTAACTTGTTAATTAAATTTGTGTCTTCTAGGCTGCAACACTTCCGTGATACATCTTCTAGGATGTGAACATGTATGGCTAAGAACAATTGATAACAGTGCATCTAAATTCCAAAATCAATCTCCATTATAGTCTCTGTGTTTCCTACTGCCAAAGGGGCCCTTTAGAGTAGTGAGAGAAGATCTTCAGCCTGAAATCCACAGCGTCCCTTTTCAGCAGGAAGTAGCTAAGAGAATACGCCATCCCCTTTCCCTTATGAATCAGGGTGAAGTCTCTCTCAGGGAGGAGTGATAGGGAATGGCAAAGGACACATTGACAAAGGGGATTAATCAGAACTGGCTTTGACAAGCACTGTGGCAATTAGACAATTAAAACAGAATTTCAAGAGGGGAAAAAGAAAGAGGAATGAACTGGGGGGGGAGCGTAGAGAAAATAGTGCAACAACGAATGAACGGAAACCCAAAATCTCTGTAAATGTTCATTAAAACTAATAAAGTTTAATAATAATTTTAAAAAAAAACAACTGGGCTATATGAAGAAGAATGTGCTTTCAGAATTAGAGGAAGACTCATAAAAAAAACTTGTATTATGCAGGTGACAAAACTTTGCTTGCCGAAAGTGAAGATATGAAACATTTGCAGAACATAAAGGACCACAGATTTTGGTATGGATTGCATCTCTTTTTATTATTAATTTTATTGAAAGTTTACAGAGCCTTTGGATTTCAATTAATTCACTGTTGTACTTCTATCCATAAACTGCCCTCCTCCTTCCCCAGTTTGCTCTTCTCTTTGAAAAGTAAAAGAAAAATTTTTTCATTGTTATACAATCCTTTCCCCCAGGTCCATTCTACTATGCAGCCTTCGTTTTGGACTTCCATCATAACAATAATACCTAATCATATATCCCTTTTAAACAGTGCTCTCCCTCATCTGTTTCAATGCAGTATACATAATTTATATGATTTTTCTCAGTCTCCCCCAACCTCAATGTCAGTCTTGCTTTATAACTGTGGCAATATGCTGTATTTGTCCTTTTGTTACTGAGATCTATCACTCAGCATAATGTCTTCCAAGGTCCATTTTGTATAATTTCACGAGTTCCTTGTTTTTCAGTGCAGCGTAGTATTCCATTGTGTGACTATACCACAGCTTCTCTACCCATTTGTTTGTTGATGGACAGTTAGGTTGTTTCCAACTCTTTGTTCTTGTTAACAAAGCCACGATAAACATGGGTGTGCATATATCTACTTGGATGGTGGTTATGGTTTCTTTGGGGTATATTCCCAGTAGTGGAATTTCTGGGTCAAAAGGTATTTCTATTTGCAACTTTTTGAGAAAGCACCATACAGCCTTCCATAGTGATTACACCATTTTAAGGGTTGCAGTTTCTCCACAACTTCACCAGCATCTGTTGTTTGCTCTTTTGTTAAATTTTTCTATTCTTACTGGGATGAGATGGTATCTCATAGTTGTTTTTATTTGCATCTCTTTTAGAGCTAGGGATTTTGAATATTTCTTCACGTGTTTGTTTGTCATCTGAATGTCTTTGGTGATTTTTCTGTTCATATTATGTGCCCATTTTTTTAACTGAGTTCTTTATCTTGTTATGGTGCTTGAGTACTTTGTGAATTCTAGATATAAGTCCCTTATCTGACATGTCATTACCAAATATTTTTTCCCAGTCTGTGGCTTCCCTTTTTACCTTGTTGGAGAAGTTTTTGGGTATGGATTACATATTTTTTTATTATTATTAAATTTTATTAGTTTTAATGAACATTTACAGGGATTTTGGGTTTTCATTCCTTCATTGCTGCACCATTCTCTCTACCCTCCTCCCCAGTTTGTTCTTCTTCCCCCGCCATCCGAACGTGTGTTTTAATTGTCCAATTGCCATAGTGCTTGTCAAAGTCAGTTCTGATTAATCTCCTTTGTCAGTGTGTCCTTTGCCATTCCCTATCACTCCTCCCTGAGAGAGACTTCACCCTGAGTCATAAGGAAAAGGGGATGGTGTATTCTCTTAGCTACTTCCTGCTGAAAAGGGACGCTGTGGGTTTCAGGGTGAAGATCTTCTCTCACTACTCTAAAGGGCCCCTTTGGCAGTAGGAAACGCATAGACTATTATGGAGATTGATTTTGGAATTTAGATGCACGGTTATTAATTGTGCTTAGCCGTACATTACATGTTCATATCCTTGAAGATGTATCATGGGGGGGTTGCAACCTAGAAGACACAAATTTAACCAACAAGTTATAAGTACATGAGTCAAAAATTACGGAAAAGTAAAAGAAAAGATTCTTTCATTGTTTTACAAACCCTTCCCCAGGTCCCCTCCACCATGTAGCCCTCGCTCTAGACTCCTGTGATGACAGAAATACCTAGTCACACATCTCTTTTAAACAGTTTTCTCCCTCCTCTGTTTCAGTGCAATATACATTATTGAACCCATCGTACTCAGTCTCAGCCCAATCCCGAGGTTAGTCCCATTCTACAACAGTGGCATCATGTAATATTTGTCCTTTTGTGACTTGGATATTTGACACAGCATAATGTTCTCCAGAGTCAACCATTTTGAATAATATTGCATGAGTTCCTTGTTTTTCAATGCAGCATAGTATTCCATTGTGCGAATATACCACAGCTTCTCTAGGCATTCGTTTGTTGATGGGCACTTAGGTTGTTTCCAAATCCTTGCTATTGTGAACAAAGCTGCAATAAACATGGGTGTGCATATATCTGCTTGGATGTCAGCTATGGTCTCTTCAGGCTATATTCCCAGTAGTGGAATTGCTGGGTCAATTGGTATCTCTATTTGCAACTTTTTGAGAAAGCGCCATACTGCTTTCCACAGGGGTTGCACCATTTTACACTCCCACCAACAGTGAATCAGGGTTCCAGTTTCTCCACAACCTCGCCAGCATTTGTTGCTTGCTGTTCTGTTAAATTTTGCTATTTTGACTGGGGTGAGATGATATCTCATAGTTGTTTTAATTTGCATCTCTCTTAGGGCTAGGGATTTTGAGCATTTCTTCATGTGTTTGTTAGCCATCTGAATGTCGTCTTCGGTGAAGTGCCTGTTCATATCCTGTGCCCATTTTTCTATTGGATTATTTACCTTTATCTTGTTGTGGTGCTCAATCTTGACATCAAGAAAACAACAGTCTTTGCCAAAGACATGACAGGCAACCTTACGATAAATGAGAAAAATGATTGAAACTGTCCATGATTTCATTTTGCTTGGATTGACAGTCAATACCCTTGGTAGTAGGAATCAGGAAATCGGGAGACATATTGCACTGGACAAGTCCACTATCAGGGACTTCTCCAAAATTCTTAAGAGCAATTATGTCAGTTTTAAGATTAACATCTCATTCAGACCATGTTCTTCTCAATCAACTGCTATGCATTAGAGAGCTAGACAATGAATGAGTATTAAAGAAGGAGAATTGATGTCTTTGAGTTGTGGTACTTGAGAAGAGTGCTCAATATCCCATAGACTGCCAAAACTACAAATAAATATACCTTGAAAAAGTGCAGCTAGAGCGTTCTTTGGAGGCAAAGATGGCATAGCTTCATCTTATATACTTTGGACATGTAGCTAGGTGAGGCTATTCCTTGGAAAGCGACATCATGCTTGGAAAAATGAAGGGTCATCAAAGGGGGTGAAGACCCCCAATGAGATATATTTACAGGATGACTTCATCAAAGGGCTCTAGTGTGTCAGATGATAAAAACAGCACAGGATAGGGCAGGGTTCAGGTTGGCTTTCAATAGGATCATTGTAAGTCATATGTGACTGTACAGCACCTAACAACCACATTTCTATAATCCTACTAGTACATATTATAAATACATTATGTACATGACACAACCTAAAGGAAGTAACTTTATTGGATCCACAAACAACACCCTTGATACTAGTAGACAGGAGATGAGGAGGTATACTGCACTAGGAAAGTCTGTAATCAGAGACCTCTCCAAATTCTTGAGGCACAATGATGTCAATTGGAAGGCAAAGTTATGCCTGATTCAGGACATGGCCTTTCCTATCATTTGCTATGCATCTGAGAGCTGTACAATGAATAAAGATGACAGAAGATGAATTGATGCCTTTAAACTGTGGTGTTGGAGAAGAGTACTGCACATTCCATGGAAAAACAGATACATCTTGGAGAAGGCACAGCTAGCATACTCCATGGAGTCAGATAGACAGAACTTTGTCATGGATTATGTGCACTTCAACTCTCATGATCAACTTCTTAGGACCAGAAGAAGTAAATAGTGCCCAGCTATCACATCTGAACACTGTAAAAGGGTCAGTCACAGTAGAAGATCCTGAAAAGAATGTAGGGAAATGTAGAACAAAAATATGTAAAGGCCAAGCTTATAATGCAAACTAGTAGAACTTCCAACCCTAACCCTAACCCATTTGAACTCAATATAACACTCACTCCAGTGGCTCAACTTTCAGTCAAACAATATAAAGTCTTAGAAGGTTACCAACAACATCAAGATGACTCACTCCTGAGAAAAATCAACCATATAAGGTCAAATGAGCAGCTATTATTCAGGGATAAAGCCCAGGCAGTTGTAGGATAGAAGAATTGATGTAAATGAAAATTATAGGAGGATATGGAGCCAGTGTGATTATTGTGTAGGTATTATGATTAATGACCTTTTGCTTTCTTCGTGAATAATATCCTCAATATCATCCCACAACTCATCTTGTCTTCTATTATTGCTGTTCACTGCCCCAAACCTGTTCTTAAGATGATCATGAAATTCTGAAGGAATTGGTTCAAGATCATATCTTATTCTTGTAGACTTACTTTCATTTTCTCCAGCCTCAATTTAAACTGGCACATGAGTAATTGACTATCTTACCTTGTCTGCCCCTGGCCTAATTTTGACTGCTGATATTGATTTCACCAATGATTTCTTCCACAAATATAGTCAGTCTGATTCCTGTGCAGCCCATCAGGTGAAATCCAAGTAAAAATTTGTCTTTTGTATATTTTATAAAAA
>NW_006399910.1:7094956-7100748 GCF_000299155.1 Elephantulus edwardii | reverse complement strand
GCTCCTTGGAGGCAAGGATTCTGGGACTTCGCCTGACATACTTTGGACATGTTGTAAGGAGAGACAGGTCTTTGGAGAGGGACATCATGCTGGGCAGAGTGGAAGGACAGCGCACGAGGGGAAGACCCTCTATGAGGTGGATTGATTCAGTGACTGGGGTAATCGGGATGGGTGTGTCAGAAAGTGTGAGGATGGCACAGGATAGGAATAGGTTCAGATCTTTTGTTCATAGGGTCGCTGTAAGTTGTACTCGACTCGATGGGATAGAGCAGGGTTTAGGGCTGTTGTACATAGGGTCGCTATCAGTCCCAAACGACTCGACGGCACATAACAACAACAACAACAGGTGGATCCTGGATGAAAGTAAAGAATATCAGAGCATTTCTTTTTGTGCTTTATTGACTACATGAAAGGGCATTTGACAATGTGGATCATGACAGGTTGTGGCTGACATTGATGAGAATGGGAATCCCAGAGCACCTGATTGTGCTCATGAGGAACCTATACAGGAGGCTGCTGTGCAAATGGAGCAGGGGGCACTACATGGTTTAGAATTGGGAAGGGAGAGCATCAGGGATGTATTCTGTCTCCATACCTGCTCAATTTATATGATGTTGTTGTTGTTAAGTGCCATCGAGTCGCAGGCGACTCATAGCAACCCTATGAAGGAGAGTCCTCTACGCTTGGGTGCCTTTCATCCTTTCTCCAGGTTCATAGGATTTCCAGAGGCAAGCTATTATGGAAGTGGATGCCACTCCTCCTTCCAAACTATTTTTAACCGGGGAGCTCCACCCCACTCTCTGTCCGCATTGGGTAGCCAACCATTAACACATTTGACACATCAGTGTCACAGTGTTCTGCCTCACAGCAACCACAAGTGACCGTGGTACGGCAACTTGTACACCAGGACTATATGACCTAGAGGAATGTCTGAACAAAAACAATGAAAGACAGCCCCGAGAGCTGTGGATTAAAAGTCACCCACCTTTGGCTTGGTAGCATCACATTCTGTCCTCTGGGCCAGCTGATCTCTCTCTCTGGTTCAATTTATATGCTGAGCAAATTATCCAAAACCCAGACTCTATGAAGAGATATTGGCATCAGAATTGAAGGGAGACTCATCAATAACCTGCATTATGCAGATGACACAACCTTACTTGCTGAAAGTGAGAAGGATTTGAAGCACTTGTTGCAAAAGATCAAGGAATGCACCTTTAGTATGGATTGTATCTCAATATCAAGAAAACAAAGGTTCTTAGTACTGGACCAATAGGCAATGTCATTATGGATATGGAGGAGATTGAAACTGTCAACAGCTTCATCTTGCTTGGATCCACAATTAACACCTTTGATACTAGCAGTTAGGAAATAAGGAGACACATTGCAATTGGGAAAATCTGCGCTTAGAGACCTTTCCAAATTACTAAGGCGTAGTGATGTCAGGTTGAGGACTAAGATGTGTTTGACTTAGGCCATGGTCTTTCCAATCACTAGCTATGCATCTGAGACCTGGACAATGAAAAAGGGTGACAGAAAAGAATTGATGCCTTTGAGCTGTGATGTTGAAGAAAAGCACGGAACATCCCATGGACAGCCAAGAAAATGAATAGATATGTCTTGGAGAAGATGCAACAGAAGTGCTCTTTGGAAACAAGAATGATGAGGCTTCGCCTCATATACTTTGGACGTATTGCTAGGAGGTGCTATTCCTTGGAGAGGGACACAATGTTGGGAAGGATAGAGGGTTGGCAAAGGAGAGTAAGTCCCTCAACCAGATGGATTGCCAAGGTGACTGCTACAATGGGCTCTTGTGTGTCAGAAAGTGTGAGGATGGCACAGGATAGGAATAGGTTCAGATCTCTTGTTCATAGGGTCGCTGTAAGTTGTACTCGACTCGATGGGACCTAACAACAACAACAATAACAACAACAACATTGTGATTAATGTTATAAAACAAAGTGTGAAGAAATGGTTCAAGGAAAAACTGAATTGCTTCGTAAACTTCTACTCAAACCATAGGGGGGAAAAAAAGGAAACAGATCTTACATCCTTTTATTTTAAACATGAACTCTATACCTAAGAATTAAAGGGGATTTTTTAAGATCATGATAATAAATTTCATTAAATGTGTTTCTGACAACTATAAAAATGATGTTTTCCCCTTTAACCTAATAATATTATGAATTTTATTAATAGACTTCCTAACATTGCACCATGCTTGCTTTCCTAGGATAAATATATTTAGTCATGGTGAATTATTCATTGAATATGCTACTGGATTTGATTTTCTAATATTTTATTTAAGATCTTTGCTTTATATATAAATGAGAAATTAGGAGTTTTCCTTTTCTGTGCCTTCTTTTTTGTATTTTGGTTATCAGGATTATCCTAGCCTTTTAAAAATAAATAAACTTACTGCAAAGTGTTTATCTTCCTATTTTCTGCCAAGTTGAAATATCAGCATCATTTATCCCTTAAAGGACTGTAACACATATGTGCAATGATCTAAGCTGACACTTTTCCTGGGGCTAGTTTTTTAGACAAGCTCTTGATTTATTCTAGGGTTATTGATCTATTCATGTCTTCTTTCTCATTATATGCCAATGTTGGTAATTTTCCAAGAGCTATTCATTTTAATGAGACACAGAAATTTATTTGCCCAGAATTTTACAGATTGTTTTTGCATAACTGATTTAATTGCCTATAGTTGTCATTTCTAATTTTGCATATGTATTTATTTTTATCTGATTAGATTAATTACTATTTTATCTCTGTTACTGTTTTCCACAAAATACATTCTTCAAATTAAATAGAAATGATACTGTTCTATTTTCATTTTTTCAATTGTCTGTTAATCTTTATTAATTGTTTTTCTTACCTCTTTTGTTTTGCAGTAAAGTTTTCTGTTTAGTTTCATCTTAGTTTTGTATTTTAATAATGTACATGGAGGTATAGTAGCAAGAACTTGCATAGTTGTGTATCTTTTTTCCCTTTCAAGGGAATGACAATTTGGATGACAAAGGATAGAATTTAGGGGTATAACCTCTTTCAGCTAACTGCTATAATCATTCTTTAATTATCTTCTGGCATGTAACATCACAAAGAATTCTGAGAGCCATTCAGATTTTCTTTTATCTTCTGAAGTATCTGTTTTTATTGTCAATGGGTTGGTTAGTGTTATTGTTTTAATGAAGCAATGCTTTTAGAATTCTTTCACCATCCTTGAAATTCAACACTTAACGCTTTTAATTAATTTTTCCCTTGTACTCGTGAACTCTCTCCATATGCACTTCATCCATCATTTTCTGCAAGGTTGGTTATTATTCCACCTACTCCCTGTGTAGAAACAAAAGTTGTTTCTAAATCTGTTGAGCTGGAAGTTAGACTGTAAGCACCAGTGAGTTCCTCTGGGCACGTGTCCTGTGGATACTGCAGTCCTCAGCCACCTGGCTGGACCTAGTTGAGATCATGATTTCTTGGTATCTGCCCTGAAGGCTTCAATGAATATTGAGCTGAGACGTGGGAATTGAAAGGATTTGAAATGTAACCTTCCATCCAGGTTCAGCAGAAGGGGAGGGATTACACTAATTTTACTCATATATTATTTTTAATGGGCTCCTATAAGAAAGAAAACAGGAATTAGATAAGTTTGAGGATAACTCTGGACTCAGTTGCATAGTACATTTTCATTTCTTCTACAGTCTAATTAACAAGGAAGATCTCTTTAATTTTGTAATAGCCTTTTTCTTATTTGTCTATCGTACTATAAGAAGGCAAAAGAAAGGTTTAGGAAATCAGCTTCATGGTTCTTTGTCTTTTTAGATGAGCTTCAATGATACTTGCCCCATGTTTTCTTCTTGTATATAGTTGGGGGAATATAAGGAGAGAGCTCTCATGAATGTATTGCTAGGTACTGTTGAGTCTGCTCACGCTCAGAGCCTCCCTGTGCACAGCAGAATTAATTCCTGCCCGGTCCCGTGCCATATGCACAACCTTTATTGCACTGAAGCCCGTTAAGAAAGCTGGTGTATCAATCCATCTTATTGAAATTCTCCCTCTCTTGCTCTGGCCGTCTACTTTTCCAAGTATGATATTCTTTTCCAGGGCCTGGCCCAACCTGATAAAATGCACAAAAATATATTATATTAAAAAATCTTACCATCTTTACTTCAAAGATACATTTTGCCTTTATTTCTTCTAGGATAGATATATTTGTTCTTTTGGCAGTTCATGGGATATTCAATATTCTTTGCCAATACTACAATTCAAAACAATTCAAAGGAATCAATCCTTTATCAGTCTTCTTCATTGTCCAACAATGAAGGATGAACATGCCAATGAAACAATTAAAAATCCCATGGCTTTTGTCTTGTCCTTTGCCTCTTTAAGGAAATTTTTGGCAATGTTTTGTCCCAATGAACTGTGTGCTTTAATTTCATGACTGCTGGTTTCATTGATGTTGATTGTAAAAACAAGCAAAATGAAATCTTTGATATTAACCTGTATTCCATTTAATATGATATTGCTTATTACCCAGGTTGTGAGTATTTTGTTTTATGTTGAAATGTGTGCAAGGTGGTAGGTTTTTTATGCAAATGAGAAAGGATAGTACTAGAAGATAGTATTTTTGGTGGAGGAAAAAAAAAACCCTTGAAATTTTTTTAATTAATTAATATTTCTTAAGCATCTAGTCATCCATGTCACAGTTCTAGAAATGTAGAAGTATTTGGATACGTTAAGAATAATCTGGAATGGAATATGAGGAAAAATATAGAGAAATATTATCGAACAATACCATTGACAAAAAGTTAGTCTCCCAGGACTGAGAGAATAATAATTAAGGCGTTTTAACAAAGAAATGCAGTCCTGGACATGTTTACGAGGGCTAACAATTTTGGAAGACAGTTACCTGGTTAATTGACTGAAGAGATCCATATTTGTTCCCATTCCGAAACAGGGTGAACCTGAAGAGTGCAGAATTTATCAAACAAAATCAATATCACATGCAAGCAAAATCTTGCTGAAGATCATAAAAAAAAATTGCTTGGAACACGGTACAGTACATTGACAGACATCTGCCAGAAATTCAATCTAAATGCAGAAGGAACCAAATTATGTGTGCTATCATTGATGATGTCAGAAAAGATCTTGACTGAAACCAGAGAATACCAGAAATATGTTTATTTATGCTTTATTGATTATGAAAAGGAATTTGTGTAAATCATGACAAATTCCAGATAACATTGATAAGAATGGGAATGCCAGAACATGTAGTTGTGCTCATGAGAATGCTATACATAGACAAGAAGCAGCTGTCACAACAGAACAAGGGAATGCTACATTGTTTAAATTCAGGAAAGATGTTAACTAGGGTTCTATACTTTCTACATGTTCATCTAGTCTATATTCTAAGCATATAATTTGAGAAGCTAGACTATATGAAAAGGAATGTGGCATCAAAATTGGAGGAAGATTCGCCAACAACATGTATGATGCTGATGGCACAATTATGCTTGCAGAAAATGAAGAATTGAGGAACGCATACTAAAGAAGACAAAAACTACCATCTTCCAACTTAATTATATCTCAACATAAAGTAAACAAAATTCCTCACCAGTGGAGTAGTAGGCAACATCATGAGATGGAGGAAAGACTGTAGTTGTCAATGGTTCCATTTTATTTAGATCCATAGTCAGCTCCTACAGTAGAAACAGTTAGGAATTAATTCCAAAGGACATGCTACCTTGGGAAAATCTGTTGTCAATGCCCTTTTAAAAGTTCTAAAGTGCCGC
>NW_006399910.1:7087882-7090654 GCF_000299155.1 Elephantulus edwardii | reverse complement strand
CATATCAGATAAGGGACTTATATCCAGAATTTATGAAATAACTTCTTTGAAATATATATATGTAATAGTCTTACTGGAGTTAATTTAAAATGACTGGAGCAGTACGTCCACAGGGACATGCAAGAAATTCAAGTGAGACTTAGAAGAGGTCATGGAATAAGAGATGACATTGTTCGTATCAGATAGATCTTGGCTGCAAGCAGAGAACACACGCTAGGTATTCTTTACCTGCATTTTATTGACTGTTAAATGGAATTTTGTCGTATATAAATTTTTTTGTATATAAAAAATTGCAAATACTGTGGTGAATAATGAGAATTCTAAAACTATTACATATACCAAGAATCAATAAAACAAGGGGATACCGCATGACTTAAAATCAAGGAAGGTATGTGTTAAGGTTGTATTCTTTCATCGTTCTTATTCAATCTGTTTGGAGATACAATAATTAAACTATCTGGACAATATAAAAAATGTGGCATCAGGAATAGAGGAAGATTCATTAATAATTGAAATGCAGATAATAGAACCTTGCTAACTGAAATTGAAGAAGACTTGAAGCACTTATTATTGAAGCTCAGACTACAGTATTCAGTATGGATTATACCTTGACATAAAGAAAACAAAAATCCTTACAAGTGGACCAATACTCAATATAATATAAATGAAGAAAAGATTAAAGTTGTCAATAACTTCATTTTACTTGGATCTGCAATTAATTAGAACGGAAGTAGTAGTTAAGAAACCAAACAACACTTTTCAGTGGTCAAATATGCTGCCGAGGACTTTTCTATAGCGCTGAGGAACAAAGATGCCACTTCGAAGAACAAAGCCATGGAAGATTCTGTTTTGGTTTTAAAATTAGCAAAACAAATGAAAAAGGTTTATTAAGGTAGTTCAACAAAGGCATGGTTGGTGAAAGATAGAATAGGCTGTGTAAAAGAGTTAAAGAGAAAATGAAAGAAAAAGGGGTAAACACCCCTTGAAAGTTAGGGATGTAGCCAAACCTTTTGGTCCATTGCCAGAGAAGAAGAGAGTGATTCTCAGGTGGACACTGCTCTATTGGCTCCCATTCTATGAGACTGGTCACAGCCCCGCTCCTCCTAGACACCATGGAGATTGATCGGGGTTTGGTCCCCCAACATTCATGAGGAGGGGCCTTCTTTCTTGACATAACTCCTTTTTTGGTTCCTGCTAAAAGTACTATCACTTTGGTACAACATGTCTTTTCCTTCTTATTTCATCTGAGAAACTGTTTTTTTGCCCTCTTTTTTTCTTCTTTTTTTTTTAGTTCTGTAGTTGTAGCTAATTTTTTTAAAAAAATTCTTTTTTCTATTATTTTCATGAAAGTTTACAAAAAACTTGGATTTCCATTCATTCATTGTTGTACATTTGATGCCTTTGAGCTGTGGGGATGGAGAGGAGCTCTGAACATCCCATGGATGACCAAGAGAACTAACGGGTATATCTTGGAGAAGGTGCAGTCTGAGTGGAGGCAGGAATGATAAGGCTTCACTTCACATATTTTGGGCATGTTGCTAGGATGGGCTATTCCTTGGAGAAGGACATGATGCTGGGAAGGATGGCGGGTCGGTGAAGGAGAAAAAGACCCTCAACCAGGTGGATTGACAAGGTAACTGCTGCAATGGAGTTTTGTGGGTCAGTAAGTGTGAGGATAGGACAGGGTTCATATCTTTTGTTCATAGTGTTGCTCTGAGTTGTACTTCACTCAGTGACACTTAACACACATACAACTCGGGGCTGGAGGGAGAAAGAGAGAGAGAAAGAGAGAGACACTAAGCAGGTAGCAATTCTATCCCTGGACATTCCCTCTGAGAGATATTCAACCCTGATTCTTCAGGGAATTGGACAATGCTGACTTTCTGGCTACATCCTGCTGACATTTGGTCGTAGGTGTGCCATAGTAGTTTGAATTGCTTTGTGTGCCCTTGAAAGTTGAACAATGGATATAGAAGACTGAAAAAGATTTTATGCCATTGAATTGTGTTGATGAAGAATATTGAATATACCATTCCAAATGAAACTGGAGATTGCTTTTTCCATCTCATTGAAGAATGGAATTGGTATTTTGTATTGAGATTGCATTAAATGTGTAATTGCATTTGGTAGTATTGCCATTTTCACAATATTGAGTCTTCCTATGCATGAGCAAGGGATATTCTTCTACTTCATTCTTTAAAATCAGAAGAAAGGTAGGAGACATCTCACTCCCTGATTTCAAATCCTACTACACTGCCGTGGTAGTCAAGACAGCATGGTACTGGTACAATGACAGACACATAGATCAATGGAATCGAATTGAGAATCCAGAGATCAACCCATCTATCTATGATCAACTGATTTTTGACAAGGAGATGAAATCAGTTAAGTGGGGAAACGACAGTATTTTTAACAAATGGTTTTATCAAAATTGGAAAAGTACCTGCAAAAGACTCAAGCAAGATCCACACCTCACTCCATATACAAAAACCAACTCAAGGTAGATCATGGACCTAGGACTAAAACCAAGGACCATAAGCCTCATTAAAGAAAAGCCTGGAAGAATGCTAGAAGACCTAATCCACAACATAAACAGTCTTCCAAGTATCCTGAAAAATCTACAACCAGGCGAAGATAAAATAGATGAATGGAACCTTTTAAGAATCAAATCCCTATGCACATCTAAAAACTTCTCCAACAGGGCAGAAAGGGAAGCCACAGACTGGGAAAAAGTATTTGATAATGATTTATCAGATAAGGGACTTATATCTA
>NW_006399910.1:7066478-7086642 GCF_000299155.1 Elephantulus edwardii | reverse complement strand
AACAACGAATGAATGCAAACCCAAAATCTCTGTAAATGTTTATGAAAATTAATAAAATATAATTATAGAAAAAAAAGTTCTAAAGTGTCAGGAAAAGAGTTTAAAGATTAAAATGTGCCTGATTCAAGCCGTGGAAATTTCAAATGTTTCATATGCTTTTGAAAATTGGACAATGAGTCAGGATGACAGAAGAAAAATTGACGCCTTCTAATTAGAGTGTTAGAGAAGAGTACTTAATATGTCATAGACAACCAAAAGAACAAACAAATCTGTCTTAGAGGAAATGCCACCAGATTGCTCATTATTGGTTAGATTGTTGAGACCTCATCTAACACACATTGGGCATATTGTCAAGAGGAGCTAATCCTTGGAAAACTACCTCATGCTGGAAAAGGTCAATGAAAGAGAGGACGACCCTCAACCAGACAGACTGACACAGTGACTGTAACTTTGGTATTGAGCATGTCAGGAACTGTGAGGATGATGCAGGACAGCACAAGATTCAGGTCTTTTGTTCATAGGGTTGCTGTGAGGCATAGTCAATTGGATAGCACCCAACAACAATACCACAAAATAGAAGTAATTTCAGTGAAAATTCTGTTCAGTCTAATCCTATATATTGTTGTTGTTGTTGATTGGCGTCGAGTTGAGAGCAACCCAATGAACAGAAGGTCTGAAGCCCTTCTACGACCATCACCATTTATCAAAGTTCACAGAGTTTCCAGAGGCATGCTATTTAGGAAGTGGATGCAACTCCTGCTTCCAAAAATCCTACATATATTTAATATAAATATAATGGAAATTTAATATAACATAAAGATATATAAAATCTTTGCTGATGAGGAAAAAAGTGTTAGCATCAATATTTTTCAAGGGCTAAGTATATATTACTGGAATAGAGACTGGGGACATCATGTGCAAAAGAATATTTGCAACAGGTAATTAATTAACATTTACCTCGATGCCACTAATTGGTGCCTTAAATAACTTAGTGAATTAATACTTCATACTTTATTCCATTTATTACATATTTGAGTCAACTCCATTAATTTGTAAGAGAGGTTCTGTATAAGAACATGTAACTTCAAGGACGTGTAAGAGGTATTCATTAAGAGGATCAATATTTCTCCCAAAATATTGCATATTGCCATGAAACAATGAATGAAAGCTATCATGGGAAACTGAAAACAAGATTAAGCTTTAATGAGTCCTTACCTACCCAGCCTGGTAGATTTCGTATGCGCTAGTATTGCATATGGATCTCATTGACACTGCGAGGAAGACTGAAGAAAATTATTGTCTTCAAATTGTATATTGTGAATAAACCTGTTTTGGAACAAGGACCACCAGAATGCTTTTAAAGAAGAAGAACAATAAGATTTTCCTCACACACTTTCAACATGTTATCCGGAGAGGCCAGTTCTTAATCATGGTTGATAAAGTAGAGCATAGCAGAATAAAAGGAAGGCCCTCAATAAAATTGATTGATACAGTGACTATTACAAAAATAGGTCCAAGCACATCCTCACAGATTGTGAGCATGACACACGATGGGTCAGTGTTAATTCTATCGTATTGAGTTTTTCTGAGTCAGAGCTGACTATTATGGAATCTAACAACAACAATGACAAAATTAATATTGGGTGGGCATTATTACTTCAGAGGTGGAAACTGGGACTCAGAGAGATTACTTACAGTCACACAGTAAAATACAGATTTGGGGGTGATATTTACACAACAGTACATACTATGTGTCTAGTAATTTTGTGTGAAAACTGGATAATGTGTATAATACATTGGAACAATTAGAAAGTCTATTATATTTTATGAAAATTATTGATATAGTTCCTGGACTCTAATTACAAATATGTTCTTTCTTATGGTAAGAACTTTTAAAAAAATCTGTCTTCTGTGAAATTTGATAGTCAGCCAAGGATTTGAGTTCACCTCTTTGTAGTTTAGCATGAAATATAGTTCACACCTTTGTAGTTTTCTTACTTTTATGGATTCTTCTCATTTCTAGCTGCTCTGACAGCCCTGGTCTCCACACTCTGACCTTTCAGTGTTTCTAGCTCCCTAGCTGTGCATGGTTGGGAAATGTGTTAAGTTAAGAAAAGCTTGGAGCATGAAGATCTCTTTCCTCATAACTGTATCATCCAAGGGTAGATTTACCTCTAATCTCGATTTGCCTTTTTTGCCAAACTTGGAGACTGAAAATCTCCACACCACAGAAAATGCTGTCAGTGAGGAAGTGGAACATTTTATATTTTAAAGTTGCCTCTCATTTATTCTGGGCTTTTTATAAAATGAGAATGCCTCCTAAAACATTATTATTTCATTTCTATAGCCTTAAAGTGTATTTAGCTAATAAGGTTATGGAGAAAACCACCACCATTTTCTATAGCCATTGTCAAAGAGAATAGGAGGTCACCTTGCACATGGAAGCCAGAACCAATAATTCTTAGCCCTTCTTGTTATTTCTGCTTCAAGTCTTTAGTTTTTTTCTTAAGAGATCTGTAGGTGTGCAATTTCAAAGAAGTTATTGAAGGATGACCCTGGAGGACATTATGCTGAGTGAAGTATCTCAGTCACAAAAGGACAAATACTGCATGGTGCCACTGTTGTAAAACAGGACTGACTTCGGGGTTAAAGGGAGACTGAGAAAGATGGGTTAAATAATGTATACTGCATTGAAACAGATGAGGAAGAAAACTATTTAAAAGGAATATGTGATTAGGTATTTTTGTCATGATAGGAGTCCAGAGTGAAGGCTGCATGGTGGAGTGGAGCTGGGGGGAAGGATTGTAAAACAATGAAAGAATTTTTCTTTTACTTTTCCAAGAGAGTAGTGTACTGAAACAGAGGTTTGGGAGGGGAGAAAAGTGCAGCAATGAATGAGTGGAAATCCAAAGTCTCTGTAAATTTTCATTGAAATTTATAATAAATTTAAAAAATAATATTGTATCTACTATAAACTGCCAAAAGAACAAACAAATCTTTCTTGCAACAGTAGCAAGAACGCTCCTTAAAATTATGTATGGATAGACTTTTCACACATACTTTGAGAATGTTATCAGCAGAAACTAGATCTTCAACAAGGACATCATATTTGGTAGAATCAGCAAAAGACATGAAGACCCTCACTCAGTAACATGGACTGATCCATGCACGCAATGTGTTCAGGCACATAAGTACTATAAGCCTGGTACAGAAGAGGGCAATCTTTTATTTTGTTTTGCCCAGGATCACTGAGTCAGGACTGATCATGAAACCTTACAACAATAATATGTATTTAACATGTCATGTAAAATGTCATTACAAGGACAGAGTAGGAAGAAAAGACCAAAATGGATGTCAGAAGAGACTGTGAATATTGCAGCATAGCAACTGAAAAGCTAAAGCAGAGGGAAGAATTCAAGATATTAAAGAACTGAAGAGAAGATTTCAAAAGGCAGTTCGGGAAGACAAAGTAAAATATTACAATGAAACGCACAAGGACCTGCAGTTAGAAAATCAAAAAGGTCAAACTTGCTCAGCATTTCTTAAGCTCAAGGAACTGAAGAACAAATTCAAACCTCGAGTTGCTATATTTAAGGATACTTTGGGCAGAAAATTAAATGATCCAGGAAGGATTAAAAGAAGATGGAAAGAGTATATAGAGACACTATACTGAAAGGAATTGGCAGGCACTGAAGGATTTCATGAAACAACATATGAACAAGAGCCTATGGTGCTGAAGGATGAAATTCAAGCTTTGAAGGAATTGGCAAAAAAATAAGGCCCCAGGAATTGATGGTATACCAACTGATGTATTTCAACTAACACATGCTGCCCTAGATGTGCTCACCAAGTTATTTCAAGAAATCTGGAGGACAACCACTTGGCCAAGTGACTGGAAGACAAATCTATATTTGTTCCCTTTTCAAAGAAAGGAGATCCAACAGAATGTGGAAATTATTGAATAATATCATTGATATCACAGTCAAGCGAGTTCTACTGAAGATTATCCAAAAATGACAGGAATAACATATCAACAGAGAACTGTCAGAAATACAGTCTCAATTTAGAAGGGGTTGTGGTACTAGGGATACTGTAGCTAATGTTAGATGGATCTTACTTGTAAGTGTGGAGTACCAGAGGAATGACTATCTGTGTTTCATTGCTCATGGAAAGGCGTTTGATTGTGTGGATCACAACAAACTGGCTGACTCTGAGAAGAATGGGAATCCCAGAACATTTGATTGTGTTAATGTGAAACCTATACTTGGACCAGGGGGCAGTCATCAGAACAGAGCAAGGAAACACTGCATGGTTCAAAACTTGGAAGGGTGTATGCCAGGTATGTGCCCTTTTCAACCTATATGCAGGACAGATTATCCAGGAGGCTGGCCTGCATCAGCATTAGAGGGCGATTCATCAACAATCTGCATTATGCAGATGACACAAGCCTGCTTGCTGAAATTGAGGAGGACCTGAAGCATTTGCTGCAGAAGGTCAAGGACTGTAGCCCTCAATTTGGATTGAATCTCAATATCAAGAAAATAAAATTCTCACCACTGGGCCAATTGGCAGCATCAGGATTGAGATTGTTCACAGTTTTAGTTTACTTGGCTCCACAGTCAACACTCTTTGCACCAGTAGCCAGGAAATTAAAAGACGAATTGCAATCAGAAGTCTGCTGTTAGGGACCTCTCCAAAGTATTAAAGAGCAATGGTGTCACTCTGGAGATTAAGGTGCACCTAATACAGGCCATGGTCTTTGTAATCACTTGTTATGCATCAGAGAGTTGGACAATGACTAAGGATAGAAGGAGAATTGAACTGTAGTGTTGGAGAAGAGTTTTGAATAAACCATGGACTGCTAAGAAAACAAACAGATTTGTTCTAGAGAGTGTTAAATTAAACTAGGTTTTTCCTTGGAGGCAAGGATTCTGAATCTTTGTCTGACATACTTTGGACATGTTGCAATGAGGGACCAGTCCTTGGAGAAAGACGTCATGCTTAGGAGGGTGGAGGGACAGCATAAGAGAGGAAAGACCTCTATTAGGAGGGTTGATTCAGTGACTGGGGTGATCGGGGTAGTGTGTCAGAGACAGTGAGGTTGGCACAGGATAGAGCAGACTCTAGGGCTGTTATACATAGGTCATTATGAGTCGCAGGCAACTGGACAGCTCATAACAACAACAACAACAACAACAACAACAATATACATTTAATATCTAATATCACCCATTCATTCACTCATTGTTGTAGAGTCAGAACTGACTCACAGTTGAGCCTTCAGTGGTTTTTCGGGAGCTTCTAAGTTGCACCAAAGGAGTTAGCCTAGCTTTCTCCTATGGAGGGACTGATGGGTTTGAGCTGTCAGAGTGGCCTTTGGGTTAATGGTGTGTTTCTCTACAGGCTAAATCACAAGAACTCCCTCTATATTTTAATATCTGTTTTTTTATTTTGAAAATACAACTTAAAGTGCTTTATTTTTGTTTTTCTCCAATTTTCATAATTTTATTATAAAATAAAAATTGTATAACCACTTAATTTTTTTATCATTGATGGAAATGACTCAACAAAATCTGATTACCACATTTAATTTTTTATTTTAAGTGTGTCACCTTTATATAGAAAGAGATATTTGTGCTTTCAATGTAACTCAGTAACACAGAATTTTCTGTTGAGGATGCTAAGATAGACTGTGCAGCTTCAAAAGAATAAGTGTGACATTAGTTAATAATTTTTATATAATTGTTGTTGTATTTGCTATTGAGTCGCATAGTGACCCTACATACAATAGCTTTAAAGCCTCCCCTATCCTGAACCAGTTTCACTGATTTCAGTATGCCACCCCCCTTGCACTAGTCACAATATCAATCCAACTCATCTTGGGGTCTTCCTCTCCTGTACTCTCCGTCCACCCTTCCAAGCATGATGTCCTTCTCCAAGGATCAGTCCCTCCTGGCAACATGCCCAAAGTATGTACAATGGAGCTTCAAAATCTCCAAGGAGAAACTTGGTTTCACTCTCTCCAAAAACAGACCTATTTGCTTTTATGGCAACAATCTCAATCTCTTCACCATCCATCATGATGCTGCCAATTGGCTCAGTGGTGAGAATCTTTTCTTGACATTAAGCTTCAATTCATACTGAAGGCTGTAGTCCTTAACCCTTTGGAGCAAGCACTTCAGGTCCTCCTCAGTTTCAGCAAGCAGACTTGTGTCATCTGTGTAATGCAGATTGTTGATGAGTCTTCCTCCAATCCTGATGCACATTTCTCCTCATAGAACCCAGCCCCCTTGAAAATCTGTTCCACATATAGATTGAAACGGTGTGGAGATACCTTGCTCCTTGCTCTGTTTCCTTGCTCCTTGCTCTATTCTGACAACTGCCTCCGGATTCAAGTATAGGTTTTGTGTAAGCATAATCAAATGTTCTGAGATTCCCATTCTTCTTAAAGTAAAAAAAAATAAATAAAAAAAGAGACAAAGCCAAGATGAATGTCAGAAAGAACTCTGAATATTGCACTCGATCACTGAGAAACCAAAGCAAAGGGAATAAATCAAGAAATTACGGAGCTGAACAGAAGATTTCAAAGATAATGAAATGTGCACAGTCAGAAAATCAAAGGGTCCTAACTCGCTCAGCATTTCTTTAGCTGAAAGAACTGAAAGAACAAACTCAAGGCTCGAGTTGCAAAATATTAAATGATCCAGTAACTACTAAATGAAGATGGAAAGAGTATAGAGTTATATTACCAAAAGGAATTAGTGGACACAGAAGAATGTCATGAAACAACGTATGAGCAAGAACCCATGGTGATGATGGAAGAAGTTCAAGCTGCTCTGAAACAATTGGCAAAAAACAAGCCTCCAGGATTTGATGGCATACCAATTGACATATTTCAGGAAGCAGACACTGCCTTGAATGTGCTCACCAAGATGTGCCAAGAAATATGGAGGACAACCCCCTGGCCAATTGACTAGAAGATATCTACGTTTGTTCCCATTCCAAAGAAAGTTAACCAGACAGACTTGTGGAAATTATCGAACAATTTCATTAATATCACATGCAAGCAAGAAGATTCTGCTGAAAATGATCCCAAAACGACTGCAATAAGCACCTCAACAGAGAACTACAAAAAGAAGTGCAGGCTGGCTTTAGAAGAATCCATGTATTTAGGGATATTACAGCTAATGTTTATCTGTGTTTCATTGACTATGCAAAGGCATTCTATTGTGTGAATCACAACAAACTGTGGGTAAACAGTTGATAATGCTTATGCAACACATGTACTTGAGCTTAACTTTAGGAGTAGGTCATTATCTTAGTTTCTGTTATTGCATATTGTTTAACCACAAGCAGAGGTGCTGAAAACAACACATCCATTAGCTCTCTAGACGTCTGGCATGACATTGCTGGCTTCTGTGTTCATGGTCTCAGGAGTTTGAAATCAAGTTGTTAACAGGCAAAGTCCTCTCCAAGAGGCTCTGTAGAAAAATAAATTTTAGATTCATTTGGGTTGCTGCAAGATTTTAGTTCCTTGAAGTTGTAGAACTGTACCCATATTTCCTTGCTTCCTCATACTGCCCCCAGTCTTCCTCCGATGCTCCTTCATCTTCAGTGGCACAACAACTCTCAATGCTTCAAATCTTTAACATCCTGCAGTGCTGACCAGCCAGAGAAAATTCTTCTTTTAAAGGGATTTGTGTCATTAGATCAGGCTTTACCATTACAGAACAGGTGGTGTATTCAAACCACGTACCTTCAGGTTGGCAGGGTGGATCCTTATCAGCAGACGACCAGCACTCCCTTATAATCATTGGGGCTTTATCTCATTATATTCACAGGTTCTAGAAATCAAAGCATGGCATGTTGGGTTTCATTTTTATAATGCTGCATAATTCTGCAACTATTATCCAAATATTCCTTTTACTAGACAAAATTGTGACATGAGTGTGGGGAGAACATGAGAACTCGAAGAATATGAAGCCACATCAGAATACCCACTGTGAGGGATATAGACAAAGACCTATCGATTTCAATTATTGACTGACATCCAGAACACCCAATAAGACATAATCTGTTCCATGGGAAAATTAAATACACTTGCCTATTTTTTATCTTGTTGTTGTTATTAGGTGCCATCAAATTTCCTGTGACTCATAACAACCCTATGTACCTGCCCTATGCTGAGCCAGTCTCACTGACTCTTACACACCTAATCCAATTGCCCCAATTACTGTATCAATCCATCTCATCCAAGACCTTCCTCTCCTGTGCTGTCCCTCCACCCTTCCAAGCACAATGTCCTTCTCTAAGAACTTATCTCTCCTGGCCAGGTGCCCACAATATGTGAGATGGAGCTTCAAAATTTTTGCCTTTGAGGAGAAACTTGATTTCACCCTTTCTGAGACACACCTATTTATCCTCTTGGCAGCCCATGCCTTGTTCTCCAGCACCACAACTCAAAGGCATCAATTTTTCTTCTGTAGTGTAAATGATTAAGTACTTCACTAGCTAGAAAGTTGGCAATTTAAACCCACCCAAAGGTACCTCGGGACTCTCATGTCCTGGGAGTAAGAATCTGCACTGCACTCTAAAAGGCACACAGTACAAATCCTTCAGCTGCTCCACTGGAGAAGGATGGACAATCTCCTCCCATGCAATTTATTGCCTCTGAAAACCCACTGGAGGTTCATCTATGGGTCAGTTCTGACTTGATTGTACTTAATGATGCCAGTTAACCTTGAGGGACAGACCCGGCGCTTTCCTTCTAAAAGATCAAAGTCTTGAAACCCCCTTGAAGCAGTTCTACTCAACACCTGTGCAGTCACCACGAGTCAGAATCATCTCAACAGCAGCTAATCATATATAATAATAGTAATAATAATAATTAATAATAATAATAATAAAAGACAGCTCTTCTTTACTTCTTCCAGGTATCCACTGGTAAACAGTTCGACATTGCATTTAGGGAATTGGAGCATGTAATTTGAACTCCAAACAGCGAGTAAAAGCAACTGATTTACACATGGGAAATAATTTATGTGCCTTGCTCACTGCAGTTTCATTTATAATAATGAAAAAATATTTAACAACAATGGAATGCCAAGTAAATTATAGCACATGCACAAGATGCAGTCGTTTAGTTATTCTTCCAGCCTCTCAGCAAATATTTACTGTTTACCCACCAGGTGCCATAAACTGGTAGGTGCTAGTAAGGCAAAGAAGTCAGGGTTCTCATTTCTATGGCATTTATATTATAGTTGGAGAGGAGAGACATTAATCAAATAACCACACAAACTAATGTAAAATTTCAGCTTCTGAAGGATACAGCCATTTAAAATGATTGTTTCAATTTAAAGCTGTCCAGGGGTGGGAGCAATGGAGATACTTGCCTACAATACACTGTTAAATAAGATGATACACTGTTAAATAAGATGGATCTGTAATTGTAGGCAAAGAAAGATAACAATAAAAGAATATGAATTTCTCTAAGATAAAAACCTGAGTGGAATACACCAAATGTTAAGAGTGCTTATCTGTAATTTCTCCTTTATATTCATATGTCCTTCACAAATTCTGTAATTTTTACATTTTACCTTCATAAAAAAAATTTAAACTCTATTAAAAAATAAGAAAATCACTTCCTGTTATACCCATTATATTTGTGATAAAATTCTTCAATTTTGCATGGTCTGGCCCAGGTTTTTACATCTTTTTTATTTGAATTTTGTGGGGTTTTTGTGTTGTTGTTGTTGTTTATTAGGAAACTCTGTTGGTCTAGTTTATTGAAGTGAAAATAAATAGATTATTTCACTAAAAAGAAATATGAAACTAGACTTACCTTGGCTAAACTGCCACCCTTTGCTTAGATTTGTGGATCTTGCTAACTATAACAAAAGCTTTCCAAAAAGTCCATCATAATTAAGCCTCTAACATATTAGCATGCCTGATTCATTTACCCTACATCCTTCTTCCTTGGCTAAGATTAGACCAGCATCATTCCCATCCTTACAAAAATATCCCTGCTAATGGAAGATTCACTTTCAGCTAGCAGTGTGCTAGACCTATACACACATTGTCTGGATATTGACACAAGTATATACAGTAGGTCATCATTGTTCAGAATGTCATTCTCAATGTTTCAAAAGACAACAGTCAGTGCTTAAGCTGTCTGTCTGATTCTCAGGTTATTTGTTTTCACTGTTGTCTTGGGCAGGGGATCCCTAATATCCCTGCTATTTTCTAATGCATGTGATGTCTATAATGCCTATTCCTCTGTGTGACTGAGACTGCTGAATATAATTCCACATTGCAGATCAAAAGGATGTTCATAAATGTGATAATGTGTATTTTTCATTTGTTTTTATTGTGACTTAAATTGTTTTTCCACTTAACCATTTATACACATTTTATTTTATATTCACTATAAAGCCCCAAAATCAACAGCACTCTTCTTTCTTCTTATGATTTCATTAATCCCATGTTATTCTTTCTTTCTTCTGAGCTTTATTGCTGGGTGATGCTGCCATTTTGAGCGTGGGCAGTTAGTTATTCTAAGGGGTGGATCCCTCCCTGGTGTTACCCTTTACCTCGTGTTGATGTTGTTATGTGCTATCCAGTCAGAGCCAACTGACAATTGATTTTGCAATAATGTTTCTCAGGCTGTAAAACTCATGGGGGGAGACTGCCCATCATTGTGCCTTGGAGCAGCTGATGTATTATTTTGTCCTTCTGTGTTTGTACTGGTAGCACAATGCCTTACCAGTAAGTTGCTAGAGCTGGTAGACTTGCCTCTTATTTGTCTAAATGTTGAACCTCAACAGTGAGTTTTGTCCCAAGTTCTAAAGATGACTAAGATTCATAGTCTTGAAGGTTCCAGCAGTTTCTGTGAGGCTTATTGTTTTTCTTAGGTACTTTCAAGTCAAGTATGACTCATGGTGACCCTATGAACAACAGATCTGAATCTTGTTTTATATTGCTCCACCTTCATTATCTCTGACATAGTTGAGCCCATTGCTGCTATCACTGCACTGTGTCACTCCATCTGGCTGAGGATCTTCCTCTTTTTTTCTGACCCTCCACCTTTCCAAGCATGATGATACTTTCCAAGGAATGGTTCCTCGAAGTATGTGAGACAAAGCTTCACCTTTCCTGCCTCTAAGGAATAATCTGGCTGCATTTCCTCCAAGGCATATCTGAATGTTCTTTGGGCAGGCTATGAGATATTCAGTGCTCTTCTCCAATGTGACAATGTAAAGGCACTGACACTTTTTCAGTTGTCCTTATTCATTTTCTAGCTCTCAGGTGCATAACAAATAAATTGAAAAGATCATAGCCCGACACATGCACCCTTAGTCTTTAAGCTGTCATCATTGTTCCTTAGTAATTTGGATAGGTCTTTGACAGCAGGTATTTCCAGTGCATTTGTTTTCTAAACTTTTGAGTGCTAATACCAAGGGTGTTGATTGAGAGTTCAAGAAGGATGAAATATTTGACAGTTTCAATCTTCAGTCCATCTATGGAGCTCTGGTGGCCTAGTGGTTAGAAGCTGTATTAAAATCTCAAAGACATATGGTTCCAATTCACTAGCTGCTCCAAGGGAGGACAGATATTCCTCTCCCATGGAATTTACTACCTCGGAAAACCCACTGGAGGGTCAGCTATGGGTCGGTTTTGGCTTGATGGAACACTACAACAATTATCTATCATAATGTGAGGATTTTTGTCTTCTTGATGTCAAGATATAATTCACATTGAAGTCTGTAGTCTTTGATATTCTGCAGCAAATGCTTCATGTTCTCTTCGCTTTCAGCAAGCAAGATTGTGTCATTTGCATAATGCAGGCTGTTGGTGGATAAAATCATTAATATCACATGCAGGCTAAATATTGCTTAAGATCATTTAAAAATGGCTTGAACATTGACAGAGAACTTCCAGAAATTCAGGCTAGATTTAGAAGAGGTTATGACACCATGGATATCATTACTGATGTCAGATGGACCCTGAGTGAAGCAAAGAATACGAGAAGAATGTCTATTTGTTGACTTTGCAAAGACATTTAACTCTGTGTGTTATAACAAATTATGGCGTACATTCAGAAGAATCCAAGAATACTTAATTGTGCTCTTGAGAAACCTATAAGACAAAGAGATTGTTGTGCAAACAGAGCAAGGGAACAGTACAATGGTTTAAAATTAAGAAAGGTACACATCAGGAATGCATCTTTTCTCCATACATTTTTAATCTGTTTGCTGAATTGTTTCAGAAGCTGGATTCTGAAGAAGATTGTGGCACCAGGATCAGAGAAAGGCTCATCAATAACCTCCATGATATAGATGACATAACCTTGCTTGCTGAAAGTGAAGAAAACTGAAAGCACTTGCTGCAGAAGATCAAAAACTTCGATATTTCATCTCAATGTCAAGAAAACAAAAATTCTCACCACTGGAGAAAAAGGCAATATCATGCTTAGAAACACAAAAAGAAGCTGACAAAGATATCATCTTACTTGAAATCAACATCTTGTTACCAGCAGTTAGGATATCAAGAAATTTATTGTGCTGGGAAAGTCTGCAGCCAAGAGCCTCTCCAAATTACTGAGGAACAAGATGTCAGTGTAAGAACAAAGTGTACCAGATTCAGACCATTGTCTTTCCAATCACTTGCAAAGTTGGACAACGAATAAGGATGACTGAAGGAGAGTTGATGCCTTTAAGTTGTTGCGTTGAAGAAGAGTACTGGCTATCTCATGGGCTGTCAAAGAGGAACAGATGTGTCTTGGAGAAGGTGCAGCCAGAGGGCTTAATGAAGTCAAAGGTGATAAAGCTTCATTTTTCATGCTTCGGACAGGTTGCTAGAAGAGACTTATCCTTGGAGAGAGTTATCCTGCTTGGAAATATGCAATGTCAGTAAAAGAGAGGAAGACCCTCAACCAGACTGATGCAGTGACTGCAGCAATAGGCAAATAAGTTAGGGCTTGCAGGGATGGCATCTGGTAAGGCAGGGTTCAGAACTGTTGTTCATAGGGTTGCTATGAGTCATACTCAACTAGACAGCACCTGATAATCCAACAATAACTTACAGAACTCTGGCGTCCAAGTGGTAAAGAGTTGTACTGCTGATATAATAGCAAGAGTTCACTCACCAACTGATCCATGGGAAAAAAATAGGAAATCTCTTCCTATGCTGTTTATGGCCTCTGAAATCCTGCCAGAGGGTCAGCTGTGAGTTGGTTCCAACTTTATAGCAAATAACAACAAGATATGTACACACTCACATATACATAAAATATATGTACACATATACACATGCATACACACATAGGTAGATATATATATATATATGTACATTTTGGAATTGATGATTGGATACTGTCTAGAGTGTGTGTGTGTGTGTGTGTGTGTGTGTGTGTGTGTAGCGGTTGTTTTCTGGAAGATAGATTCTGTTGTCCTGGTGAGGGTTGGGTGTAGACTGCTTGTTGTGGTTTTGTTTGTTGTTTTGTTGTTGTTCACAATCTGGTGTGAGTTGATTGGATTTGTTAGAGTCAACCAGGACCTGGTGGGTGGGCTTTGTACCTCGGGTCCAGTGTTAATTGTGTTTGGGATAAACAGTCTTCTAAGTGGTACAACACTGATCTGTCAATTTGCTGTACTGAGGTTACTTGGGGTTGGTGTGATGCTGAATGCTGTGCCACTGGTATATCAAATGCCATAATGGTTACCCATCATGCATAGTGTATGGTGGCATTCTCAAATTAAGACAGGCTTGGAAGTCAGAGTGGCATCTACTTCTACAACATACTTCTGGAAACTCTATGAACGTAGAAAAATGACCATAATTATAGAACAGGATTCGGGTCTTTTGTTCATAGGATCGCTATGAGTTGTGCTTGACTGTATGGCACTTAACAACAATCTATCATCTATCTATCT
Source organism: Elephantulus edwardii (assembly GCF_000299155.1). Classification (NCBI taxonomy): domain Eukaryota; kingdom Metazoa; phylum Chordata; class Mammalia; order Macroscelidea; family Macroscelididae; genus Elephantulus; species Elephantulus edwardii. The sequence goes on along the minus strand of NW_006399910.1, from coordinate 7,072,711 downwards.
ATCTATCTATCTATCTATCTATCTATCTATATCTATCTATCTATCTATCTATCTATCTATCTATCTATCTATCTATCTATCTATCTCTCTATCTACATATCTTTATCTGTATCTATCTATCTATCTATCTATCTATCTATCTATCTATCTATCTATCTATCTATCATCTACCTATCTATCGAAGTTGATAACGTGAACCAACAGAAAGAATAATTAAAACCCAAATATATGATAAACACTTTCTCACCAACTCTTCTACTCTTCCTGCCTCCTCTGCATTTAGACTTCAAATAGCCTCCTTTCTCAGGGTGTTAGCAATCTGTGTGCCAGGCAGTGCAGTTCTTTATAGTTTGTCTCATCCCACTTTCACTTTTTACTTTTTAAACATTTGTTTGCTTCCTTTTTTCTCTTCAAGTTATTGTAGCTATTTTAACTGCATATAGTGCAGTTTGGCAGCTGTAAAACAAGAAACCTACCAAGCCACACTATTAGACAGCTCCTTGAGAAATATTCTGACTGCAGAGTTCTAATTAGCCTAATTTCTTAATCCATACAGGGGCCAGAATTTAGTGTTGATTAAATAACTTTATTCAGGATCTAAACAAGAGAGTTGTGGTTTGGGATTCTCAATGTTTGACTACATAATATTTTAATTTTCTTGTCTGCACAATGACTAGGATGATAGAAGGTGAGTTGATGCCTTTGAGCTGTGGTGCTGGAGAAGAGTATTGAATATACCATGAACTGCTGGAAGAACAAACAAGTTCAACCTGGAGAAGGTAAAACTAGGCTGCTCCTTCAAGGCAAGGATTCTGAAGCTTCGTCTGACATACCTTGGGAATTTTGGAAGGAATGACTAGTTCTTGGAGGGGGATGTCATACTTGGAAGGGTGGAGGGACAGCACAAGAGATGAAGACCCGCAATGGGATGGATTGATTCAGTGACTTGGGTAATAGGGGTAGGTGTGTCAGAGACAGTAAGATTGGCTCAGGATAGAGTAAGGTTTAGGGCTGTTGTACACAGGCCCACAATATGTTGCAAATGACTCTACTGCACAAAACAACAACATCATCATCACTTATAGCATAGACTAGGCTGTCAGAGCTTGATTCTAGTTTGTCTCTGATGACCTTTTATGGTTTTGGGCTTTATTCCAGAGTGTCAGATCTTCCTTGAGTTGATTTTTGTGTATGATATGAGATGTGGATCCTGTTTCAGCTTTCTGCAGGTAGCAGTCCAGATTTGCCAGCACCATTTGTTGAAGAGATTGTCATTTCCCCATTTGATAGATTTTATTTCTGTATCAAATATCAGTTGACCATAGATAGCTGGGTCCAATTTTGGGTTCTCAATCCTGTTCCATTGGTCTATGTGCCTGCCATTGTACCACTGAGTTTTGTATCAGAAGGAACTGGCTAACACAGAATTTCATGAAATAACATATGAGCAAGAGCCTATGGTGATGAAGGAGGAAGTTCAAATTGCTCTGAAGGATTGGCAAAAAACAAGGCTCCAGGAGTTGATGGCATACCAACTGACATATTTCAAGAAACAGACACTGCCCTGGATGTGCTCACTAAGTTGTGCCAAGAAATTTGGAGGACAGCCAGCTGGCTGACTGACTGGAAAAGATTGATATTTGTTACCATTCCAAAGAAAGGTGACCGAACAGAGTGTGGAAATCATCGAACAATATCGTTAATATCACATGCAAGCAAGATTCTGCTGAAAATTATCCAAAAACGTTTGGAACAATATGTCAACAGAGAACTGCCAGATGTGCAGGCTCAATTTAGAAGAGGTTGTGGTACTAGGGATATTATAGCTAATGTTAGATGGATCTTGGAAGAAAGAAGAGAATACCGGAAGAATGTCTATTTGTGCTTCATTGACTACGCAAAGGCTTTTGACTGAGTTGATTACAACAAGTTATGACTGACTCTGAGAAGAGTGGGAATCCCAGAACATTTGATTGTGCCAATGAGAAACCTATACTTGGACCAAGAGGCAGTCGTCAGAACAGAGCAAGGAGACACTACATGGTTCAAAATCAAGAAGGGGTCTGTCAGGGATGTATTCTGTCTCCATACCTTTTCAATCTGTATGCAGACCAGATCATCCGAGACTCTGAGCTGTACGAGGAGAAATGTGGCAACAGGATTGGTGGAAGAATCATCAACAACCTGCATTATGCAGATGACACAATCCTGCTTGCTAAAACTAAGGAGGACCTGAAGCGCTTGCTGCAGAAAGTCAAGGACTGCAGCCTCCTATATGGATTGAAACTCAATATCAAGAAAACAAAGATTCTCATCACTGGACCAATTGGCAGCATCAGGATGGATGGTGAAGAGATTGAGATTGTTAACAGTTTTAGTTTACTTGGCTCCACAGTCAACAATCTTGGTAACAGCAGCAAGGAAAATCAAGAGATGAATTGCATTGGGAAAGTCAGCTCTGAGGGACCTCTCAAGAGTATTGAGGAGCAACGAAGACAGGCTGGAGACTAAGGTGCACCTAATCTGGGCTATAGTCTTCGCAATTACGTGCTATATACATCAGAGATTTGGACAGTGAATAGGGATGATAGAAAGAGAATTGATGCCTTTGAGCTGTGGTGCTGGAGAAGAGTGTTGAATATACAATGCACTGCTAGGAGAACAAACAGGTTTGTCCTGGAGAAGGTGAAGCCAGAATGCTCCTTAGAGTCAAGGATTCTGAAGCTTCATCTGACATACTTTGGGCATGTCACAAGGAGGGACTGGTCCTTGGAAAGGGACATCATGTTTGGCAGAGTGAAGGGGCGGCAAAGGAGACCTTTGATGAGATGGATCCATTCTGTGACTGGAGTGGTGGGAATGAGTGTGTTTGAGATGGCTAGGTTACAGGATAGAACGGCGTTTAGAGCTCTTGTACATAGGGTCACTATGAGTCACAAGCGACTGGATGGCACATAAAAACAACAGCAACAACAATTTTAAAATTAAAATTTTTGTTTTATAACAACTGAGTTTTAAGTTTTAAGACCAGGGAGTGTTATACTTCCCACTTCATTTCCCCCCCTCCCCAAAGTGCTTTGTTTATTCAGGGTCTCTTTTCTCCTCCAGATAATCTTGACAGTTCCCCTTTCAAACTCCTTGAAAAGTGCCTTTTCTGCATCAAATGCTAGGATCTTATGGTCGTTGCTATTTATTTTGTTAATATGGTGAATTATGTTGATTATTTTTCTTATGTGGAAACATCCTTGCATAAATGTTATGATTCCCACTTGGTCATGATTAATTATTTTTTAATGTCTTTTTTATTCTACTGGTTAGGATTTTGTTAAGGATATTTGCATCTATATTCACGAGAGATATTGGTCTTTAATTTTCTTTCTTGCTGATATCTTTGCCTGATTTTGGTATTAGAGTCATCCTTGCTTCATAGCACTCTGGGAGTGCTCTTTCTTTTTTCTACTTCCCTTTGGCTTCTCTGGGTGAATGAATTCACTTTAAATTTCTTGTAGTTTTGGTCTTGCTTTCACATATTCCTGAAGTTCCTTCTTTTCTGCAAAGGATCTAATTTCTCCTTCATGCTAGACGAAGAACTTTGCTTGGTCTAAGATCCTTGACTGGCAAGTGTTTCTTTCAACTTTCTGTATATGTCATCCCATTGCCTTTTAGCAATGGTTTCTGCTATTAGACAAGAACTTAGTCTAATTATTTCCCATTTGTGGATGACACTTGTTTTTCTTATGTTGGTTTTAGTATTCTATTTTTATCTTTTAATTTAGAGAATTTGACTATGATATGTCTTGATGGGTTTCTGCGGTGGATAGTCTATTTTATGTCTGCTGTGCTTCTTGAATGTGGATTTTCTCATTCTTCACAATATCAGTAACATTTTCTTCTAGTACTTATTCCACAATTTTCTCAGTGATTTTCCTGTCACTCCCATGTTCTGGAATTCCAGTCATATGCATGTTGTTTCTTTTGATGTCATCCTACATGATTCTAATGTTTTCTTCATTTCCTTACTTCTCATCTTTGATTTTTCTTCTAGTATGTTTCCAGTTGAAAGTGTATGCATTATGCAGATGACACAACCTTGCTTGCTGAAACTGAGGAGGACCTGAAGCGCTTGCTGCAGAGGGTCAAGGACTGCAGCCTTCAATATGGATTGAGGATCAATGTCAAGAAGACAAAGATTCTCATCACTGGACCAATTGGCAGCATCAGGATGGATGGTGAAGAGATTGGGATTGCTCACAGCTTTAGTCTGCGTGGCTCCACAGTCAACACTCTTGGCACCAATAGCCAGGAAATTAAAAGACATATTGCCATGGGAAAGTCTGCTGTTAGGTACCTCTCCAAAGTACTGAAGAGCAATGGTGTCTCTCTGGAGACTAAGGTGCATCTGATACAGGCCCTGGTCTGTGCTGTTATGTATCAGAGAGTTGGACAATGGCTAAGAAGGATAGAAGGAGAATTGATGCCTTTTAGCTGTGGTGCTGGAGAAGAGTAATGAGAGTATCATTGACTGCTAAGAAAACAAACAGATTCATCTTGGAAAGGGTTAAACCAGGCAGCTCCTTGGAGGCAAGAATTCTGAGGCTCCATCTAACATACTTTGGACATGTTGTAAGGAGGTCCTTGGAGAAGGACATCATGCTTGGTATGGTGGAGGGACAGGGCAGGAGAGGAAGGCCCTCTATGAGGTGGATTGATTCAGTGACTGGGGTTAGCGGGATGGGTGTATCAGAGACGGTGCGATTGGCACAGGACAGAGCAGAGTTTAGGGCTGTTGTACATCGGGTCACTATGAGTCGCAAGTGACTCGACAGCACATAACAACAACAAAAACAACATGTTTCCAGTGAGGCTTTTGTCTTCTAGCTCCCTGACTCTTTGTTCTATCTCTTTAACTGTATTATTTTTTTCTAAATTTTAATAATTTTAATGAACATTTACAGAGAGTTTGGATTTCCATGCATTCATTCATTCTTGCACTTTTCTCCCTGCCCAGCCCTCCCCATCCCCCTCCCCCACCCCAGTTCACTCCTTTGTTTGAAAAGTAAAAGAAAAAAATTCTTTCTTTGCTATACAATCCCCCTGCACCCCTCCCACCATCTCAAGTATACTCCACTATGCAACCTAAATTGTGGACTCTTGTGATAACCATAATACCCTAGCTTATTCCACCAGCATGTTGGAACCTTCTGCCATTTCTGTCTTAATATTTTGGATTGCATTTTCTTGTATTTCTGTTCTTTCCAGTACTCTGTCAGCTGTACTCTCTGTGTCTTATGATGATTTTTTAAATTCTTTTACCTTTTTATCTATACTATCAGGTCTTTTTAAATTTTTACATTTTCTTCTATACCTGTTTGAGTTGCTTCTCGTTAATATATTTTTTTCTGGATTTCTGTCTCTGGGGCATTTGCTCTCTTAATAACTCCCATTGTTTCTTCCATCATTTGCATCTTATTTTGTAGTTGTTAAAGTAACTACATCAACATATTTCTTCTGGATCAGTCTATCTACAGTATTCATTGGGTCTGCTTTTTTTAGGAGAAGTGTTATTTTGTTTATTCATAATGTCTGAGGAAGATTGCTGTTTTCTTGACATTATGTGAGTCTTTTCTTAGTAGATGTTAGGTTGTTTTAACTATCTAATGACCCAGGGTATGGTAATGTTTTGCGAAGGACCTGTATATTTATGTTCCCCTCTTGGGAACAACAGACAATCTGCAGAACGACTGTTACTTTCCTGAAACTGAGCATCCACCTGGGTCAGTTGCTTGAGCTTAAGATATTCCATGTCATGTAGCTAGACAGCAGTGTTAAAGGCCTAAGTACCTGTGATATTAGTGCTCCTGGTGCTGGATAGTTGGGGCAGTAGCTGAGCAGTCATCAGGCAGCGGGAAAGAAGGATCTCCAGGTGGTGGAGGCATTGGTTTAGTGCCCTGGGTAGGATTGATGACTAAAACTGCAAACCCTCAACCTGGTGGCAGTGAATGCTCCTGGGCTGGGCCACAGCCTTTAGCAGACACAGGAGAGCAGTGCTTGGTAGAAGCTCCTGGGCTGGCCATACCACACAGGCCTTGGCATCTTGCAGTAGAGTGAAGGTTAAGTCCCCCAACTAGCAGGTCTTGCAAAACTTTGTTTAAATTTTTTTTAAGTTTTCCAAATTAGTAAAGTAACAATTATCCACTAAAAAATTTCAAAATAAACTATTACATAAAATAGAT
>NW_006399910.1:7064318-7066378 GCF_000299155.1 Elephantulus edwardii | reverse complement strand
TGTTGTTATATGCTGTCAAGTTGAATGACCCTATAGACAATAGATCTGAATCCTATTCTATTCTGAGCCTGTCTCACTCTCTTCCACACATATACCCCATTACCTTGGTTACTGTGTCAACCCATCTCATCCAGGGTCTTCCTCTCATGTGTTGTCCCTCAACCCTTCCAAGCATGTGTCCTTCTTCAAGGCCTGCTTCCTCCTGGAAACAAAGTACGTCAGGAAGAGCCTAAAAATCTTTCCCTCTGAAGAACAACTTGGTTTCACCCTCTTTGGAACAAATCTGTTTGTTTTCTTGGCAGTCTGTGGTATGGTTCAATGCTCTTCTCCAGCATCACAACTCAGAGGTATAAATTCTTTTTCTATCATGTTTAGTCATTTCCAGCTCTTTCATGTACAGTAAGTAATTGCAAAAACCACGGCCTGGATCAGAAATACCTTGGTCTCTAGACTAGCATTGTTGCTGTTCAGCACTATAGAGACGTATTTTCTTGATATAGAGCTTCCATCCACATTGAAAACTGGAGTCCTTGACCTTCTGCAGCAAATGTCTCAGGTCCTCCTCAGTTTCTGGCAAGCAAGGTTGTGTCATCTGCATAGAACAAGTTGTTGATGAGTCTTTCTTCAATCCTGATGCCACATTCCTCCTTACAAAGCCCAGCCTCCTGAATGATTTGTTTCACATGTTTATTGAAGAAGTGTGAAGACAGAATGTATCTCTGAAATACATACTCCTTTCCTGATTCTGAACCATGCAGTATTTCATTGCTCCATTCTGATCACTGCCTCCGGTCTAAGTGTAGCCATCCCCATTATTCTCAATGTTAGCCACAATTTAAACTGACCTCTATTTGGTATGTACATCTACAGTTCTTGACAACTACACTGTACCTTGTTTCCAGAATATTTACTGATTCTATGCTAGATAGCATCCCTTAGTTATATCTTTGTTGGTTGTTGTTAAGTGTGGTCGAGTCAAGTATGACTTATATCCACCCTATAAACTGCAAGATCTGAAATTTATCCTATCCTGGGCCAACCTAACAAACTCTGACACAACCCAATTGTTATAGTTCCTACGTCAATGTCTTGTTTAGGTTAGTTTAAACATACATGTTTGGAATAAAGCCATAGATCCTGCTTTTTGTCTTTCTCAGAAGTCTGTTTAAAGTATGGGAAGAAAGGTGCTCTGTGCTCTGGGAATGTTTCTTTGCCTGGATTTACAGCACTTGTTTTTTTGGTCACTTCTCTCAGCAACCTATTGGTGGTTTGTTTTGTTTTTTTTTGTTGTTGTTGTTGTTTTTTTCTGCATGTGGTATTTTTTATTTTTTTTAAAGACTTATTTTAATTGTGATTTTAACCAAAGTTTACAGAAAAGTTAGATTTTCATTCATTCATCGTTGGTGTTTTACCCCGTCACCCTCCTTTTCCCTTTCCCAAGTTGACTTTTTTTTTTACAGAGGTCTTGTATTTCCACTAGCTCATTGCTGCAATTTTCTCCCTGCCCACCCCTCCCCACCACCAGCTCGCCTCCCGCTCCGAAGAGAGAGAGAGAGAAAAAAATTCCTTCATTAGTACACAATTCCCATGTCCCTTCCTCCCACCTCCACCCTGAGTACACTTCTCTCTGTAACCTTAATTCTGGATTCCCATGCTAACCACAATACTCAATCATATATCACTTCTAATCTGTTCTTTCCCTCATCTGTTTCAATACAATACATAATTTATCCAGTTTTTTCTGTCATACCTCCACCCTGATGTCAGACCCATTCTACAACAGTGGCACCATGCAGTATTTGTCCCTTTATGACTGAGATATTTCACTCAGCATAATGTCCTCCATGGTCACCCACTTTGAATAATATTGCAGGAATTCCTTGTTTTTCAATGCAGCATAGTATTCCATTGTGTGGATATACCACGGCTTCTCTATCCATTCGTTTGTTGATGGGCCCTTAGGCTGCTTCCAACTCTTTGCTATTGTAAACAAAGCTGCAGTAAACATGGGTGTGCATATATCTGCTTGGATGGCAGACATGGTCTCTCTGGGGTATATT
>NW_006399910.1:7020816-7047633 GCF_000299155.1 Elephantulus edwardii | reverse complement strand
CTTTCAAATGGGTCCCTCAGAAGCTCGGCTTGCAGATTCCGGCATTTGCCGATCTGCAGTGGAACTGAAAAGTGGTCTGGATTGCATCTGAGGCTATTAGCTCGTTCTGAGTCCACTCCAGCAGAAGTTCTGATTCAATTTTTTTTTTCTACTGTCCATATCACGCAACAGACCCTCTGGGTCTTAGTGGAGCTTAAGCGAAATAAGCCAATTTCCCCACTAAGTTTTCTCCTTTCAAATGGGTCTCTTAGTAGCTCATCTAGTGACTTCTGGTTTTTGCCTAGTCCACTCGGCTTTGTTCTCACAGTTCCAATACTAAAAGTTTTGACAAAAGTTATGATTCAATTCCTATTGTCCACACCGCACCTCAGACCCTCCAGGTTTTAGTGGGCTTCAGAGAATTCAGCCGATTTCCCCACTAACCTTTTTCCTTTCAGGTGAGTCTCAAGGCAGCTCAGCTCAGCTAGTGGATTCCAGCTTTTGCTGGGTCCGAGATGGGACCTGGGACCGCTGCAGGGCAGGCAGGCAGGGCTCCGGTTTTTAAAGCTTCTAAAATAATATATTAGCAAAAGTTCTGATTCAAAATCCTACTGCTCACGTCACGCTGTGGTGGTCAGTCTCTGTGGAGCATAAAGTACTCTCTGGTATCCTCTCTAGGCAGGTTGCTATCCCTCTGGCTCTTCACACTGTGCTCTCCACCTCTGCCATCTTCTGGTCTCCCACTTCCTTTCAGCAACCTATTGTTGAACAATCCCCTTGCTGTCCTCCTTGTCATCTTGTAGTTAGTCTCACTGTGAGAAGAAAATAATGCTGAGCCAAGAGTCCCACTTTCCAGCTCTATAATTCAGACAGGCTTTGAGGTTCTTTAGACTAAATGTTGTTCATTTGTTTAAGTAGAGTGTTTAGTTGGGTAATTGTAATGCCCAACACACAAAAAATGTTGTTATGTACTGTCAGATCAGAACTCACCCATAGTTGACCTTCCAGCCAGTTTCCAGTTGCAGTAAATTGCATGGGAAGAGAATGACTTCAAAACTGCATGCTTTCAGATTGGCAGCACAGCTTCTTACTACTAGGCCACCTGAGCTTCTCAGCAGACATGTGGAATGCTCTGAGTGTATGAAATGGAAGAAATTATCTCATTAATTAAATATACTCTCAGAAATTCAGAATGTGATGCCAGATTATTTGAGGAAGGCCTCTGTATCACACTTCTAATTGATAAGCACATACAACATTCCATCTTTCCACACAGCTTTAAATCTATGAAGTACTGGAAACGATAAGGGGAAATTATCATGGATGTCTCTAAAGAGAGAAACTGTGGAAATGATAAAGTGTGCTTACTATCAATTTCTGAAATGTAAGGATAAGAACGTTTGGTGCTGTTGCAATTGGAGAAATGAATGAGAGATTTAATTTAACAATCTAATCTTTTTAATCATTTGGAGAGTCTCCAGGCTTTGAGGAGGGGGACAAAACAAGACACACACAGCAAACTAACATAACAATGAAATATTCCCACTAGCCTAACCATTTTTCATGTTAAGAGTGTCAGAAATGGAGCCTGATAATAAGAGTAATGAGTCACTCTCCAAGGCCAGTCACAAAAGGTGTAAAAGTAGGAGAAATGTAATACTCTGGTCCCATAACAGTAGATTAAGACCAAGTCTCAAGAGATTTCCTACGCAAAACTTCACAGCCATGGCGCTGAAATGGACTTTTAGCTGGCCCTCCACTGGGTTCTCAAGGCTGTAAATCACATGGATAGTGATGAGCTGTCTGTCTTCTGTGGAACAACTGAAGGATTTGAACCACAAGAGAGGTATGATCTTTTCTACGGGCTAGGCCTCCTGAACTCCTTACACATAGATTTCCAGAATTTGTTTGTTCCTTAACTGTCATGTATGATAAATTACAAGGTTTCCAATGCTGTGGCTTCACTCTAGAATGCGGATTTCTCCTTGATGGGGTCCACATAAGGAATGTCTTTGTGTTTGGTCTGTTTTGACTTGGGTTATTGGTAATACAATCAATATTGAAAGCTACATTCTTTGATGATGTTGGTTTGTCTAAATGGTTTTTCCCTCCACAAGTCACTTCTGCCTTAGTCGACAAGGATCCAAGGGTGGAACGTAGTCAACAACATTTGCTGGGTGTGTCTTTGAAATTTCATAGAGCTGTCAGGCAAAATTTATTAATATGAGAATGAATATTCCTTAAGTGGCACAACAGTTGTTTATCTATTTGCTGTACTGAATAACTTGGAGCTACCAGTCACTGTGCCATAGCTGTCAAATGCCATGATAGTTACCCATCATGGACACTGTTTTGAGGAGCTTCCAGATTGATTTAGGTTTAAAAGAAGGAGTGGCATCCACTCCCTATACCAGATGTCTCTGGAAACTCTATTAACTCCATAAACATAAAGAAAGACGTTAATTATAGAACAGATTTCAGGCCTTTTGTTCATAGGGTGGCTATGTATTTGACTTGATGACACTTAACCACTGCTAAGTGAGACTGTTTTTGTTGTTAAGTGCGGTCGAGTCATAGATGACTCATAGCGACCCTATGAATGAAAGACTTGAACAATTGTATAACTTTCATCGTTTCTCCATGTTCATAGTTTCCAGGTGCAAGCTATATTGGAAATGAATGCCACTCCTGCTTGCTATATTTTGGAAGAAGTTTCTTCTGCTTTGTACATCACTCCTTATCAGTTTGCTGTACTGAGGTAATCTGGGTTTGCTGTGAACCTGAACCTGTGCCATTGGGGTATTAAATACCATAATGGTTTACTAATGTGGACAGTGTTTGGTGGAGCTCCCAGTTGTAGAGTAGATTTGGAAGCAGAAGTGGCACTCACTTCCTAAACCACATGCCTATGAAAATTCTATGAACTTGGAGAAACATAGAAAGGCATTAGGTCTTTTGTTCATGGAGTCTCTATGAGTCATGCTCGACTTGATGGCAATCAACAACAACAACAACATATGATTGAGTATTATGGTTAGCACAGGAATTCAGAATTAAGGTTCCATAGAGAAGTATACTTGGGATGGCGGGTCGGGGGGAAGGGATAGGGGAATTGTATACCAATGAAGGAATTTTTTTCTTTTTCTTTTGGGAGAGGGGAGCAAACTGGTGGGGACGGGTGGGCAGGGAGAAAATTGCGGCAATGAATGAATGGAAATCCAAAACCTCTGTAAATGTTTATTAAAATTAATAATAAAAAGGGTGGAAATCTGGTATTTGTGTTCTATTTCAGGTTAATTTTTTTTAAATTATCTTATTTGACCTCGGAAAAGTTCACTGAACAAGACACAATAAGGATTCTTGTCATCATTGAATAACTGGGTTATCTGAAACACAGAAAGATTTTACAGCTTGCCTGATACCACAAAGTCATTATTAACAAAAAATAATTGGTTCACAGGTAATCATTTCTAGAGGTAAATATGATCAAGGATCATTAGTGTTGAAGGAAGAAACCCAAGCAGCACTGAAGGCATTGGCTACAAAATCTAAAATAAAAAGCACACCTCCTCAAACACAAAAATAAACAAGGTCCCAGAATTTATAGAGTGTCAATCAAGATATTTCAGTGCATAACTGCAACTCTGAGAGCACTCAGAAGCACATAATCAATGCTAAAAAACGTGGAAGTCAAATACTTAACTGGTAGAGATTAGTATGTGTGCTCGTTCCAAAGAAAAATGATACAACAAAATACAGAAATTATAGAACATTGCCACTAATATCTCAGGCAAGTAATATTTTGTTAAAGATAATTTAAAAATGTTTGCAGCAGTGCAAGGAAAAAGAACTGCCAGGCATTCAAGCTAGACTCATAAGAGGACGTGGAATAAGGGATATCATTGCTTATGTCAAATGGGTATGGACTGAAAGGAGACAATACTGGAAAAATGCTTATCTCTCTTTTATTGACTGCGCAAAGGTATTTGACTGTATGGACCATAACAAATTATAGATAATGTTATAAAGAATGGAAATTTCAGAACATTTAATTGTGCTCGTGAGGAACTGAAAAGCAGTACAAGATATAATACTGAATTACTGAATGGTTTAAAAATCAGGAAAGAATTGTGTCAGGGCTATAATCTTTCACCAAGCCTATTTGATATGTATGCTGAACATATAACCCAAGAAGTTGGACTATCTGACGTACACAACATCAGAATAGGAAGAAGATTCATTTACTCTTAATGTTCAATATGCAGATGACACACAACTAGGTTTGTTGAAAACAAAGAAGACTTGAAGCATTTACTAGTTTAGATTAAAAAAAGCTATCACCTTCAGTATGTACTATACCTTAACATAAAGAAAATAAGAATTTTTCACAATGAAACCAATAATCATTATTACAATGTTCTTGTTGATTGTCGTCTAGTAGAGCACAACTCATAGACACCCTATGAACAAAAGGCATGAAGCCTTTCTATAACAATTGTCATTTATCAAAGCTCATAGAGTTTCCAAGGTATGTTGTATTATCATAGATTTTCTTTTATTTGCACCCATAAACAACACCCATGAAATTAACAGTAAAAAAATCAACTGATATTTTATGTTGGGAAAAAAAAATCACTGCCAAAGACCTCTTTAAACTTTTAAAAAGAATTTTTTTACTTTGAGAATCCAAACTATGATATTTTCAGCAATTTCATATGCATGTAAAAGCTGGGAAATTAAGGAAGACCAGAGAAAAGTCAATGTCATTTGAATTATGGTGTTGGGAAAAATATTGAATATATTATATGGTGTCAGAAAAACAAACAAATCTGTTTTAAAAGAGGTACAGTTAGAATGTTCCTTGGAAGCAAGGATAGAGAAACTTCATCTCATTTAATTTAGATACTACCAGAAGTCCAGGCTGGTTTCAGAAGGGGTCGTGGTACTAGAGATATTGTAGCTGATGTTAGATGGATCTTGGCTGAAAGCAGGGAATACCAGAGGAATGTCTATCTGTGTTTCATTGACTATGCAAAGGCATTTCACTGTGTACATCATAACAAACTATGGCTGACTCTGAGAAGAATGGGAATCCCAGAACACTTGATCGTTCTAATGCAAAACTTATACTTGGACCAGGAGGCAGTCATCAGAACAGAGCAAGGGAACACTGCATGGTTCAAAATTGGGAAGGGCGTACGCCAGGGATGCATCCTATCTCCATACCTTTTCAACCTATATGCAGAACAGATTATCCGGGAGGCAGGGCTCTATGAGGAGAAATGTGCGGTCAAGATTGGTGGATGATTTCTCAACAATCTGCGTTATGCGGATGACACAACCCTGCTTGCTGAAACTGAGGAGGACCTGAAGCACCTGCTGCAGAGTGTCAAGGACTGCAGCCTACAATATGGATTGAGGCTCAATGTCAAGAAGACAAAGATTCTCACCACTGGACCAATTGGCAGCATCAGGATGGATGGTGAAGAGATTTAGATTGTACACAGTTTTAGTTTGCTTGGCTCCATAGTCAACAGTCTTGGCACCAGCAGCCAGGAAATTAAAAGGCGCATTGCCATGGGAAAGTCTGCTGTTAGGGACCTCTCCAAAGTGCTGAAGAGCAATGGTATCTCTTTGGAGACTAAGGTGGGTCTGATACAGGCCATGGTCTTTGCAATCACCTGTTATGCATCAGAGAGTTGGACAATGACCAAAGAGGATAGAAGGAGAATTGTTGCCTTTGAGCTGTGGTGCTGGAGAAGAGTATTGAGAATACCATGGACTGCTAGGAAAACAAACAGATTTGTCCTGGAAAGGGTTAAACTGGGTGGCTCCTTGGAGGCAAGGATTCTGAGGCTCTGTCTAACATACTTTGGACATGTTGTGAGGAGAGACCGGTCCTTAGAGAGGGACATCATGCTTGGGAGGGTGGAGGGACAGCGCAGGAGAGGAAGGCCCTCTATGAGGTGGATTGATTCAGGGACTGGGATAATTGGGATGGGAGTGTCAGAGACAGTGCGATTGGCACAGGACAGAGCGGAGTTTAGGGCTGTTGTACATAGGGTCGCTATGAGTCGCAGGTGACTCGACGGCACATAACAACAACAACAATGTGATCAGGAGGGATTGCTCTCTGGAGAAAGACTTGATGCTCAGTAAATTAGAAGACCAGTGAAAAAGCAGAAGACCCTAACGCTGTAAGAATGGGCTTATGTATAGCATTGCTAGTGAGAAGAGCATAGAACCAGGTCATATTTGGGTCTATTATATGTAGGATCTCTGTGAGTTGTGACCAACTTGATGGCACCTAATATCAATGATAATTTTTCTCAAAGGCAGGATTAGAATGTAAGGTTTCTGACTCACTAACAATTTCCCCTTCTGTCTCTTGTGTTGTTGCTCCTCAAATTCATTCACATATATAGCACAACAGACATAGCAAATACCAAGTACCTTGTTCAGGACCTAGCAAAGAGCACACATTGCTATTGAGTGACATACAAGTCATATTGTTCTTATTAATGCTGTTATGTGCTGTGGAGTTAACTATGACTCATCGCGACCCTATGAACAACAGATCTGAACTGTCCTGTCCTGTGTCATTCTCATAATCTGATACACTTAAGCCCAATGTTACAGTAACTGTGTTCATCCATCTTTTTCAGAATCTTCCTCTTCTGTGCTGACCCTCCACTTTTCCAAGCATGATACCCTTCTTCAAGCACTGGTTTCACTTAATAACATGCCCAAAGTATGTGAGATGAAGCTTCACTATTCTTGCTTCTAAGAAGCATCTTGTTTGTACTTGCTCTAAGACATACTTGTTTGTCCTTTTGGTGGGCTATGAGATATTCAGTACTCTTCTCTAGCACCATAACTCAAAGGCATCAACTTTTGTTCCGTTCCCCAAACCCAAGAATATAAATCTCTAATGGAGGAGATTGCTTATCTTTTCCACTAGCAACTGGTGGATTTTAACTGACATTTTGGGTAGCAGCTCAACATGTGATCAACCACTACACTCTGAAGGTTATTATGTTAGCAAAAAGCAAGTGCTTAATAAATCGTAGTTACTCCCTTATTTTTAGTCACTACCCTGCAGGCTCCATTTTCTGCAATGCAAAAAAACAGAACAAATACACAAGCAATATAAACAAAACCAACTGAGCCACTAGAAATTCTATTGGGGAAAATACAGGCTATAAAGTCTGTATTTAAAAAATTTGTTTTATTAATTTCAATGAATATTTACAGAGATTTTGGACTTCCATTCATTTATTGTTGCACTTTTCTCCCCAGCCCCCCACAACCCCCAGTTTGCTCTTCTCTTTGAAAAAGTCCTTTATTGGTATACAATCCCCCTGCAATCCAACCCCTCACCCTGAGTATACTCCACCCTGACATCAGGATTGGGGTAAGAATGAGAAAAACTTGATAAATTATGTATTTTTTTTTTAAAAAACTCGGAGTAGTGACTCTAATGTCGTGCTTATATTACTAGACTTTTGATCTTAGGTTTAATTTCTTTCTCTTAATTAATTCTCTGGTGGAACATATTCAAACAAGATATTAATATCAACATAAATAAAATACATATGATTGGACTTTCTAAGTGAGAGGTTTCTTGCTGTCAGTTGTATTGCTTAATGCTGCACAGTAACTTTCGGTCATACATTTCTGTCATTTGAGCTTTGAGGTTCAGAAGTCTTAACATTATTGTATGGTTAACTTTGCTCTTCTAGTGTGATAGAGCTTTCATGAAATTAAGTGTGCTGTTTCCTCCCCAAGAATGTCCTCTGATGAATATTTTAATTTGTTTCAATTGCTATGTAGTCAGACTTGCTTGATATTTTGTGCTGCCTTTTCAGATAACAAGATACTGCTGAAACCTTTCAGAACTTCTGCCCCAGCGGAGCACCAGGCCTTCACAGGTAATTCTGAGGTCAGCCACAACGCTCTTTCCTCCGAGATCATACAGCTTCTCTATTCTCTTGGCCTACGAGGAAGAAACAGGACTTCTGTGACCTCTCAAATGCTAACATTTTTGAACATTACAATGACATCAGCAGAAAGCAGGGGAAGTTAATGTGTCCTCTGATCATGGAAACATGTTACCAGGCCAAGCAAACTTGTGTCCTCTCAATATTACAAAGATTCTGTGGATTTTCTAATTATTCTCTCATGAGCACACAACACTCTTGGTATGGAACCTTCCCTGGCAGCTCCAACGGTGGTACAGTTGCTTGGTTGTTTTTATTTTTCCCTTTTTTAAGGTGGATATAGACTGTCACGAAAACAACAGATTCATCCTGGAGAGGGTTAAACCAGGCTACTCCTTGAAGGCAAGAATTCTGGGGCTTCGTCTGACATACTTTGGACATGTTGTAAGGAGGGACAAGTCCTTGGAGAGGGACATTATGCTTGGTAGGGTGGAGGGACAGCACAGGAGGGGAAGACCCTCTATGAGGTGTATTGATTCAGTGACTGGTGTAATCGGGATGGGTGTGTCAGAGCAACGCAATTGGCTCAGGATAGAGCAGGGTTTAGGGCTGTTGTACATAGGGTTGCTATGAGTCGCAAGCGACTTGACGGCACATAACAACAACAACATAAGTTCACCAACAAGAATGATTGCGTTGAAGGAGATGTGGTGTGTGGTTACAGCAGGAGAAGTGAGAGGTGGGGGGTGGTAGGACGGAGGACTGGAAATTGGCATAGTGGGCATGGTGCCTTAAAAGCTTCAGCTGATTTAATCATTGCAACCCTTCTGTTATGAGGATATTGTGACTTGGTATTCATTCAGCTCCAAGTTATCGTGACTTCATGTACAATATGAAAGTGCCGAATCCTAGCCACCATACCACCTTACGTATAATATAATGAAATATTATTTAGTCCTAACGTTGGCATCCATTGTTAAGACCGTCATATAGCACTTTCCAATCTACACGGCTTACCTTTCAATACTTTATTAGAGAATATTCTGTTGTAATACATGGGATTTTAGCTGGTTGATTTTCATGTAGATTGCCAACCCTTTCTTCCTATTCCATATTGTTCTGAAAGTTGTACCTCAGCCTTCCCAACATGGGAGGACTTACTGGTGTTTTAAACACTTGTGACATAGCTTCCAGTATTGCAAAATCATGAGAGCTGCCACAAGATGATACACTGACAGACAGATGGTGGGTAATGAGGTTATGAGTCACAATGTTCAAACCTGACCTGCAGAGTTTAGAGAGTTTAACTAGCTAGTCTAAGGAGTCCAATGTGTAACATTCAAATATTTGCTAAATCATTAATAAGGGAATTGGAATTCTACAACCGATAAAGAGATGAAGTGAGCACCTCGTAGCTCCTTATCAGAGAAATCAATATTCCCTGTGGCAGTGGAAGAGTATCAGGCTGTTCACAGGAGCATTTAAGTTTTTTAATTTTTTTTAATTTACTATTAATTTCAATGAAAATTTACAGAGACTTTGGATTTCCATTCATTCATTGTTGCACTTTTCTCCCCTCCCAACCCTCTCCCACTAATACACTACCCTCTTGGAAAAGTAAAAGAAAAATTCTTTCATTGTTTTACAATCCCTCCCTCCAGGTCCATTCCACTATACAGCCTTCGCTCTGGACTCCTGTCATGACAAAAACACCTAATAATTTTCCCTCCTAAACAGTTTTCTCCCTCATCTGTTTCAATGCAGTACATATTATTGAACCTATCCTTCCCAGTCTCCTTCCAACCCCGAGGTCAGTCCTGCTTTAACAGTGGCACCATGCAGTATTTGTCCTTTTGTGCCTGAGATACTTCACTCAGCATAATGTCCTCTTGGGTCACCAATTTTGAATAATATTGCATGAGTTCACAGGAGCATTTTAAATAACGTTTTTGCATGAATGGCTGGTAAAAAAATAACAAACGTGGGGTGTGCTACCCTGGTTGAGTTCTCAGTAATCCATGCTCTCGATGTCAATTTCTGCATATCTAGACGTCCTTCTTTACCAAAGAATCATTATGAAATTTCCAGTTTTCAACCAATTTGCTATGATCTCAGCTAATTTATTATAATATAATCTGGCATAACTCTTGTCTAGAGAGAGTCATCTAGGCGCTCCTTTAGTCTAACTTTTCAAAAACTTTGTGGCAATGAATTCCTATGTGATACAATTGGGTAATAATGCATTTGCCTAATAATCGATAGCTTAGGTTCAAGTCTTCTACAGAGAAGCACCTCAGAATAAAGGTCAGGTGATCCACTTCTGAAAAAAATTCTGTGAATATGGGCAGTAGTCTGACTCAGACACAGTCATTTTCTTTGACAGTGACTCCTTAATAACTGATTTCTTTTGCTTGTCTGGGAATTTGGTTTGTTTGTTTGCTTTTAAAGATAAGGTAAAGGAAGGATTTGAGAACATTTGGACAAGCAGGGCTTTCTCAGTCCAATGGCATATCTTGTTCCCGGCAGGCCCTAGCAGAAACTCTAAAGTTTCTTGCAAGCTCTGTTTCTACTAAACTTTGTGGTTTTCCAAATTGTGTTGAGAGCTAATCCCACATCCCCTTTGAAATGATTTGGTTTCTGCTCTTGAAGCTTCTGCTATTGTGCTGATGGTAAGGAGGATAAGCTGCAAAAAAAGCTTTCCTCCTCAGGAGTTAAATGCTTGGAGGCAGAGGGAAAGACATTCTGGAATTGTCTTGCCTAGTTGAAAGCAAGCCGGTATCTCCAGCATCCTTTTCAAAGCCTTTGGTGCCCATGGTGACATTAATAAAAAATGAACTGTTTCATGCAGACTTTCAATTCAGCAACATTGCTTTTCCTATGGTTAGATCAGTTCTAACATGCTTGACTCTCATATTTCAGATGTCTCTTGCCAAATGAATAACCAAGGGATTCGCAAGAAGTGTTGATTTTGTTTTGCTCTCTATAGACAGACAGTCTTTAAAGAAATGGCGTTTTCAACTGAACCTTATTGTTAGAAACTTTCCAAGGATTGCTATTCTAGGTACTGTCATCTCTGACACTGATGGACGTATTAGAAGGGCCTGAGCCACAGAAATTGAGGAGTTACCTTTGGTTAGGTTAGTGAAGATTGTTGGGGTTACCTTTATTCCTCAGCAGAAGACAAGTGAAAACTTAATTATACCTCTTGTATTCATTACACTGTCCCCATTTAGTCAAAGCCCTTACCAGCTCTGACCTACCTGACCACTGCAGGAATGCTCTTCCTTGCTTCACTCTAACTATCAAAGCCAACATTAACTTTTCTCTAAAACTTTTTAAAATTTTTTTTTTATTGTGTTTGTGTGTACTTTCAAATCAGATCTGACTGGTACAGGAGGAGATTGCCCCTCCTTCTCCAGCAGAGCATCTGGTGAATTCGAACTGAGTGCCTCTGAGATTGCAGTGCAGCTTCTTGCCACTAGGCCACCAAAGCTTCCTTCCAACATTAACTTTTCAGATGAATCCCAACCTAAACAATTTACTCATTGGTTGAAACTTGTCAGTGAAGTTCCAATGTCCTTGGAAGAAAGTCCCAAATCCTTGCAGGATCCCTACTTTCATTCTCCATTGCTGACTCCTTTAACTGTGTTCTGGACACACTGGACTTCTATCAGATCCCAAGTCCAGAGGCCTCTTCCCCATCACAGTCTCTGCCCTTGCTTCTTCCCTCTGTCTTAGCCTCACATCTTCTGTCTTTGCCTCTCTGGCCTTTACTGTTCTTCACATCAAAGCTTCAGGTTGATTCTTCTAATATTCACTCTAACTCTAAAATAAAATTAGGCAGTCATACTGTATCTTTTATTTCCCCTATATAGAATTTAAACTTGGAACAACTTTGGGGGGTATATTTACTTATGTAATTAGTTTTGTTTTTCTTTTAATAAAATTTTCATTTTATGCTGGTTTGCTTACAAAGTTTATATACAATGCTTTTCACACCAGATCTTTCACATTTCTTTTACTCACCCAGCCCTCCACCCATCAAATTGTGTGACCTTATAATTATTCCCCCCCCACCGGACATCCCCACCCCTCTACTCCCACCCTTGCCTCATTGAATCCGCATACATGTTTTACTGGTTATCGTATTTCTACAATAATGATTTTCTACAGGATTTTTTCGTATGAGACTGAGTTAGTTCACTTAGCATAATGGTCTCCAGTCCCTCTCAAGTTGTTGTTGTTGTTATGCGCCGTAGAGTCATTTACGACTCATAGTGACCCAATGTACAACAGCCCTAAACCCTTCTCTATCCTGTGCCAGTCGCACTGCCTCTGACACACCCATCCCGATTACCCCAGTCACTGAATCAATCGACCTCATAGAGAGTTTTCCCCTCCTGTGCTGTCCCTCCACCCTAGCAAGCATGATGTCCCTCTCCAAGGACCTGTCCCTCCTTACATGTTCAAAGTATGTCAGACGAAGCCCCAGAATCCTTGCCTCCAAGAAGTAGCCTGGTTTAACCCTCTACAGGATGAATCTGTTTGTTTTCTTGGCAGTCCAGGGTACATTCAATACTCTTCTCCAGCATCACAACTCAAAGGCATCAATTCTCCTTCTATCCGCCCAACTCTCTAACGCATAACAAGTGATTGCAAAGACCATGGCCTGTACCAGAAGCACCTTAGTCTTGAGAGAGACACCGCTGCTCTTGAGCACTTTAGAGAGGCCCCTAACAGCAGACTTTCCCATCACAATACGTTTTTTTATTTCCTGGCTGCTGGTGCCAAGAGTGTTGACCGTGGAGCCGAGCAAACAGAAACTATGAACAATGTCAATCTCTTCGCCATCCATCCTGATGCTACCTATTGGTCCAGTGGTGAGAATCTTTGTCTTCTTTACACTGATCCTCAATCCATATTGAAGGCTGCAGTCGTTGACCCTCTGCAGCAAGTGCATGAGGCCCTCCTCAGTTTCAGTAAGCAGTGTTGTGTCATCTGCATAACACAGATTGTTAATAGATCTTCCACCAATCCTGATGCCACACTTCTCTTCATAGAGCCCAGCTTCCCAGATAATCTGCTCTGCATAAAAATTGAAAAGGTATGGAGATAAGACACATCCCTGGCGTATACCCTTCCAAATTTTGAACCATGCAGTGTTACCCTGCTCTGTTCTGACGACTGCCTCTTGGTCCAAGTATAAGTTTCGCACTACCATGATTAAATGTTCTGGTATCCCCTTTCTTCTCAGAGTCAGCCACAGTTTGTTATGATCCACACAGTCAAACGCCTTTGCATAATCAATGAAACATAGATAGACATTCTTTTGGTATTCCCTGTTTTCTGCTAAGATCCATCTAATACCAGCTACAATATCCCTAGTACCCCGACCCCTTCTAAACCCAGCCTGGACTTCTGGAAATTCTCTGCTGATGTGCTGTTCCAGTTGTTTTTGTATAATCTTCAGTAGAATCTTGCTTGCATGTGAAATCAATGATATTGTTCTATAGTTTCCACACTCTGTTGGGTCACTCTTCTTTGGAATGGTTTGGAATATTTGTTCCCCTCTCAATTTAGGTAGTGATTTTCAAAATCATTGCTCCTACATGCTGCATAGTTTTCCATTGTGTGAAAATACCACCATTTCTCAATCCATTCTATTGTGGTTGGACATTTGGGCTGTTTCCATGTTCTTTTTCTTTAATTGATTTTTATTTTTTTTAATTTATACTAATTTATTTACATAATTTGAATACAATGTTTTTCAGAGTATATTCTTCCAATTTCCCTTAATCCCCACCTATCAAACTGTACAACCTCATGATTAATTAATCACATATACAACCCCTCTAATCCCCCATACATCCTCATTCCTCTGCTTGCACCCTCTCCTCCCCTTGGATCTTCATACTCATTCTAAAATAATGGTTTTATACAATATTTGTCCTTGTATTACTGAGTTAGTTCATGCAGCACAATGCTTTCCAGTCCCTCCCAAATTAGGTAAAAATTTACAAAATCATTGCTCCTACATGCTGGATAGTATTCCATTGTATGAATGTACCATGATTTCTCAATGCATTCAATTCTGGTTGTATAACCAGGCTGTTTGAATGTTCTTGCAATGAATAACACTGCTGTGAACACTGGTGTACAAATCTCTGTTTGTGCCTCAGTTCTCATTTTCTCAGGGTATATTCCAAGCAGTGAAATAGCTGGGTCATATGGAATTTCTATATTCAGCCCTTTTTGGAAGTGCCAAATAGCCTTCCAAAATGGTTGTACCATTTTATATTCCTATCAACAATAAGATCAATATTAAAAAAAAATCAGGGAGAACAGTTTAAAAGTGATAGGGTATTATGACTATCATAAGAGTCTAGAGGGAAGGTTCCATAGTACAGTGTACCTGGGGCGGGGCGGGGGGAATTGTATGCCAATGAAGGAATTTTACTTTTCAAAGAGAAGAGTGAATTGGGGGGTGGGGGGGCCGGGAAAAAAAGTGCAACAATGAATGAATGGAAATCAAAAATCTCTGTAAACGTTCATTAAAGTTAATAAAATGAATTAAAAATACCAATAGGATCCCACTACTGTAACAAAGAAAACTCAGAGGGATATCAAGAAATCAATACTATTTACAATAGCCAACCACAAATTGAGATAATTGGGAGTGAACCTAACTACAGACTCAAAAGTCCTATACAAAGAAAACTATAGACTACTTCTGCATGATGCAATAAAAGACCTAAAAAAATTTTAAACATATGCCTTGTTCGTGAATGTTGTTGTTTGTTTTTGATTGCTGTTGAATCAAGTACGACTCATAGCAACTCTATGAACAAAAAATCTAATGCCTTTCCATAACTACTGCCATTTAATTTCATAGTTTCCATAGGCATTTGGTTTAGGAAGTGGATGCTACTCTTGCTTTCAAACCAGTTTTATAGCTGAGAGCGCCACCAGACATTGTCCATACTGGGAGACCATTATAGTATTTGATACCCCACTGGCACAAGGCTCAGCATAACAGTAAACACAGATTACCTCAGTACAGAAAATTGACAAAGAGTGATGTACAAAATAGAAGAATGTTCCTCCAAATATAACAACACTAGCTTCACTTAGCAGTGGTTAAGTTTCATCAAATCAAATGCAACTCATAACGACCCTATCAACAGAAGACCTGAACCCTGTTCTCTAATTTACATCATTTCTGTATGCTTATAGAGTTTATAGAGTTTTAAGATGCATATGTATTTGGAAGTGGATGCCACTTCTGTGTCTAAACCGGAATCAATCCATAAGCTCCTCCAAACATTGTCCATAAAGGGTAACCATTATGATATTTGACACAACTATGGCACAGTGTTCATAGGAAGACTCAGTATCATGAAAATGACAATGCTACCAAAAGCAATCTACATGTTCAATGCAATCCCAATACAGATACTAAATTTATTTTTCAAGGAGATTGAGAGGGAAATTGTCAGAGTCATTTGGAGAAGCAAGAGACCTCGAATAAGTAAAGCACTCCTGAGAAACAAAAATGAGGTGGGAGGCATAGCACTCCCTGACCTCAAAACCTACTACACAGCATTAGTAACCAAAACAGCTTGGTGCTGGTACAATGACAGGCACATAGGCCAATGGAACAGAATTGAGAACCCAGAAATAGACCCAGAAAACTGTGGTCAACTGATATTCAACAAGGAAATCGAAACTATCACATGGGGAAATGACAACCTTAACAAATAGTGCTTTCAAAACTGGACTTCCACCTGCACAAAGCTGAAAAAGGATCCACATCTCACACCATACACAAAAATCAACTCAAGATGGATCAGAGACCTGAGAGTAAATTCCAAAACCATAAAGTTCATAAGAGACAAACTAGGATCAAGCTTAGAAGCCCTAGTCTACTTTATAAAGAGAATGTCAAATACAACCAGAAATGCACAATCTGAAGAAGATAAAATTGCTGACTGGGGTTTCTAAAGATTAAATCCCTGTGTCCGACAAAAACTTTTACTGACATTTTAATGAAAGTTTACAGAAATTTTGGATTTCCATTCATTCATTGTTACAGATTTCCCTCCCTATCCACTTCCCCCAATTCACTTTTCTCTTTAAAAAGATTCTTTCATTGTTACACAATTTTCTCCATTCTCCTCCCCAGTCCACTTTACTATGCACCTCTTATTTGGACTATTGTCATGCAAATAGTACCTAATCATATATCTCTTTTAGACAGTTCTTCCCCTCATCTATTTCAATGCAGTGTTCATTATTTATCCCCTCTTTTCTTAGTTTCCCTCCAACCCCCATACCAGTCCTGTTTTATAACAGTGGCATTATGCAGTATTTGTCCTTTTGTGATTGAGATATGCTTCCATGTTCTTGTGATGGTGAATAATGCTGTTATGAACATTGGCATACAAATCTCCATTTGTGCCTCAGTTTTAATTTTTGTGTCTGCTTGCCATTCGAATATCTTCCACATTTTTTGCCCATTTTGTATTGCTTTATCAGTATTTTTCTTGTAGGATTCTGTATACTTTTGACATGAGACCCTTGTCTGAAATGACATTGCAAATGTTTTTTCCCAGTTAGTAGATTTTCTTTTCACTCTGTTGAAAAAACGTTTTGCTGTGCACAGAGATTTAATCTTTAGAACATCCCATTCATCAGTTTTATCCTCCCAGATTATTCATGCCTGGTTGTATTTGACAGTCTTTTTATACCATAGACTGGGCAGTCTATGTTTGATCCCAGTTTGTCTCTGATGACCTTTATGGCTTTAGGCTTTACTCACAAGTCTCTGATCCCCATTGAGTCAATTTGTATGTGTGATGTGAGATGTGAATGCTGTTTCAGCTTTCTCTGGGTAGCAGTAAAGTTTTCCATCCCCATTTGTTGAAGAAATTGTCATTTCCACACTTGATAGGTTTTATTTCCTTCTTGAATTCTGTTCCATTGGTCTCTGTACCATCCTATTTTGGTTACTACCACTGTGTAGTAAGCTTTGAGGTCAGACAATACCTCCAACTTCATTTTTCGTTTTCAGAAGAGCTTTACTTATTTGAGGTCTCTTTCCTCTCCCAATAAACTTGACTATTTAGTTTTTATTTAAACTTTTTTTGAATGAAGTGATTAAGCTCCAGTTACTAATTGGAAAGTTAGTAGTCCAATCCCACCAGCTGTTCCAAGTGAGGAATATGTGACAATCTGTTCCTATACAAATTGGGATCATGCACTCTGTCCTGAATAGTTGTTATAAGTCAGAATCAATTAGCACTTACAGCAACAATATCCTAACTACCTAACTTAGTTCTTGATACGTAAAGAGTGGTATAAGTATTTCTTGAATAAGTTAAAAATGGACTTCTTTTGCTATTTGAAAATTTACCTATTCTTAGTTTTGAAACTATCTTAGGAAATACCGAGTTTCAAAAATGGGATGAGTGGGTACATTCTTGATGATTGGTTTCTCCAGGTTGGTTCCTGTTGAGAATCTATTTTTCTAGTCAATCCAGGCCTGGGGTCTGTCCTCCACTTAATTACTCAAAACCTGATCTTTATTCCTAATTTCTAATCATCACCTATTTAAGTAGAATCCTTCAAAATCTTAATTATTATTCTTTATTTTTTGAAGTTTTAGGATCCTGATAGGCTTTTCTGTTCAATAACTGTAACTCTTTTCTATATAGTATTGTGGTGTGAAGTGAAAGCTTAACTCAACTTCTTTTCTTGACTTGTGTAAGTATAAAGTCTAGTGGAAATATTTGTGAATCAGTTACATCAAATAATATCATTGTTGACATTTACAAGAGGTTAGGATAACCAATAAAGTGGTGACCTACTTGCAAGAAGGTGTGCTGCTATCCTGAAGGCACACAATTCTAATCCACCAGCTGCTCCATGGGAAAACGATGGACAGTCTCCTTCCATGTGAGTAACTGCCTCTGAAAATCTGCTGGATAGTCAGCTATGGATCAGTTCTGACTCAACTGGCACATGACAGCAACACAGTTAAAATATTTAAAAATATGAATGTTTCAGTTTGGAAAGGAAAATACAAACATAAGTATGGTGAATAGACAAGCTATCCATTTATCTAACATTCTTCTTATTACTACTATTGATAGAAAGCAAGATAAATTCTTTCTCTCATACAAAGACTTCATTCCAAATTATTCAGAACTTCAATTGCTCTATCCTTGAATACCCACACCTGTCCTTCAGTGCTGAGTTCTCTTGAAGGGGCCAGGTGGATTTATTTCTGAAGACTCATAAACATCTTAGTATATTTCATAATCACAACTCCACAATAACAATTTTGTTGCAAATAACTCATAATATTCACAAGGTAAAGGCCAATGATACAGATCATTTATGAATTTTACCTCAATGTCCTTTTTTCTACAATCTTTGTTTTCTCACCAAAAAATGCTGTGTGCCTGTTAGAAGAAAGATTTCTCACTCTAATTTATATGATGGCATTTCCTAGCACTGTAAACAAAACACCATCAAAAGGTTGAGCCTGATTCTGCCTTCTCCTTTCCAGTTTACAAAATAAATGTCTACTGATCTTGTCATTAAGTTCAAACTATTAAGCTGAAGACAGATATTCTTTGAACAAAGATTGAAAAGCAGAGGCTGAGCAGATAATTTTATAAGACTAGAACTTAAAAAGCCAATGATTAAAGTTTTTCTTATGTCAAAGGATACAGGGGGATAAAATATGGTTCTGGATTATTTGTTTTTTTTAAATGCATGTGCTGTTCACAAGCCAATAAGCTTTGGAAAACCTTTTCCTTATATGTTCTTCCAGTTTATTAAAGGGAAAGTAATTTCTGAATTTTGCTTTGCAAACTGGACTTTGTCAAGCTAGTATATCAGACTGATGCATTATTGAATGTCCAAGTTCTTGTCTCCTTTTTGGGATTCAGCAAACATTCTAACAAACCAACACAGTCAATGTGAGATTATACTGAAATAAAAATGCCTCTCTCCTGCCCCTTAACCTGTAGGGAAATTTCGTAGTTAGAAAAAAAAAACAAACCAACAACAAAAAACAAAACTAAAACACAACAAACAATGCAGGAAATGGTAAGTTTTCATGAGCTAAGCTCTGAAGACACTGGGAATCTAAATAAGAGGGCCAGATGTTACAAGGTGAGGATTTTCCTTGGGCTCAAATCAGGGTCAATTGGAGAGATTGTTCACACACTGCCAGACCATTGAGTTGATGGAAAGGCATTATACATTATACATTTATACATTACCATCACTAGTTACAGAAAAAAAAGAAAATCCGACAATGAAACATAAAACTCTTCTGATGTCTTAAAGTCCACTGTTAATAGTCCATTACTTAAAAAAAAAAATTTAAATAATTTTAATGAACATTTACAGAGATATTGGATTTCCATTCATTCATTGCTGCACTTCTCTCTCCGCCCAGCCCTCCCTCCTACCCCAGTTTGCTCCTCTCTTTGAAAAGTAAAATAAACACTCCCTCCCTGGTACACAATACCCCCGCACCCCTCCCACCGCCCCAAGTACATTCCACTATGCAACCTGAATTATGGACTCTTGTGATTACTTTTGACAAAATAAAATTTCTGAGTAGTCTTTCTGGTTGAAAAATCATCTTATAATGGGGATCCTTGATAAAATTCATGTCTCTTGTCAAAGAAACTGAGGTTTGGTTCATGCCAATGTACCTCATGTGTACTCCACACTACTCTGTCAGTGGAAGTCTGTGTGTCTATCTGATGGTGAAGAATCTTGGTGGCATGGCTCCTAGTCAAAAGATGTTGTTGTTGTTGTTATGTGCCATCGAGTCGTTTCCGACTCATAGTGACCCTATGCACAACAGCTCTAAACCCTGCTCTATCCTGCGCCAACCGCACCGCCTCTGACACACCCATCCCAATTACCCTAGTCACCGAATCAATCCATCTCATAGAGGGTCTTCCCCTCCTGCGCTGTCCCTCCACCCTCCCAAGCATGATGTCCCTCTCCAAGGACACGTCCCTCCTGGCAACATGTCCAAAGTATGTCAGACGAAGCCCCAGAATCCTTGCCTCCAAGGAGCAGCTTGGTTTAATCCTCTCCAAGATGAATCTGTTTGTTTTCCTGGCAGTCCAGGGTACATTCAGTACCCTTCTCCAGCACCACAGCTCAAAAGCATCCACTCTCCTTCTGTCCTCCCTAGTCATTGTCCAACTCTCTGATGCATAACAAGCGATTGCAAATACCATGACCTGTATCAGGCGCACCTTAGTCTCCAGAGAGACACTGTTGCTCCTGAGTACGTTTGAGAGGTCCCTAACGGCAGACTTTCCCATCGCGATACGCATTTTGATTTCCTGACTGCTGGTACCAAGAGTGTTGACTGTGGAGCCGAGCAAACTGAAGCTGTGAACACTCTCAATCTCTTCGTCATCCATCCTGACGCTGCTAATTGGTCCAGTGGCGAGAATCTTTGTCTTCTTGACATTGAGCCTTAGTCCATACTGAAGGCTGCAGTCCTTGACCCTTCGCAGCAAGTGCATGAGGTCCTCCTCAGTTTCAGCAAGCAAGGTTGTGTCATCTGCATAACGGAGATTGTTAATAGATCTTCCACCAATCCTGATGCCGCAATTCTCCTCATAGAGCCCAGCTTCTCGGATAATCTGCTCTGCATACATGTTGAAAAGGTATGGAGACAGGATGCATCCCTGGCGTACACCCTTCCCAATTTTGAACCATGCAGTGTTACCCTGCTCTGTTCTGACTACTGCCTCTTGGTCCAAGTATAGGTTTCGTATTAGCACAATTAAATGTTCTGGGATTCCCATTCTTCTCAGAGTCAGCCACAGTTTGTTATGATCCACACAGTCAAATGCCTTTGCGTAATCAATGAAACACAGATAGATATTCTTCTGGTATTCCCTGCTTTCAAAAGATAGGTGGTTCAAATCCACCAGCCATACTAGATAATTTCATAAAAATTTACATTCTTGGAAACATCTGTGAGACAATTCTACTCAGTCCTATAGTGGACATGAGGTAGAACTGACTACATGGCAACAGATTTTGTGGTTTGTTTGTTTGTTTGGGTTTTTAAAATGTTTCTGGACAGGTCTCAGCATCTATTTTAGAGTAAGAGAAAGTATGAAAAATGTCTTTCAACTTACTTTCAAAAACTAACTCAAGGAAAACCGATGATCACAACAGTTTGATCTACAGCTGACACTGGGGATGACTCAGTGCTGGTCAGTGCCTGGTTCCATTTCCTTAGGTTTAATGTATCACTGTGATTCAGGAACAAACTTGACAACAGTTAACAACAACAACAAAATAACAAAAAAACCCATGTTTGCAGGAGTGATAATTGGGAAGAAAATAAGATAAAGTTAGAGCTGTATCAGCTTTGTTTGCAACAGAGGAGTGAGAATGAGGACAAGAAAGCTAGACTATGAGTCAGAGGCCACTGAGAAGTGAGATGAACATTAAGAATACACCCCTCGCTAAGTCGGCCCACTTATGGTTATACTTAAACTAAGAACATCTGTCTGGTGGGGCAGGAAATACTATAGCCAAGCACCTAACTGCATTGGGAAAAGACACAGAGAAAAGTGACTGTTCCAGTACCTTGTTCTTGTAACAAGCTCTAATCACATAAGCTCCAATCCATAGAGACCCTATATCTTCCTAATGGCAAGGATGTTGTCCAATATTGTTCTAGCTTCATTATTGTTGGTATGTTTCCATTAATCATTAAAGGTATTCAAAGGTAGGATAATTGAATTTGTGAGGTACAATAAGAACAAGAAGTTCTTGGGGTACTTGCTGGCCATATATATAAACTCTCCAGGGCACCATAAGGGACAGAGTGGGAGGAAGGAGATACAAATAGCTAAGGAGACCACTAAAAGCTCCACATCTACAGATACTGATGTCTGATCTGAGAGAGGAACTCCCAAGAAAGGGAAGTTGGGGAGTAAAAAAGCATATCAGGAGTCAAGATCTCAGACAGGGTCTCATAACAAAAGTTTATAGAATACTCCTGGACCTCCAGAAGAAAAGGACTGGTAATCTAGTTACAAAATGGACAAGAGACATAGAAAGGCTTTTCACAGAGGAAGGCATTCAGGTAGTAAACAGACACATGAAAAAAATGCTCAAATCACTGGCAATAAGAGAGATGCAAATCAAAACCACAAGGAGATGCCATCTTATCCAAGTAGCAGTGTCAAAGTTTAATAGGACAGCAAGCAATAAATGTTGGAGAGAATGTGGAGAGATAGGAAGTAATACACTGTTGGTAGGACTTAAAATAGTATAACCATTCTGGAAGGCAGTTTGACATTTCTTCAAAAAGATAAACAGAGAAATTTCATATGGCCACCTATTCCACTACTAGGAATATACTCTAAGGAAATTAGAACTGAGATCCAAATGGAGATTTGTACACCAGTGTTCATAGCAGCATTATTAGTTATCAACCATCACAAGAACATGGAAATATCTCAGATGTCTAAGCTCAATCATATGGATTGAGAAATTATGGTACATTCACACAATGGAATTCTACACAGCACTCAGGAGCAATGATTTAAAAAATTACATCATTTGAGAGGGACTAGAGAGCATTATACTGAGTGAGCTAAGTCTCATAAGGACAGATACTGCATAAGATCAACATTGTAGTAATAGAAAGATAACTACTAAAACATGTATGAGGATCCAAGTGGGAGAGAGGAGAGTAGAGGAGTGAGAAGGGGCAGGGGAGAAATCGTAAAGTCACTCACAATTTGGAGGGTGGAGGGAGTGGTGGGTAAGTGAAATGGGAAAGATTCTGTGGGAATCTGGAAAGACAGGGTAATGGTGGGTATAGTTCAATAAAGATTAATTTTATAAAACATAATGTATGGGAATGATTAAATGAAACACAATGTGAATGGCAGATAGTGTAAAACACAATGTATACAAACTTTGCAAACAAACAAATATAAAACAATTTTTAAAAAAACTCTAAATCTGTGATTTAAAAGGAGGGAGGGAGGGAGGAAGGGAGAGAGAGAAAGCGCGCTTAATGATGTCTTCTCTCTATCCTTTAATTTCTCTGAATATATACAGAAAAATACAATCCTGTTCTGTATTTTGAGAGGGGATGTAAATCTACTGGCTCCTAACTTGTCACTGCCACCATTTGCCACTGCCAACAATCTATGGATTTCCTACAAGCAGAATTCATTCATTGTGAAAATTAGATAATTGAAACCATCTATCTGCTCCAGGCTGCTGGCTGTAGGGGTGACGCTTGCCTGTTGCCATGACACGTAATTTTCAGAATGAGATTGTAGCCACAATAACTCACTGAACAATATGTGCTTGCCTTGTTCTGTTTATCAGAAAGAAAGGACTTTTCAAAAAGTATTTAAATGTTGTTGGTTTTTTATCTGCCAACTACTGACAATTAGAATTCCAGTCATCCCTGACTTTTCTGCATTTTTATCATCTCTCCCTCCTTCCAAAGGGTGAGATGATGAAGGAGTGCAGCTCTGTCAATGGTGGTCGTCAGGGATCACTCAGTCATTCGTCCAGACAGTGAGATATTGACTATGCTGATCCCAAAGGGATTAAATCAGAGCAGGTAGGAAGTCCGCAGCTTCCCTGGCTTCACAAATTTGTATGTGACAACCGTGTCTGAGGATTAATTACATTTGTCTATCTTCCAAATAAGAAAGGAAAAAAATTATAATGAGATAGGCATAGACTTAGAATATTATTCCTCTGAATTTTATAGGATCAGAGCCATTGTTAATGAGTTGACTCAAACTTGTGGTGATCTCATGTGCATACTACAGACATGTTTTCCACAGGTTTTCAGAGGCAGAACACAAGGGCTTTCTTATAGAATGATAGGCTTAAATTTGCATGTCGCATCCCACTCTGTGCAAAGTCAGAGATGTTGGTAGACAGTGTGAGCTCAGTGAGGCCTGGACCTTCATCAGCTTGATCTCCTACATCATCGAGAACTGTCTAAATTCCAATGAATTCACTCAGATGAAATTGCAACCTCTTCCAGTTTACCTCAGACCAGCAAAGTTGCAAGTGCGAAAGCTCTAAGAAATGTGTTGAGGCCTGGGAGGAGATAAAAGGACCAAAGGCAAGGAGATAAAAGGCAGAGTGTGCAAGAGAGGCTACAGAGAAGACCAAAACCAGACCAGTTCTGCTGCTGTGTTTATTTTGACGCAGAGTGAATCTATAGGACAGAATAGAAATACCCCATAGTACTCAAGGCTGTCTTTCTTTTATGACTGGCTCCTTGATTTGAACCTCTAATCTTTCTGTCAGCTGCTAAATATTTATCATTGCAAGATAAAATGGTTTTTTAAGGATTAATTTAAAGAAATTCTGTAGAGTTATAGGAATATATGTAATGTTTAGTGACGTTTGTTCTCAACATCTTTTTCTTTCTCATCTCATTCCCAATAATCCACATTTTCTCCCCTTCTCTTAATCATGCTACATGAATTCTGTGAATTCTCAGCATCTTTTTCTTTCTCATCTCATTTCCAATAATCCACATTTTCTGTCCTCCTCTTAACCATGTTGACACAGATCCTGGGAGTGGGGCAGACAGGGCTTCTTTCTGTTTGTGTGTTGTCACCATGAGTCAAAGGTGGCTTGAGTGCAGCTAAATACACAGTATATAAGTTAACAAGTATAAAGTACAGAACCAGAAAAGCTGCAGGACAGCAAGCATGAGTGTGAGCAAACAAAATGCAAAAGCCTACTATGCATAATTCACAAGATATTTCAAGTCAAATAGATGACTAGAAGCCAAAATTTCCTTTAAAGCTTTCCAAGAGAATCTAAATGAGCAGTTTGGACAGCAAGAATCAGGTTCATACACTGTCATGGGGCTATGATGCTTATTTAGAGCTAACTAAGTGAGGTAGTGAGTTGTGTGTGGTCCCTAAATTCCACCAGAAAAGCTTCTTGGGATGTGGAATGAGAGATGATTGCTGGGAAGTTAGCAGAAGGATCAAAGACAGAGTCTACAAGATACTACTGCAAGAAACAATAAGAGAACTTACTAAAGGGAAAAAGTGTTCCGTTGTTCATGGACAGGAAGACTAAATATAGTGAAAATGATAATCCTACCAAAAGCAATCTACCCAATGCAATGCCAACACAGATACAAAACTCATTTTTCAAAGATATAGTAAAGGCAGTTATTGTTGTTATGTGTCATTGAGATCTTTGCAACTCCTAGCGACCCTATGTATAGCAG
Source organism: Elephantulus edwardii (assembly GCF_000299155.1). Classification (NCBI taxonomy): domain Eukaryota; kingdom Metazoa; phylum Chordata; class Mammalia; order Macroscelidea; family Macroscelididae; genus Elephantulus; species Elephantulus edwardii. The sequence goes on along the minus strand of NW_006399910.1, from coordinate 7,022,415 downwards.
CCCTGAAACCTGCTCTATCTTGTGCCAACTTTACTGTCTCTGACATACCTTCTCTATTACCACAGTCACTGAATCAATCCACCTCATAGATGGTCTCCCTCTCTTTCTCTGTCCCTCCACTTTCCAAGCATGATGTCCATTTCCAAGAACTATTCTCTCCTTGTAACGTGTCAGATATAACCTCAGAATCCTTGCCTTCAAGAAGCAGCCTGGTTTTACTTTCTCTAGGATGAATCTGTTTATTCTCCTAGCAGTCCATGATACATTCAAAACTTTTCTCTAGCACCACAGCTCTAAGACATCAATTCTTCTTCTATCATCTCTAGTCATTGTCCAGCTCTCTGACACATAGTAAGCAATTGCAAAGACTGTGGCCAGTATCCAACGCACCTTAATCTCCAGACCTACATCATTGCTCTTCAGTACTCTGGAGAAGTCGCCTTTCCCAATGCAATTTGTCTCTTGATAGTCTGGCTGTGGTACCAAGAGTGACGATTGTGGAGCCAAGCACACTAAAGCTGTTAAAAATCTCAATCTCCTCACCATCTACCATAATGCCACCAATCAGCCCAATGGTGAGAATCTTCGGTTTGTTTTATTTTTATATTGCGCTTCAGTCCATGTTGAAAGCTGCAGTCTTTGACCTTTTGTAGCAAACACTTCAGGTCCTCCTCAGTTTTAGCAAGCAGGATTGTTTCATCTGCATAACTCAGGTTGTTGATGAATCTTCCTCCAATCCTGATGCCATATTCCTCCTCATAGAGGCCAACCTCCTGGATGATCTGTTCTTCCTATAGATTGAAAATGGAGACAGACTACATCCCTGGAATACATCCTTCCAGATTCTGAACCATTCAGTGTCTCCTTCTCTGTTCTGATTACTGCTGCCTGCTCCAAGTATGTTGTTGTTGTTGTTGTTATGTGCCTTCGAGTAGCCAGTGACTCATAGTGACCCTATGTAAAACAGCCCTAAAATCTGCTCCATCCTGTGCCAGTCTTATTGTCTCTGACACACACCTACCTCCATTCCCCATTCCCCAAGTCACTGAATCAATCCATCTCATCGAGGGTCTTCCTCTCTTGTGCTGTCTCTCCACCCTCCCAAGCATGATGTCTCTCTCCAAGGACAGTCCCGCCTTGCAACATGTCTAAAGTATGTCAGATGAAGCTTCAGAATAGGTTTCACAAAAGCAAAGCATTACTGAAAAACAAGACTGAAGTGGGAGGCATAGTACTCCCACCTCAAAACCAGCTACACAACTGAAACTGCATGGTACTGGTACAATGCCAGACACACAGAGCAATGGAACAGAACTGACAACTCAGAAATTAATCCCTTAATCTATGGTTAAAATATTCAACAAGGAAATAAAGCCTATCAAAAGTGGAAATTACAACCTCTTCAACAAATGATACTGACAAAATTGGACTGTTACATACAGAAAGCTACAGGGTCTATATCTCACACCACACACAAAAATCAACTCAAGGACTACTGGGGAACTAGGAATAAAACTCTAAACCATAAAGATTATGCCAGCCTCATTCTACAACAGTGGCACCATATAGCATTGGGGTGGGGGTAAGACTGAGAAAAAC
>NW_006399910.1:7016680-7019273 GCF_000299155.1 Elephantulus edwardii | reverse complement strand
GGATAGAGCAGGGTTTAGAGCTGTTGTGCATAGGGTCGCTATGAGTCGGAAATGACTCGATGGCACATAACAACAACAACGACAGGAGTACGCAATGAGGATTGCAGAGTGGATTATATTTGGGCGTAGGGGGTGGGGTTTGGGGAGGTGCGGGGGGATTGTGTACAAATGAGGGAGGTTTTTTTTGCTTTTCGTGGAGAGGAACAAAGGGGGGGAGGGGTTTGTGTGGGGAGAAGGGTGCAACAATGAATGAACGGAATTCCAAAATCTCTGTAGATGTACATTGAAATGAAAAATATACAAACTAAATTAAAATAAAAAAAGTTTTTAAATTTTAAAAAAAGATTATGCTTGCCTTCGTGACTGCAGTGCAGCTTCCTATTATTAGCCCACCAGAGCTCCCTTGATATTATTGTTGTTGTCAAGTGCTATTGAGTGGAGTACAACCCATAGGGAACCTATGAACAAGAGATCTAAACCCTGTCTTGTCCTGTGCCCTTCCAACACACTAGAAACCATTGTGTCAGTTAGAGTGTCAATCCACCTAGTAAAGGGTCTTTCTCCAATTCACTGACACTCTGCTTTTCTGAGTATCATGTCCCTCTCCAAGGAATATCCCCTGCTAGCAACATCCCCAAAATATAAGAGGTGCAACTTTATTATCTTTGCCTGCAAAGAGTGCTCCAGATGTATTTTCTTTAAGACATAACTGTTTGTTCTACTGGAAGTTCATGAATGTTCAGTACTCTTCTATAACACCAGAGTTCAAACCATCAATTCTTCTTTTGTCATCCCTGTTCATTGTCCAGCTTTTAAATGCATAGCAAATGACCAGAAAGGCCATGGCCTGAATCAGACACACCTTAGTCCTTAAACTGACATCATTATGCCTTAATAATTTGTTGAGTTTGAGAAAAACATTATTCTAATTGGTACAGCACTTGTCTGTCTGTCTGCTACCCTGAGATAACTTGTAGGTTGCTTTGACAGTGAAAGCTATGCCACTGGCATGTCAAATGCCACAAATGTCACCCATGGTGGACAGGTTTTAGCTGAGAGCCCAGATTAACCAGTCTAGGAAGCATAATTGGCCATCTATTTCTTAAATAACAGGCCTCTGAAAACCCTATGAATAGTAGAGGAATGTGGATAGTTAAGAACTCACTCTGCATTTCTCAAGCTGAGAGAACTGAAATTGATATTATTTGATTTTGCAAACATATGAGTATGAAAATAAACCTCATTAATATTTGACTAATAATCCTTTGATTATTAATGCTATTGTTAGGGTCCCACTCTGTTGACTATAACTCATAGCAACCCCGTGAACAACAGATCAGAACTTGTTCTGTTCTGAGTCAACCTAACAATCTCCACCATGCTCATGAGCATTGTTTTCTATCTCAGCGAAAGTCTTCCTCTCTTTAGCTGACTCTCTACTTTTTTTTTTCCATTCATTCATTGTTTCACTTTTCTCTCATTCTTTTTTTTTTTCTTTTATTTTTTGACTCTCTACTTTTTCAAGCGTAATATAATTTTTCAAGGACTGGTACCTCCTGACAATATGCCCAAAATACATGAGAAGTTCCATCATCCTTGCCTCTAAGGAGCACCCTGTTTACACCTCTAGAATAGCAGGTGTGTTTGTTCTTTTGGCAGTCAATAAGATAGTATTACTAGTGTTGTTGAGCATATTGTTACATTTATTGGAAATGAATGTGTATTTTTTTAATCATTACAATTTCCTGAAGTTATTTATACATTTAATCTTATTATTTTGCATATATAAATGGCTATTGACTATTTTCCTTTTGCTCTAAGGGTAATTGAGCTCCAGTGGCCTAGTGGACCTAGTGGCCTAGTGACCTAGTGGGAACTTAGACTGTCAATTCAAAGGCAGACAGTTCAAATTCACCAACTCTTTCAAAGTAGGAAGATGGGCAGTCTCCTCCTGTGTGATTTACAACTTCTGAAAACCTGCTAGGGGATCAGCTATGAATCAGTTTTCACTGGATGTCACATAAAAACAGTTATGAGAAGCTGTTTGTACTGTTACCATTCTCTTGTTACTACAAACAATGCTTTAAAGAATAATTCCCTACTCAGGCTACCTTGAGAATGCTTAGGTATACTTATAGGATAAATGTTTAGAAGAAAATTTTAGAATATAACTAGACCAAATTTATGTGTATAATAATAATTTTTAAGAAATGCACTTTATTAATTTTGTTAATAGGAAATATATATTACAATTGGAAATTGAAGAAAAGGGTCAAAGAGTGAAAATGTAAGTCTCTAGCCCCTGTGGCTCCTCATTGAAATTACTACTACACTTAAGGAACTCTCCAGAAATATTTCACGCATACAGAGTCAATCAAACACATGAAAATCCTTTTACTTAGGCAAAGCTGTATTTTCATCTGTATGATAGTGGTTGGGAAGGAGACAGTTCTTGTCAGGACACTGATTAAAAGATAGACACTAGTGTTTCTTTGTCTTTTATTGAATGGAAGTTTGCAAAGCTCTAATAGTCCACAAAGACAGCGTGCTCTTTTTTTCCCCATTTCATATATATTTTTAAAACTTTTTAAAA
>NW_006399910.1:7008384-7016580 GCF_000299155.1 Elephantulus edwardii | reverse complement strand
AGTATTTTTCATTCATATTGTGCTTCATACACTCATTCCCATGTATTGTTTTATAAAATTAATCATCATTGGATCACGCCCATCATTATCCTGTCTTTACAGGTCTTCACAAGATCCTTCCTATTTATTTCATCCCCTCCCTCTACCCACCAAATTGTACTTTTATGAGAAGCAACTGGGATTTAAAAATTTCCAAGCATGGTGGCCTAGTGGCAAGAAACTACATTGCAATCCCAGAGGTGTGCAGTTCGAATCCACCAGATGCTCTGCTGGAGAAGGAGGGGCAATCTTCTCCTGTACCAGTCAGATCCGATTGGACGGTACACACACACAAAATAATAAAATAAAAATAAAATATTAAAAGCAAAACAAAACTTCCAAGCAGCCGTCCAAAAAGCTATTACTAGTCTCTCCTTGTTTGGAACTTTAGTGGCTTAGTGGTAAGGAGTTGTGCTGTCAGCACAAAAGCCAGAGGTTTGAATTCACCAACGTTCCACATGAAAAAGATGGGCAATCACCTCCTACATGATTTATACCCTCTGAAAATCTGCTGGAAGGTCAGCTGTCATTTCCAACTCGACAGCACATAACAATAACCTGTACAGAACAAAGAAGAGCAGGAAAAGGGAAAGATAAACTAAAAAGTTAGTCCAAAGATTAGTGGGTCATGTGAATCTCAACTCTGAGACCTTAAGAACTAAAGGTTCCCCCATACCACCACATCCCCATACCACCACTTAGTGCTCTACACAGAATCACAGAAGAAGATCCTAGGTAGAGTTGGGGTGGGGGCAGATGTGGAATAAAACCCAAAACATAACTGTAGTCTTCAAACTTGAAACAAAGCTCATCTCTTTAGCTCAACTTCCAGCCTTTAAGGTGACTACATCAGAGAGGCTTTCACTTAGAATAACCAATCATAGAGGGTCAAAAGAGTGCCATTGACCCAAGGATGAAGTGCAGAAGGTGGGAAAACATATGATGGAAATACTAATAGAAATGAGAATTACATGGAGGAAGTGGGAAAAGTATGATTATATTACATTATAATGAATATTATAAAATAAAATGATTATGAATGGTTGAATGAAAAACCAGTTTGCTTTTATGAACTTTTCTCAAATCACATTTTTAAAAAATGAAAGGGAAAAAAAAGCTATTTAGGAGTTTTGGTTGCATAGTCTCTAAGATCATGTGCTGCTAACAAACAAGCAAAGCTAACTAGTTTTCATTCACCCATTCATGCATATGTTGACTTAGGACATTATTTATAACATTCACAATGTAACTTTACTTTTCGCTTCCTCCCCGTGATTTCCATTAATCATTCCATCCCACCTCTTTTGTCATCTCAGCTTTTTCCTTGGGCAAAGACTACTCTTTTGATCTTATGTAATTTATTATTCTGAGGCATGAGTGCCTCCTCGATGTTATTGTTCACCTTATTGGCTTGTCTATTATTTGGCCAAAAATTGAGCAACAGAATAAGCTTTGTTTTAGGTTTTTGAAAGATTACTAAGTGTTATAGTCTTGAGATTCTCACTAGTCTCAGACCAGTAAGCCTGACAGTTTTTGTGCTTTCAAATTTCGTTTCACATTTTCAACTCATTCTATCCAGCACTTTCTACTTTGATCCTTTATAGAGTGGTCAGGAGTTGTACAGTCTTCTCATGTTAGGTGCCCTTGAGTTGTGTACTACTCATAACAACCCTATGAAAAAGAAATCTGAACCCTGTCCTATTTTGTGTCATCCTTATCATTCCCAACACACTTGAGCCCATTGCTGTAGTCATTATGTCAATCCATCTGGTAGATGGTCTTCTTCTCTTTTATTGACCTTCCACATTTCCAAGCATAATACCCCTTTCCATGGAATAGTGCCTCCTAACAACATGTCCAAAGTATGTGAGATGAAACTTTGCCACCCTTGCCTTGAAGGAGAACTCTGGTTGCACCTTCTCTAAAATATATCTGTTTATTCTTTTGGCAGTCTCTTGGATATTGAATACTTTTCTAAAACCTCATGGCTCAAAGGCATCAATTCCTCTGTCATCCTTATTCATTGTTTTTCAGTATATTCAGTGATTGAAAAGACCATGGCCTGAATCAGGTGTGATATACTTAGTCACTATCTAACTTTTTGAATCTTGGAGTCATAGAAGTTGAAGTTTATAGAAACCATTTGTCCTTTTGACAGGGAGTTCTCATTGCCTAGTGGTAAGGAGTTGCACTGCCAACCCAAAAGCAGTTAGTTGGAATCTACCAGGTGCTCTTTGGGAAAAAGAGACAATATTTTCTCATGAAATTTACAACCTCTGAAAACTCACAAAGGGTCAGTGGCCAGTTGCTTCCTACTTCACAGCACATGACAACAGACCTTTCTACTAAGAGATCAATAATTGCTCCTCAGATAACTGCTTGCAATCTCTAGGTGCTCAGATAGTAGAATGTAGACCATGAGACAACAGTTTTTGTTGTGACAACCCAATAGGAACATAATTCTTAAATCCTTTGCCATTTATTTTACCATATACTGTCATCATAATGAACTCACCAATGAAAGTAGGCATTCCTTTGATTGTAGTATACCTAATCCTTCATCCTTTGATATGCAGATGCCACAGCTTTGCTCACTGAATCTGAGGAGAACTTGAAGCCTTAGCTACAGAATCAAGACCACAGTTTTCAATGTGGATTGCATCTCAATATCAAGACAACAAAAACTCTCACCACTAGGAAATTGGCAGCATCATGATAGATGGAAAAGAGATTGAGGTTGTTAACAATTTCATCTTTCTCAGATCCACAATCAACACTTTTGGAACAAACAGCCAGAAAATCTAAAAAGGAGCGGCTTTAAGAAAATCAGCTGTCAAAGACCTTTCAAGAGTGCTAAAGAGATACATCTTAAAAAAAAAAGTTCACTATGACCAAGTGGGATTCATAACAGGTATGCAAGGATGGTTCAACATAAGAAAAACCATTACTGTAATTCATCACATTAACAAAGCAAAAAACAAGAACCACATGAGCCTATCAATTGATACAGAAAAGGCCTTTGACAGAATCCAACACCCTTTCCTGATTAAAACATTCTACAAAATAGAAATAGAGAGGAATTTCCTCTACATAGTAAAATGCATATACACAAATTCAAGAGCCAACATCATTCTCAATGGTGAGAGATTAAAGGCATTCCCCTTGAGATTAGGAAGAAGGAAAGATTTCCCACTATTACCTCTCCTATTCAATATTCCAGGTCTTTCGTTCATGGGGCTGCTATGAGTCACCTATTACTCAACGGCACTTAACAACAGCAGCAGCAACAATGACAGTATAGGAAAAGATCAGTTGGCTTAGTGGACAGAAAGTCATCCTCCCAAGCCAAAGGTGGGTGACTCTAATCTTCAGGCCTCAGATCTGCCTTTACTTGTTTTTTGTGAAACATTCTTCTAGGTCCTATAACCCTGGTATGTCCACTTGCTGTACAGAGGTAACTCATGGTTGCTGTGAAGCGGAACACTGTGACACTGATGTGTCAAATGCGAGAATGGTTACCTGTGGTGGACAGTGTTTGGTGGCGCTTCCCAATTAAAACAAGCTTAGAAGCAGGAGTGGCATCTACTTCCGTAATAGCTTGCTTCTGGAAACCCTATGAATCTGGAGAAAAGACGAAAGTTGTATCGGGGTCCAGCTCTTTCATTCATGGGGTCGCTATGAGTCACTTCTGACTCAATGGCACTTAACAACAACAAAAACAACAACATTCAATATTGTATTGGAAGTCTTAGTGATAACCATAAGATGAGACAAGGAAATAATAGATAACCAAATTGTCAAAGAAGAGGCAAAATTATCTTTATAAGAAGATCCTCGATGAGATGAATCAATTCAGTGATTGGGGTGTGGGAGTAGATGTGTCAGAGACAATGAGGTTAGCACAGGATAGAGCAAGGTTTAGGGCTCTTGTATATACGGTTGCTAGTAGTTGCACGAGACTTGACAACACATAACAACACAGCAACAATAACATGCAGATTATATGATAGTATATTAAAAAACCCTAAAGACTCAGTAAGAACACTACTGGACATAGTCAACCAATTCAGCAAAGTGACAGGATACAAGATCAACATACAAAAATCAATTTCATTTCTCTACAGTGACAAAGAGAATACAGAACTTGAGCTAAAGAAAACAATACCCATACAACAGCTAATCACAAGATTAAATACTTCAGTTTAAATCTAACTAGAAACATAAAAGACCTATTCAAAGAAAGTTAGAAAATATTACTACAAGAAATAAAAACATACCTGGAGAAATGGAAGAATATACCATGCCCTTGGATAGAAAGACTCAGTATTGTGAAAATGATATTTTTACCAAAGGCAATCTACACGCTCAAAGCAATTCCAATACAAATACCAGTCCCATTCTTCAAAGAGATGGAAAAGGCAATTTCCCATTTCATCTGGAATGGAAAGAGAACCTGAATAAGCAAAGCTCTCCTGAAAAAGAGAAATAAGGTAGGAGGCATCTCACTCCCTGATCTCAAAATCCTACTACACAGCCATGGTGGTCAAGACAGTGTGGTACTGGTACAGTGACAGACATGCAGATCAAGGGAATAGAATTGAGAACCCAGAAATCAGCTCATTTACCTGTGGTTAACTGATTTTTGACAGGGAGATAAAACCAGTTAAGTAGGGAAATGAAAGCCTCTTTAATAAATGTTGTTGTTGTTGATTGCCGTTGAGTCAAGCATCACACATAAGAGTCTCTATGAGCAAAAGACCTAATGCCTTTCCACATCATTTCTCCAAGTTCATAGGGTTTCCAGACACATATGGTTTAGGAAGTGGATGCCACTGCTGCTTCCCAACCTGTTCTATAGCTTGGAGCTCCACCACACACTGTCCACATTGAAAACCATTATGGTATTTGATACCCCAATGGCACAAGATTCAGCATCACAACAAAACTAATTTACTTTATACAGCATATTGACAAAGAGTAGTGTACAAAGTGGAAGAATGTTCCTCAGCTATAACAGCACTAAGATCATTTAGCAGTGGTTAAGTGTCCTCAAGTTGAATATGAATCATAGTGAGTGACCCTTACACAAATGATCTGAACTTTGTTCTATAACGAACATCATTTCTGTACATTTAGAGTTTCCAGAAGCATCTAGTTTAGGAAGTAGATGCCACAAATAGTGTTGGCAAAATTGGAAAACTGTAGTAAACTCAAGCAAAATCCACACCTCACAGCATACACAAAAACCAACCCAAAGTGGAAAAAGGATCTAGGATTAAAACCAAGGGCTAGAAAATTCATCAGAGTAAAGCTTTCAAGAACTCTCAAAGCCTTAATCAACAACATGACCAGTATTAAAAGCATCCAGAAAAACCTACACCAGGAGAGAATATAATGGATAAATAGAACATTCTAAGAATGAAATCCCTAGGCACATTAAAAACAAAACAAAACAAAAAACAAACTTCTTCAACAGGTAAAAAGAAAAGCCATGGAATTGGGAAAAAATATTTGGTAATGACAAAGATTGAATCTCAACATCAAGAAAACAAAGATTCTCACCACTGGGCCAATTTGCAGCATCATCATAGATGGTGAAGTGATTGAAATTGTTAACACTTTCAGTTTGCTTGGCTTCACAATCAACACTCTTGGTACCAGCAGTCAGGAAATTAAAAGATGTATTGTAATGGGGAAAGTTTGCTGTCAAGGACTTCTCCAAAGTACTGAAGAGCAATGATGTCAGTCTGGAGACTAAGGTGCACCTCATTCAGGGCATGGTCTTTGCAATTACTTGCTATGTATCAGTAAGCCAGACAATGACGAGGGTTGATAGAAGAATCGATGTCTTTGAGCTGTGGTTTTGGAGAAGAGTATTGAATATACCATGGATGATTAGGAGAACACACAAGCTCATCTTATAGAGGGTGAAAAGATCCTGCTCTTAAAGGCAAGGATTCTGAAGATTCATCTGACATGCTTTGGACATGTTGCGAGGGACCATGCTTGGGAGGGTGGAGGAATAGCTCAAGAGAGAAAGACCCTCAATGAGATGAATTGATTAATTGACTGAGGTAATGGGGGTAGGTGTGTCAGAAACAATAAGATTGGCACAGGATAGAGCAGTGTATAGGACTGTTGTACATAAAGTCTCTATTAGTCACAAGCCACTCTGTGGCACATAGCAACAACAACAATGACATGTCTGATAAGAGACTTATGATTAGCATTTATAGAATACTCCACCACTTCAGCAAGATAAAAGTAAACAACACAGTTGCAAAATGGGTACAAGATAGGAATAGACACTTAATCAAAGATGGCATTCAGATGGCAAACAAACAGATGAAGAAATGTTCAAAATCCCTAGCTCTAAGAGAGATGCAAATCAAACAACTATGAGATATCTCATCCCAGTAACAATAGCAAAGTTTATTAACTTTGAGTAGAAAATAGCAAATGTTGGTAAGGTTGTGGAGAAACGGGAACCCTTATTAACTATTGGTGGGATTGTAAAATGGTGCAACTACTATGGAAGGTAGTATGGTGCTTTCTCAAAAAGTTGGTAATAGAAATATCATTTAACCCAGCAATCCACTACTGGGAATATACGCCAGAGAAACCAGAACTGCCACCCAAACAGATATATGTGTGTTGTTCACAATAACAAGGAGATGGAAGCAAACCAAGTGCCCATCAACAAATTAATGGATAGAGGAGCTGTGGTAGATTCATGCAGTGGAATACTGCATAGCACTGAAGACAGGGAACTAAAAATATTCTACAAAATGGGTGACCCTCAAGACATTATGCTGAGTGAAATATCTCAGTCACAAAAGGACAAATACTGCATAATACCACTGTTATATAACAGGATTGTCATAGATATTGGAGGGGAAACAAACAAAGGGGGTAAATAATGAGCACTTCATTGAAACAGATGAGGGAAATAATTGTTTAAATAATTTTTTAAATATTTGCATGACAACAGTTGATAATAAGAGGTGCGTAACAAAGTGGATTGAGGGGTGGAGGGAGGGAGGAAACTGTGCATAAATGAAAATATTTTTTTATTTTTATTTTTTTAGTGTGTACCATCAAATCAGATCTGACTAGTACAGGAGATTGTCCTTCCTTTTCCAGCAGAGCATCTGGTGTGAAAGAATTTTGTTAAAGAGAAAAGCAAACTGAAGGGATAGGGAGGAAAATGTACGCAATGGATGAATTGAAATCCGCGTTTTCTGTAAACTTTCATTAAAATATCAATAAAAATAAATATGTTTTTTAAAAATAGAGTGCTAGGTATTATTGTCATGACAGGAGTCCAGAATGAAGGCTGCATAATGAAGTGGACCTGGGGGGAGGGACTTTAAAACAATGAAAGAATCTTACTTTTCAAAAAGAAGAGTGTACTGGGGTGGGGAGGGGAAGGGTGGGCTGGGAGAAAAGTGCAACAATGAATGAATGGAAATCCAAAGTCTCTGTAAATTTTCATTAAAATTAATAAAAAATTATTTTAAAAAATAGAGTGCTAAAGAGACTGTTAGTTTACCCAGTACAATGCTCTCCAGCTTCTCCCAAGTTATGTAGTGTTTTTCAAAATTGTTACACCTGAGTGCTGCATAGTAATCCACTGTGTGACTGTACCACAGTTTCTCAATCAATTACATTTTGGTTGGACATTTGAGCTGTTTCTATATTCTTATAATGGTGAATAAAGCTGCTATGAACATTGCTGTGCAAATCTCTGTTCCTATCTCAGTTCTAATTTCCTTGGGCTATTCCTGGTAGTGGAACTGCTGGGTCAAGAATTTTCTTATAGAAAGTTCAAAGTGAAACTGAAGAGAATGAAAAGAAATCCTCAGATACCAAAAGAGGACCTTGAGTTTATCCATCTGAATTTAAAATTCATCTCAAAATACGTTGAAGATAAATATAAAGCAAAGCATTATAATGAAATAGTCAAAGACTTGAAATTGTTGTTGTTGTTGTTGTTATGTGCCGTCGAGTCGTTTGCGACTCATAGCCACCCTATGTACAACAGCCCCAAACCCTGCTCTACCCTGTGCCGATCTCATTGCCTCTGACACACCCATCCCGATTACCCCAGTCACTGAATCAATCCACCTCATAGAGAGAGGGTCTTCCCTTCCTGTG
>NW_006399910.1:7006236-7007959 GCF_000299155.1 Elephantulus edwardii | reverse complement strand
CCCTAACCGCAGACTTTCTCATCGCAATATGTTTTTTGATTTCCTGGCTACTGGTGGCAAGAGTGTTGACCGTGGAGCCGAGCAAACTGAAGCTGTGAACAATCTCAATCTCTTTACTATCCATCCTGATGCTACCGATTGGTCCAGTGGTGAGAATTTTTGTCTTGTTGAAATTAGAAAACTAAAATGCAGAAGTTCAGTATTTCTCAAACTGAAAGCATTGAGGACAAATTAATGTATTAAAATAAACTACTGAAAAATTCAATACTGAAAAGGGGAAAATGGGCTGAAATGGAATCATTATGAGGAGTAAAATATTATCAAAGTACCAATGGTGAGAGATGTCCAGGCTGACCGAAGACATTGACCATAAGTAAGACTCTAGGAATTGATGTAATATCAACTGAGGTGTTTCAACAGATACAGACCTGGACTTGGTCACTAGTCTATGAAAAATAGCTACCTACCTGGACAGGAGCAGATCAATATTTGTTCTTATTTTTTTTTTAAAAAGTGATCCAAAGAAAGAAGGAAATTGCGAGCAATTGTCTTTTTTTAAATGATTTTTTTTTTAAATTTTATACTGGCTTACTTACAAAATAAATAAATCTGAGGCGAGGGGTTGCGGGGGGAATAATGCTAAAGAACCTCAATGTCAGTCTAGAGTCTAAAGTGCACCTGATCAAGGCCAAAGTCTTCTCAATTCCTTGATATGCAACTGAGAGCCAGATAATCACTAAGGATGACAGAAGAAAAGTCAATGCCTTTGAGTTGTGGTGATAGAGATGAGTTTTAAACACACCATGGACTGTCAAGAGAACAAATAAGCCTGTCTTGGAGGACATGAAGCTGGGTTGCTTCTTGGTGGCAAGGGTTTTGAAGCTTTGTCTCACATAGTTTCAGCATGTTGCCAGGTGGGATGAGTTGTTGGAGAGGGACATCATGCTTGGAAGGATAGAGGGTCAGTGCAGGAGAGGAAGACCTTAAATGAGGTGGATTGACACACTGTGGCAATGGGGGCAGGTGTATATGAGAGACAGAAAGATTGGCTCAAGACAGTGCAATATTCAGAGCTGTTGTTTTGTAAGGTCCTATGAGTCACATTCAGCTTGATGGTACATAACAACAAAAATCATCCTTCATCCTTAAAGAAAGAGTGTCTGTGGAAGTAGCGATTGCTCTGTTCCTGTGTATGTGTTTTTTTTTTTTAATTTTTTTTCTTGGTTCTGGGTATACTGGTTTCTATACAGTGTTTATACAAAGTTTATACCTTTCACTATCCTCCTGTGGGTTGTATCTCTTTTTTCTTCTATACCATAATGTATTCTTTATTAGAGAACTCAATAACCCAACACTTTCCAGGAGAGGTTTTCCCAAAAAACAGTGTATGGACACACCCCTGCAGCTCTGACCCAGGACCCCCATCTTCAGGAATCGCATTGCTCCCCCTCGACCCGGCTTGTGCCCCCCCGCCAGCTCTGAACTTTGAGGCCCTCAGGTCTTCGGCCCTCGGGCTAGGACTTAGAGAAAAGGGGGAATAAACAAAAAAAAAAACCCAACAAAAACAAAACGAAACAAAAAACCACACAAAAGAACAAAAAATATATACCAAATTTATAGCATATTTCAACAGCACTTGAAAAAGTTGTCCAATATTGAAGATTTAGTTTCTTTAGACTACAAACTGCTGTTTGGCCCTACCACATTGGTCCCATCAACCTAA
>NW_006399910.1:6993300-7001341 GCF_000299155.1 Elephantulus edwardii | reverse complement strand
GGTGGGCGTGCAGGGGCTTGTGCGGGGAGAAGGGTGTAACAATGAATGAATGGAATCCCAAAATCTCTGTAGATGTTCATTGAAATGAAAAATAAACAACCTAACTTTAAAAAATAACAACAACAACAGTGTATGGGAGATAAATTGTTCGAGAATTTAAGAGCTTGAAAATATTTTCAATTCTTGATTGATAGTTTGGCTGTGTTCTGAATTCTATAATGAAAATTATTTTTACTCAGAATATTGGAAAATTTTATACAGCTCCTAATATTGTTTTAGAAACCAAAGAGCCTTTCCTTTAGTCTGAAAACTTTAAGGGCCTTTTTATAAATGAGCTATATTGTGCTCGCTTTGGCAGCACATATACTAAATGAGTTATATTTTCATAATAGCATGCCTTGGCCTAGTCATTGTATGGAATTCTCATTATAATCTGGAAACATTCATTTAGGTTTGTGATATTTTCTTGGATTATATAATTTTTATTTCCTTTTGGTTCAGTTGCTTCCCTATTTTTCTCTTCAAAAAAATTGTTAAAGTATCATTTCGATTTTTTCTTTTGTATTCCACCTGTTTTCTGCAAATTTCTTCATGTTTATATGTTATATCTCTATACAACTTTTCATTTTTGCTATAATTCCATAAGTTTCTAAATGTTATTTAGATTTATTCTCTGGATTGTTTTTACTTCATAAATGCAATATTTCCCACTATTATTTCATTAATATTAGGGCATTTTTGTTTCATGTTTTATTATCTATCAAGTATAGAGAATTTTTTTTTTTTAAATCTCCATATTGGGTAGTATAAATCTGAATTCTTCTTTTTATAAATAGAGTAAATTCCATAGGCCGGACTATCAAATTTTAGACTGAGATTCACGTTATCACTTGCTGTTAACTGTCATCATTTGGATCTCAAGATTTGTCAGGTTGTTTCCTGGAAACACGTGCACTGAATGCAATGCTGTCCAGCTCTGTGTCATCACCACTCTCCGTTTTGGGTCCTATTCTTGTAACCCACAGATTTTCTTTGGCTGATTTTCTGAACAGATTACCCGGGTTTTCTCCCTAGTGCACGTTAGTATGAAAGCTCTGCTGAAACTTGTTTCATAGCCTAGCAACATATGACTCTCAACTGCCAGTGAGTGGCAGCTGGACAGGAGATACATTGGTCCCAGTGAGACAGAGACACCTTTTTTTTTTTACAAAGGAAGATTGACAGGTCTCTTCTCTTGTGAACTGTTGGTTGGGTCAAACCACACACCATTAGGTTAGCATCTCAACATTTAGCCTCTGTGTTGCCAGGGCTCTTTCAGGTCTTACCCATGGAATGGAAGCATTCTACTTCCGAAAGATCAGTAGCCAATGTTCAGTCTGTTTTCAGTAGTGACACTTTCACCATGGCAATCACTCCTCAGTTCAGAAATGTTCTTTTATCCTCTTTCTAGGAAAAGCAATCTACAGATTTCTACTGCCTTAAGGAGAGACAACACTCCATGATGTGAAGACAGGGAGATCTTGGGAAATAATTGCTTTTTGAACAGATTTGATTCAGTTCTCCTCATCATCTCTGCCTTCATTCTCAATTCCACAGATATCTAATGCTGTCAGTTCCTGAGCCTTTTGAGGATTATCTTCTGTAAATTAGTTTGATGCCTTATTTTATTCACTGTGAATTGAAGGTTCTTCGGTTTTTCATCCTTCTGCTTGACTGGTTTTGTCATAGATTGAATTGTCCTCTCCTCCTAAAAATATGTGTTGGAAATTCTAACCCCTAAGTCTGTGATTATAATCTCATTAAGAAATGGGTTGTCTTTGTTTTGTAAACAAGACTAGATTAGTATATGAGATATAAAATCAGATTTGTGTTCAGCCCACTTGTTAGCTTGGAACTCTATCAGCAGGTCTGTTTTTTGTTGTGTTTTGTTTTTTTGTTTGTTTTATTTTTCTTGAGTGACAGGGATTTTGGTGCAGGTGGGAGCAGGAATTGAGTCAAATCTAGAGAATTGGCAGTTGCTGAGAGGAGAAAGACTAAACGAGGTCACTGAGAAGCAGGATGGTATTTATTTTAGGGATAACACACCTCAGATATATCAAGGACAAAATATTCCACAAAGACAATGTTCTACATCCTACTTTGATAAGTAGCAAATGGGATTTTAAAAGCTTGTGAGCAGCCACTTAAAATCCAACTATTTGTCTCTTTTTTAGAACAAAGAAGATAGAAGGAAAGCAAAGATGTAGAGAAATAATTAGTCCACAAGACAAATGAAACTCAGTCTCTATGATCCTGAGATCCAGGTACCACTGCTGATCCCACTAAAAGGGATTAGTAGGATGGGTGAAAAATGTGGAACAAAGTTAAAGACCAAAAACGATCAAATTTACTGGCTCAATAAAAAAAACAAACAAACAAACACAAAAACCTATTGAAATTCCCAAGAATATAGCCTTTAGTCACCTTTGAACCTGGAACCAACCTCAGTGGTCAGCTGTCAGGCAAATAATAGCCAGGCCTATAAGATGAACAACAAATGCCAGAGAGGCACTCACTCTTTACAATAATCAACTATATCAGATTGAAAGGGCAGCATTTGCCAAAAGAAATTCAAAGTCATTTAGGGTAAGATAGAAGGGTTAATGAAAACAATTAACATAAGAATAAATTGGGAATGGTATATGGTATAGCCACTCTGGAAAGCAGTTTGATGTTTCTTAATAAAAGGTGAACCTAGAAACTCTGAATGAGCCAGACATTCCAGTACCAGGAATATACCTCAAGGAAATTAGAACTGAGACACAGATATGTGTACACTAATGTTTATAGCAGTGTTATTCATCATTTCAAGAACATGGGAACAGCCCAAATATCCAACCATAACAGAATGGATTGAGAAATTGTGGTACGTTCACGCAATGGAATACTATGCAGCACTCAGGAGCAACGATTTTTAAAAATACTATGTAATTTGGGAGAGGCTGGAGAGTATTATGCTGAGTGAACTAACACAGTTTCATAAGGACAAATATTACATAAGTCCATTATTGTAAAAATAGAAGGATAATTAGTAAAACACATATAATAACTCAGGGGTAAGAAAGGGAGAATGAAGGGGCAAGGATGGGTAAGGGTGAAACTATAGAGCTGCACAGTTTGGTGGGTGGAGGGAGTGGGAGAAACAAATGGGAAGGATCTGGGGGAAAAACAGTAATGATGGGAAAGGTTCAGTGGTGATTTTATAAAACCTAATGCATGAGAATGATTGTATGAAATAAACACAATGGGAATGAAGAATAGTGTGAAACACAATCTATATAAATTTTTTAAACAAATCAATCAAAAAGAAAAAGAGATTCCTGATATTGTTTGTGTCACTGTTTTTCAGCTTTCATTCATGTTTTTCAAATCACTGCTTTTGGGCAGGAACTGGTTCATAGCTGATTTTCCCAGGTGGGCAGTTATGTGAAGGAGATCACACGTGTTCCTCCCTCAAAAGCTGCTGCTGAATTTGAACTTCTGGTAATGCTTAACCTGAGGGTTAGCAGAGAATTGTACTACAAAGTACACCACCAGAGCATCAGCCCCGACTCACCACAGCCATGGGTGTAACAGAAGAATATACCACTAAGCCTGGCATCATTTTTCTTTTCATTGAAGCATGTGGGCTCCTTTTCCTTACACTCTATCCACAGGGTTTTCTTTAGCTTTCCATAAAGGTGTGTTGTCAGGTATTTCTGCCTCGTCTGTCTTGGTCTGGAAGCACAGCTGAAACGTGTTCCCCGGAGGTATCCCTGCTGCCCCTGGGAAGATAAGGGACACAGCTTTCCACGTGTTAGCAGCGCATGAGCCATCACAGTCCTGAGAACCGACAGATGGACGGAGACACCCCTAGAGCTACCTGTCAAAACTGAGGACACATTGCACATAAAGGTCACCACTTCAGGGCTTCCTTAGCATGCCAGCACCCAAGTGCTGCTCACAATCTTTAGAAAACGTCAGACAGAGGCAAAACGTTTCTCATCTTTCAAAATAAGCTCCATTTGCTGTTTCAAAAAGGGCGTGGTGGAATTTACAATGGTCCTTTTGTGGTTTTCACCTTCTGTGGAGGTAATGAGAGGTTCAGCATGCAATCCCATTGCTGCTGTGGCATATTTTTGAAACACTGTACTTGCAGATGACCTTTTAGGGAGGTAAATTGCATATAAGGAGCTCTAAGTGCCACACTTAATAATGCTGCAGAGACGTTAGGAGGAAAGTAGCAGTTATTATCCGATGATAGGTTTCCATTATTAACTTACAGGCTGCTTCCTGAGCAGCCAATCCAAATTCAGCAACAGATGTCTTCTTCTCCAACTTCAAGAATTGATCCCAACTGACATAGGAATTAAAGGGGAAAGTAGGAAATAAAGAGAGAGGGGAAAGAAAGTCTCCTGAACTATATAAAATATAAATATAAATGGGCCATACATATTGATAAATGTATCCATGTCTTTAGGAAACAGCAGTTATCTTTGTACTAGAATGGGGTGTGTGGGAATCCTGAACTGGCCTATTTGCAATTTTCTCTGTGATAGATCCTGAGGGTCACTTTCATGTATATTTCCTATTAAATACATCTCACAAATATCACCTTCAGAATCCTTATTTTAATGGAGCTTTTTACATCCTACAGACAAAAGTGAAAACTTTAATCTGCTAATGATTGTGTAATAAGGATGTTCCCTCCTTTTACTCGATTCTAAGGTTTTCTGCCCAGGGCTGGTTGCTCTCCATGCACTTTGACTCTGGCTGGCATGCTCCAGAAGAAGGACTTGTCCTCCATTAGACCTGCAGCCGTGAAACCACCGATGGTCCTGAGTCAGAATCAATTTGATGGCCGTGGACTTGGTTTTGATTTGGTTGCCTTCTAAACGTATCATTTCATTTTTTTCCTTCTCTTTATTGTTACAATATTCTTCCCTTCTTTCTGAAGTACTCTAGCCCAGAAGACAGGAAACATTTTCAACAAAGAAAACCAGATGGTGAACATTGTCCACTCTGCAAGCTGTACAAAGGGCTGATGGTGCAGTCAGTTTTGAATTACTAACCAAAAGTTTGGTAGTTTGAATCCACCTGCCATTTAACAGGAAGATGAGACAATCAGGTCCCACAGAGATTCACAGCCTTGAAAACGCTGTTGGTGAGTTCTAGTCTGTCCTACAGATTCACTGTGGATTGGGGCCCACTTGACAAGTTCAAAAACATTCAGGCTTACATTTTTCCATCTTGTTTCTCAAAGAGAGCTGTGGTGGCATAGAGGTAAGAAGCTACTTCTTAACTTCTTACACAACACCCTGAATATTTGACTTGAAAAGTTATAAATTTTGTGTCTGATGAATGAGATGTTTGGTGTGAATGGTTATTTCTTGGGAAATCTTACCCTTACATTCTTACATTTATAAATAGCCCCAGATGTTTGATGAGAACTTATGCAAAATAAATTCCCATCAAGATATACAAATCCACAGAGTTTTAAAAACTCTGAGAGATAAACATAATAGAGTCAAAGTGATTTATTATAATTTTGGCTGTTAGAGAAAACATGAATGTGAAATTAGCAAATTAAATTAGATTGATACCTCATCTGACTAGTTATGGAGTAATAATAGTTTGGTTAAGACCATGAATTACTTTTATGCCTCATATGGCTAGTTCTTGTTGATAAGGTGGTCTCTAAAGGAAAGGAAATACAGAGCCATCCTTTCGCAACAGGCAGAGTTTCTGTGTGACTTTTTCACGTTGAATGGAATCTATGAGCCATATTAACACCTGATCAAAAGGATTTCAGATCATAATTAGAGACCCTGAAACAGGATGCGCTCTACAAGAAGGACAGCTTGTTACAATGATAGCTAGAACAAGGCACACACATCCTTCATTTGATTTCCTTTTCTGTGTTTTGTATCAAAACTCCTGCCTGCTTTCTCTCTTTTTTTATTTTTTTTTGTCTTATCATTACTCAGAGAAATGATTGCAGTGCAACTTGAGGTGAAGCCTTTTGAATTTTCATTAAGGGAAAATATTATACAAGGAAAAATACTTTGTATTTGCAATAATACTTATTTTGTTTCTTGTGTGAAAAGGTTTAGCATAATGTGGAAAGAAGGCAACTGAATGTGTCATCATGGGATTCCAATATTAAATTATATTATGTTGCAACAATATGTAATTGCCATTTTGACCGCTAAAAAGTATTGGGTATCAGCAATTTCATATGATTCAACTTAATGAGAAGAAATGTTATGTATTGATCTTATCTTATGTGTCCAACACTCTGCTATCTAAAATCCATATTTTCTTATTAATCTTCATAATAATAAAATTTGCTATGGTCATAGATCTCCATTAGTTCTCCCATCCTTTTACAGTTACTACACATAGAAATTGCCCACACTACCATGTGCCTGTCCATTTGTAGTACTGTTGTGGCTTGTGTGTTGTT
Organism: Elephantulus edwardii; assembly: GCF_000299155.1. Lineage (NCBI taxonomy): Eukaryota > Metazoa > Chordata > Mammalia > Macroscelidea > Macroscelididae > Elephantulus > Elephantulus edwardii. The sequence goes on along the minus strand of NW_006399910.1, from coordinate 6,994,857 downwards.
TGATGCTATAATTATGCCACCGATATTTTAAATACCAACAGACTCACCCATGGCAGACAGGTTTTAGCAGAGTTCTCACACTAAGAGGAAAAATATCTGACAACATATTTCTGAAAATCACAATAGAATATTGTCCCGAATAGTGCTGGAGAATGAACTCCTTCAGTTGGAAGACATTAAAAATAAACAATAATCCTAAAAACGAACTGTAGAATACCAACTATCATAATAATAGTGGAGGACTGAACAATGTTTGATTCTATAGTACCTGAGGTCACCATGAGTAACAGTGAACTTGTCAGTAACTAAAAATAAAAGAAATGAAATTTCAGTCTTCTCCTGTGCTCCTTCATTTTCTTTCCTTCCAAATTACTCCTCCTACCTCCTTTGTCTATAGGGTTTTCGGGACACTCCTGCCTAAGATACAGACATTGTTATCACCACACACTTTAAAGATGAGGAAAGAAAAGTTCAAATTTCCTCTTGGTGGGAGAAGAGTGTTGGAAGAAAAATGAAGCAGGATTTGAACTGAGGTTTCTCTGACTTACGATTCTGAGCTCTTTCAGTGAGAAAATTCCTTTATACTGTATTATTTGTTGTTTTTATCTAAAGCAATATGAGGGTGATCCAATATGCTTAGGGTAAATTGTTTGGGTTTACCTTATTAATTGTAGTCTACAGAGGTGAATAGTGATGGATGTTCTGCCACTGTATGAAGTCAGAGATGGAAGGGATCTCAGAAACTTCAAGTAGTCTTTAGACTTTAGTACATTTCATATCAGTAGGAGAACTGCCTAAAATATTCTAGGTCTTTCCCCAGAAATTGAAAATCCAAACCAGAAGTAATTCCAGACAATTTTGCTTCTGTAGTCTGTAATATGGACATCAAGAAAACAAAGTTCCTGACAGCCGGAACGAATGGATTCCCTCACCCAGGATGGATGCTGGGCACCGGCCCTCCTCAAGACTGGTACAGTGAAGCCACCACACTGCCGCAAGGTGGACTTAGTCTGGAGAGAATTCTTGGAGCCAGGATGGTGGCTGTGAGGGAAGGAGGCGCCCTCCGGCCGCCCGCACAAGAGGGGCCATACACCAGCCGAGCACCTGTGTGGTGGGGTGGGGGGGCGCGCCCCCAACGGCCACCTGTGCTGGGGGGCATGTGCCTCCCACAGGCCTCCTGCACTGGGGGGGCACGCACCCCACTGGCCACCTGTGTCGAAGGTGGGCGATGGGATGCATGACCGTCATCTGCAGGTTTGGGTCTCCTTGGACAGGCCAAAGAAGACGATTACCTATGCATTGGACAGGCCAAAGAAGAAGATTACCTATGCATTGGACAGGCCAAAGAAGATGATTACCTATGCATTGGACAGGCCAAAGAAGAAGATTACCTATGCATTGGACAGGCCGAAGAAGAAGATTACCTATGCATTTGACAGGCCAAAGTAGATGATTACCTATGCATTGGACAGGCCAAAGATGATTACCTATGCAATGGATTGCTGAAAGTCACTGTGAGCCTGATGATCTTAACAGTGGCAGCATGCACAAGACGAC
>NW_006399910.1:6987718-6991374 GCF_000299155.1 Elephantulus edwardii | reverse complement strand
AAACTGTGCAGCTCTGCAACTGCATCCTGGCCCATCCTCACCCTTCTGCCCCCAACCCTCACCTCCTTGTACCCCCAATATGTTTTTCGCAATAAAAAAAACAAAACAAAGTTCCTCACCACTGGGCCAATTGGCAGCACCATGATAGATGGAGAAGAGATTGAGATTGTGAACAATTTTAGCTTGCTCGGTTCCCCAGTCAATACTCTTTGCACCAGCAGGCAGGATAGCAAAAGATGAATTCTTTTAGGAAAATCTATTGTCAGAGATCTCTCCACAGTGCTGAAAAGACACAAGGTTAAGCTAGAGAATAAGGTTCACCTAATCCAGGCCATGATCTTTGCAATTATTTGCTATGCATTAGAAAGCTGAACAATGACCAAAGATGAAAGAAGAAGAATTGATGTCTTTGATTTATGGTACTGGAAAGAGATATTGAATATACTGTGGACTGCCAAAAGAACAAACAGTTCTTTCCCGGAGAAAGTGAAACCAAGCTGCTCCTTGGAGGCAGGGATTTTTGAGGTTCCATCACACTTATTTGGAGCATATGATCAGGAGGCACCAGTCCTTGGAGAAGGACATCACGCTTAGAAGCGTGGAAGGAAAGCACAGAAGAGGAAGACCTTAGATGAGATAAATTGACACAGTAACTGAGATAATGAGAGTAGATAGTGTCAGAGACAGAGTAATTGGCTGAAGATAGAGCCCAGTTCAGAGCTATTGTTCATAGGGTCACTCAGTGGTACTTAACAATAACAAGCCAGATGATAACTGACACAAGTGGGAAATTTAAGGGGAAATCTTGGTAAATATTAAAGTCCCACTTCCTTGTTTTATATATGAAGAAATGAAAGTCAATGCAGAGATATGAAACTCTGCTCAATAACACTGATACTGGTCCTAGAAATCTTGATCTTTAAATTTAATTTAACAATTCCTAGATTTAGTGTCAGACACCAGAAATCCACATATAAATTAAGCCTGTTATATACCAAAAAAAAAAAGAAAAGAAAAAGAAAAAAAGACATACCTCACATATGCAAATGGATCTTTTTAGCTTAATAAATTTATTTAAAAGTTTTTCTGAATTCATGAGGGATCTCTGATGACCTAGTGGGTAAGAAGGTGCACTGACACCACAGAGATTCCAAATCACCAGCTGCTCCATGGTAGAAAGACAGGCATTCACCCCTAATGTCATTTACAGCCTCTGATAACTCACAGGAGGCTCAGCTAGGGGTCTTCTGCTCTATAAAAGAGTTTTCCTTAATTGTTCTCCTCATCAATACCATAATACCTGCAAAATCCTATTTAAACATTTAGCAAGGGTGCTCACATTTGAACATGCTACAAGCTGTGGAGCTTTAGCTCTAATCTTTGCCTCATCCTTTATTTTGGAGGAAAGTATGTGATAAAATTATGCTCCCACATGACAACCTGCCTTTATTAACTGGCCTGCCTCAGCTATTTAGAGGTGATTTTTTTTTTAAAAAAGTAACAATAAATCTTATACTTTGAAGGAGAGGACCTGAGACCAGCTTGATCTTGAAACATTTTAAGGGATCTTAAAAATTGCCTGTAGGACTTAACACAGAAATTCCATATGACCCAGCTATTCCACTACTTGGAATATACATATCCTTAGAAAATGATGCCTCAGCCCTGATTGGAGATTTGTACACCAATGTTCATAGCAACACTATTCAGCATTGCAAGAACACATGGAAACAGCCCAGATGTCCAATACAATCAAATGGATTGAGAACTTATGGCACATTCACACAATGGAATACTGTGCAGCATGCATGACTAATAATTTTGTAAATCACTACTTAATTTGGGAAGGACTGGAGAGCATTATGCTAAGTAAACTAACTCAGTCTCATAAAGACAGATACTGTATAAGACCATTATTGTAGAACATGTATGAGGATCCAAGTGGGAAAGGGTAGGAGCAGAGGGATGGGGATGGGCAGGGAGTGGAAGGGTGGAAGTTGCTCACACAATTTGATGGGTGGGTAAAGGAAACAGGAAAGATCCAGTGTGAAAAACAAAAAAAAAAAAAAAAAAAACAAAACAATGTAGGTAAGCTTTTATGTAAAACATTATGTAATGAAAATTTTATTTTTAAAAAATGGCTGTAGGAAAGGCCAAAGAACAACTGGTGTCTTTGAATTATGATGTTAGTGAAGAAAATACTATGGACTGTCAGGAGAATAAGAGTCTCTCTTGGATAAAATACTGTCCAGGCTAGGAGCAGGGATTGTGAGACTTCATCTCACATACTTTGGACATGGAATCAGGAGGAACAAGTCCTTGGAGAAGGACAGTATGACTGGTAAATTGGAGGGTCAGAATTTTTTAAAAAAGAAGCATGTGTCTCAAGGAAATGGATTGCATGGTGGCTGCAACATTGGACTCAAACATAGCAATGATCATGAGGACGGTGCAGGCTGGACAATATTTCCTTTTGTTGTATGTAGGTTGCTATGAATTGGAACCAACTTAATGGGATATTGGAGGGAAGGATTGTGAAGCTCTGTCTCATGTACTTTGGGCATGTTGACAGGAGGGACCAGCCCTTGGAGAAAGACATCACATTTGCAAGGGTGGAACATTAGTGCAGGAGAAAAAGATTCTGGATGAGATAGATTGACACAGTGACTGTGATAATGGGGTGTATCAGAGAAAGTAAGATTAGTTCAGGTTGGGCAGGGTTCAGAGCTATTGTTCAAAGGGCAGCTTTGAGTCATAGTCAACTCGATGTCATATAGCAACAAAAACCAATGGCATAGAATGACAACATATACTAGGAAAAGATTGAATATATCCAGTCAAACAATGTTCTTTGTACAATTTTTCTGCATGTGGTGGATATATAGACTGAAGAAGAATCTTCAGATGAGGAACATGAGGTTAGAAAAACAAGATTGGATAGGAAAGAAAAAACAATTACTCAGCAGGACATGAATGACAAAAGAGAGCTCTACATACTTGCTCATACCATGTGTGTGACACAGTATTTACAACTGCTTACCATATGTGTGTAATGTTCATACCGTGTGTGTGGTATTTGCATCTATATAGCATGGGTGTGGAATGTTCATACCATGTGTATGGTAAGTGTTTGCATCTACACACAAGGTTTGTGGACTTGAGGAGCTTGTAACTTTATCTTGGAACATGCTGTTCTAATTCTGGTCAATGTAACTATAGCCATAATTTTCATACCTTAGTTCATACTTCCTCCCCCCACCCCCACCCCGCATCTTTTAACTGCACCTGTCCGCATCTTTCCATCAATTATGTCCCACATTCATGTTCTGGGGTAACAGCACCTACTTTCCTTGGGTCATACCACAAAGGCTACAGTAAAAGCGAGGACTGACAGTCAAAATTAGCTACAGTGATAGTCATTTGAACATATCATGGTCCATTGGTGCAAATTTCTATAAATCCAAGGCAAGACCATAAATGGTTTTTTATTTCTACCGGTACCCTGAGGGATTTAAGCCTGTTTTTCTAATCTTCTACCTGTTTAGTTTATACCTTCTTGTCCTCTGTCCTTTACTGCTCATTTTGTTTTCCCAATATTTTATTTGTTGACCGATTTCACAAATGGATATATTTCTATCTCTATCTCTATTTCTATC
>NW_006399910.1:6977499-6987618 GCF_000299155.1 Elephantulus edwardii | reverse complement strand
TCTATCTATCTATCTATCTATCTATCTATCTATCTATCTATCTATCTATCTATCTATCATCTATCTATCTATCTATCTATTTCAAAACCTTTTCCAGCTCTTTGCTATTGTGAATATACCAGAGCTTCTCTATCCATTAATTTGTTGAAGGGCACTTAGGTTGTTTCCAATTCTTTGCTATTGTGAACAAAGCCGCGATAAACATGGGTGTGCATATATCTGCTTGGGTGGCAGTTATAGTCTCTTTGGGGTATATTCCCAGTAGGGGAATTGCTGGGTCAAATAGTATCTCTATTTGCAACCTTTTGAGAAAGCATCACACGGCCTTCCACAGTGGTTGCACCATTTTACACTCCAATCAACAATGAATAAGGCTTCCAGTTTCTCCAAAACCTCGCCAGCATTTGTTGCTTGCTGTTCTGTTAAATTTTGCTATTCTTACTGGGGTGAGATGGTATTTCATAGTTGTTTTGATTTGCATCCCTCTTAGAGCTAAGGATTTTGATCATTTCTTCATGTATTTGTTTGCCATCTGAACGTCTCCTTTAGTGAAGTATTTGTTCATATCCTGTGCCCATTTTTCAATTGGGTTATTAACTTTTATCTTCTTGTGGTGCTTGAGAATTTTTATAAATTCTAGATATAAGTCTCTTGTTAGACACACAATTACAAATATTTTTTCCAATCTGTGGCTTCCCTTTTTACCCTGTTGGAGAAGGTTTTGGATGTGCATAGGAATTTAATTCTTAGAAGGTCCCATTCATCTATTTTATCCTCTCATGGTTGGAGAACTGGAAATAACCCAAGTGACCATCAACAAATGAACGGATAGAGAAACTCTGGTATATTCACACAATGGAATACTATGCAGCATTGAAAAACAAGTAGCTCATGAAATATTATGCAAAATGGATGACCCAGGAGGACATTATGCTAAATGAAACATCTCAGTCACAAAAGGACAAATATTGCACAGGGTCACTGTTGTAAAATGAGACTGACATCAGGGGTGAGGGAAGACAGAGAAGGAGGTGAGGAATGATGTACATTGCATTGAAACAGATGAAGGAGAGAACTGTTTAAAAGGGACATATGAATGGGTATTCTTGTCATTACAGAAGTCAAGAATGAAGGCTTCACAGTAGAGTGGACTTTTGGGGAGGGATTGCATAACAATGAAACTATTGGTACTCATTCTTTATTGCTGTTGTTATTGTTGATTGCCATCCAGTCAAGCATGACCAACACAAGCCCTATGAACAAAAGGCCTGAGGACTTTCTAGAACTATCATCATTTATTAAAGTTCATAGAGTTTCCAGAGACATGTTGTTTAGAAAGTGGATGCCACTCTTGCTTTCCCTTCAATTCAGTATCAATTTCTTGGTGAAATAGAGTTTTGCTTGTTTTTTAGGAAATGAATGGCTAAATTTTGTTATCACAAAAGCAACTCTGATTCTCAGGTTGAAACTGTCTAAAAGTCTGAACTGGGAACTACAGATTGCATTGAAAGTCAGAAATGAAATGCAGTGTTATTAAAGTTTACTAAGACGTCCTGGTGGTGTAGTGGAACAAATTCTAAGCTGTTAACCACAAGTTCAGTGGTTCAAATCCATCTGAAGTTCAATAGGAGTCTGCTTTAGTAAAGCTCTACAGCCTTAAAAGTCCTTTACTTCTACTCTGTCTGCAGATTTGTTGCACATTGAAATCATAGCAAAAGCAGTGGGTTCCAAAGGGTTTTAAGCACAAGTTATTTACTAAGACATTAAGGAATTATAAAATAAGTATGAACAACTTAGATACAATATTCTTTAAAGATATGTAACACAGGATTCTGTATAAACTGAGAAGATTATTATGAGCGTTAATGATAATTTTCTAACATTAAGGGGGACATGTGCTTGATTTTGTTGCATGAGTTGTAGCTAAGGGTTTCAGAGGCAAAACCATATACTGACAAAGTATATGAATAGGAGAATAAAGTATGAGCATAAGGAACCACGTACATGCTTGGAAACATCCCAATGAAGAGTCTAACTATTCCTGAAAGATAAGTAGGAAATTTTGAGAACAAAGTTCTTTGAAAAACATAATTGTTCAAGGGAAGAGAGTTGTCAGGACCTCTTGAATTTTTAGACTCAGAAATAAATCTGCTGATCTAAATATAGGAAAAGTTATAAATTGAAAATGCATTAGACCTTTTTACCCATCTCCTTCTCATGAGAATGATTTATCTGAGAGATGCATCTGGGGACGTATTTTGTTGATTTGAGAGACTCTTGAAGGCTGAGGGGCAGAGTTAGTTCTGCGTTAATTGCAGAAATACTAACTCATTTTTTATTTCATGTAAATTTGGTGACTTCTGATTAGAGGGGAATTGTACTTATGTAAAATATATCTGGAAGCAGGAGCGGCATCCACTTCCAAAATGGCTTGCCTCTGGAAACTCTATGTACGAACAGTGCTCAGACTGTTCGTTCATAGGGTCGCTATGAGTCGTCTACGACTCGACGGCATTAAACAACAAAAACATATATATATAGATAGATAGATAGATAGAGAGAGAGAGAGAGAGAGGAACACACAGGAGCTTCCACTTTCTGCCACATCTCAATTGCTGTCCTTTCTCAGATGCCACATTGACCCTCCACCACCCACCTGTCAACCTGTCAGCTTGTCATATAGTGGTGGCTTAGATGTTACTGTGCTCCTAGAAGCTCTTGTGATCAGTATTTCAAACACCGGTACCTAGAGTGGACAGGTTTGAGTGGAACGTATAGATAAAAACAGGCTAAGAAGAAATGTCTTGGCATCTACTTCTGGAATTTAGCCAAAGATCAGGACACAATACTATAAATCTGGGTTTAAACATGTCATAAATGGTGCCATTAAGATGGCACCTGAGAAGCAGGAGTGGCATCCACTTCCTAAACGATATGCCTCTGGAAATGTCATGAACCTTGTTAAATGTCTACAGTTGTAGAGGGGCTTCAGGCCTCTCATTCATAGGGTTGCTATGAGTTGTGCTTGACTCAAGGGCAATAAACAACAACAACAACGTGGCACCAGACCAGGCATTTTTTCATGCTGTTATCCATAGGTTTGCTTGAATCAGAACTCACTGGAGGACAGTTAACAATTACAATTCTATGTGGTTAATGTGTAAGCTGGAAAAAAATCTTTCAAATGCCAATGAAATTCTATAATTTTACTCACCATTTTAGAGTAATACCAACAAGTAGAGAAAGAAAAAAAATATAGATGGATTTACAATACAAAATAACCACACTGGACAAGTATGACCCTGAGTGGAGCAATGGAAAACTCTTACTGTTTTCTTTATGTCATGTTTCAGAAAGGCTGCACCAGTAGACACTCCTTGGTATCCCAAGCACATCACTACAGTGGATGGATCAATCTACAATTCAAAGTGAGGTCTGTCCTCTTAAATGAAGCTCATTACATTACCTAATATTCTGGTTCAAACCTGCAGACTCTTGTTGGGATCCTGGTTCATAGCCTTGTTGCTTCCTCTGTCCCATTTCCTAGCTAGCCTTTTTCTTTGTTCTACTTCTTACAAACCTTTTTAGTTTCCATTGAAACAAAATGCGTGAGGCCTTGAGTCCTTCCCAAAGAACATGTAATATGTGAACCTTCCCCTTAAAAAGTTTCTAGCAATTTATCATCCAGTCTTCTATGCTTTACAACCTCCAATTCCCTTCTAAAAGCAATGACTCTTCTCTATCAAAGCTCTTTGAAAATAGCTTTACATGGGGACCCAATCCCTCTGCTTCTAGTTTTACCAAGGGGATTAAGTTCTGAGAGAAGTCAAAGGATTTCTTTTCAAAGGCAGAAAATGGATAGGTGATAATGTTAACAACCATTCTTCAATGAAAATGAGGTTTGAGAAAAGATTCAAGCTCCCAGGCTTAGGGTGACAAGGGTTCATTAATTGGTTCATTCAAAAATATTTCTTGGGTATCAATTCACATTTATATACAATGACTTTCCATATCTCAGGGAGTTTACATGGAGCTCTGGTGACCTTGTGATAAGAGGCTCTGCTGCAATCATGAAGGCACACAGTTCAAATCCGCCAGCTGCCCCTCAGGACGGGCAATCTCCTCCCATGCGATTAACCATCTCTGAAAACCCACTGGAGGGTCAGTTTTGACTCAATGGTACTTAACAATTAGTTAGGACAGCTCAAAATGCTATAACAAGAAGACCCATAATGGCATATGTGTATCTTACTATTTTATCCAAGGCTTGTGTTCCTGGCCCATAACAGCTTTCCTCCACAAGTATATCCAAGGACCTAGCTCCTTTCAATTTATTCTTTAATTCCCTGGGACCTTTTGTCTCTTGTATTACATTTATAGGGGGTGAGAGTCAAGAGGGAGGAGCCTCTTCATAATAGTGTGACTCACAAACACAAACGTTATTCCCAGTCAGTGTTATTGAGAACTGAGTGATCTAGCCATCCCATTGGCACAGGGAATGACGTATTTAGTTTGTTCACTAGACAGTCATTTGTAGACACAACTGCATAACCACAGAATGGATTTTGCTGAACAGCTAGTTGTCTCTGCTAAGCACAGAGGCATCATTTACCATCATCACTCATTACCTTCCAGTCAGAACTGACTCATAGCTGACCTTCCAGTAGGTTTTCAAAGGTTGTAAATCACACAAAATCCATCTTTCTTTCATGTAGCAGCTTGTGGATTTGAACTACCTGCCTTTGAGTTGACAGTATAAAACTCTACTTGCAGCTTCACCAAAGCTTCCCTTAAGAACAAAGTAAGTAAGGCTTGACAAATACATGTTGAAGTAGTAAAGATAAACGTGCTTCATTTTCTTCCTGAATTAGTGCTATTAGTCATCATTTAGAAATTTGAGAAAATTCTATAATGGTGTGCACTGGATTGCGCATTTCTTCAATAATGATTTGAAGGTTTGCTGATGTTTATCTAGGAGATGTGGAGCAATTTAATATTATTAATTGCTAACAAACAGATAAGATTTACAAGAATTGTCAAAGCTTAAAGCTCCAAATAATTATTCCTTACAAAAGAAAATTTATTATGCCATTATACTTATTTCTATCAGGGTTCTTATAGTGCAATCACTGTTCGCTATTAAATTTTTATTGCACGTTTAATTTATCTTTCCCTCTTGTGGGGAGAATTATCAGAGAACTCGTTTACCACTAGCATCATCTACTCATCTCCTTTTCCCAACACTTCTGCACCCCCTTGAAATAGATAGGAATATATTTGTAACTTGTTATTAATTATACAGGATCTTAGGAGAACAAAGTTGGCAGCCACCTGAAGGGAATTATCTAGCCAGAATTAGTTTTATGGAGAACCAAGTTAAGGACTTCCATTATAAATATCCATTTCCAGTGGTTTATAGAGAATTCTGAAACACATCCATTTGAGGGCTAAAACATTCTTTTCATCGATTAAAATAGAAAGTAATTTTGGTTTCCAAATATTAAAGACAGATTGCTTGTTAAAGGTCAGAGTGAAGGGGCTATTTAGCCTCTAAAATGTTATAGTGAAAATGAAGTTTTCTTTCTCTGAAGGAATGCCTTTTATGTCCACAAAGTTACTATCCCTTTCTCTGCCTCTTTTCCTGCCTCAGTGGGTCATGTATAATTGGACCAATTGATAACAGACTACAAGAAAATGCCTTTCAATCACCAATGTGCTTCCCCTGAGAAAATCAGATCAAGTGGAAATGCTATTACCTTGGTGCAGTGGAGACGTTCTCTTAGATTTTAGAGAGATTTTTAGATCTTACAGTCGGATTGTATTTTTAATTAATCTCAAGCTTTGTCTCTCACAAGATTTGTCAAGATTTGTCTCTCACTGCAGTTCTTCTATCCATTGAAATGCTACCAAAGTTTTACTTGTATTTTAGGCAAGTGTTGAATTTGACAGAGTATAATTGATGGCATTTTTATGTGCCTCACTGAGTTTATGTATTTTCCCTTGACTTAAAACTGAGGCCTGCACATCGATCAAATTCAGAAGATAGTAGCTAGTGCCTGACTCTGGAGGATGGTCTGAAGAATGGTGCTGATGGCTCTGTGTACTGTTATCCCCTCCTCACCCCAATCACATTTTTCCTTTATCACACTGAACGCATTGCAGCTACATATTTATTAATTTATCTGCTTACTTGTAGACTTGGACATGAATGCTCAAAGGAAGAGTATAATTAGTGCTCCAGAAGAAATAGGATATAGAGCTGATAGGATATTGGGTTTTGATGCTGGATGTTTGCTTGGGGCTTTCTGTGTTTCTAAGTAATTATTTCTATTTTTTGGTTATTACCTACATGGAACAATCCATTGAGGAAGACTGAGCCTCCCACTAATATTGAGCTACCTTCCCCAATCAGCTAGGAAGGTCTATTCTGGGATCTCAAAACCTGTACATGATCTTAGCATACCCTCCAGTGTGGTTTCCACTTCAATCATGACATACCTTTCCAGTCGCAATCTCCGCAGGCCTTCAGCTAGCCTGGGATTGCTAGTGGAGCAAACTCTGTCTCTATTCCAGCAGCTGTGAGGGAGAATGGCAGGGATCCGAAAAGCATTGGTACAGAGGACTGAATGCCACTGTGAGTACTGGCCAGCATCTAGGACTCAACTGGTGCTCAATTGATGTTATTTCAACACTTTAACTTCTTTGTTTCAGAAACTTGGAATTTTTTTCTGCCAACCTTTTATTTGAACTGATTCCCAAACTTCTTCCCTTTGAAATGCTCTAAAACATACACACACATACACAGAAATCTTTAAAAATGAAAAACATTTGTTGGTTATAAGAAACTAATTCATGGTAAAAGAAGTAGCTGGGAAGGATATAGTTGTTTTAAGGAAAGGTCAGACACTTCCGGTTTGCCTAGAGGAGAGAACCTGGAAAGCCACTACTTGGAACACTCCATGGTTTTCTCAGAACTTTTGGCTCAGATTTTCTTTACAAATTTGCTCTATTTTCTACGTTTTTCTCTAAGGAAAAATTTGTTCTCTCAAGCACATTTTCTTCACTTTTCAATTACTCTGAATTGCAAGAAATTTTGATTTACATGATATTAACTCTTACTAAAGTAACATGACTATTTGATTCAGACAAAATATGTATCGTGTTTATGTTCTTTTGTTTGCATTCTTAAATTTTGGTCCTACCAGTCAGTGTCCTGACAACTGATAATCCTTCTGTGGAGAGCATAGGCCCATTCGTGAAAATTCAGAAACCAAGTGAGTCATTTTCTAGATAATTTACTCCATCTTATACATCTTAAATATTAAAGTGAATAGCTTCAATGTTTTGGGGAATATATATAATATATAAACATATATATGTGTATGTATGTATGTGTATACACACACACACACACACACACACACACACACAGAGTATTGAATATACAATGGACTGCTAAGAGAACAAACAAGTTCATTCTGGAGAAGGTGAAGCCAGGCTGCTCCTTGGAGGTAAGGATTCTGAAGCTTGTCTGACATTTTGGACATGTTTCAAGGTGGAATCAGTTCTTGGAGAGGGATATCATACTTGGGGGGTGGTGGAGGGACAGCACAGGAGACCCTTGATGATTGATTCAGTCACTGGGGTAGCAGCGATAGGTGTGTAGGAGACAATAAGATTGGCAAGGGATAGAGCAGGGTTTAGGGCTGTTGTACATAGCTAAGGTCATTATGAATCACAGGTGATTTGACAGCACATTAACAACATTAACAAATATATGGAGCAGAAGCAGCTAGCTGGTAGATTCAAGCCACTTGCCTTCAGCATTACATTGCAGCTTCAGAGATCCATATTTATTTTATATATATAATAAAAAAGAATTTTTGTCAAATATCTTCTGTAGAAATGAAATAAAGAATGGGTGGGGTTTCATTTTTTTTTCATTCTTCAGGTTTAGTTTTTTGTGTTCCCCCCCCCCCACTGAGACAATCTAATTTATATTCTCCATTTAAGTAACTCTTCAGTTTGTTTCAGAGAAGAGCGTTTTGTTTTTCTTCCTTACTAAGGAAATGTTGAATAGACATTTAAGAATATTGGTTTGCAAGGCCAGGAAATAATAAACCCGCCCAATGGACTCAAATCTTCTGACAGATCCTTATATCTGGCACATATGATACGCTACATTTCTCGGTATCCTCAAAAGCTCTCTTTAGAAATTTGCTCGGCTTCCCGTGGGTGATCTAACCGTGGCGGGACTGCTGTATTAATCTGTTTCCTGGTCAAGTGTTGCCTTGGATGGAAGAGAAGCTCTGCAGGAAGGGATAGAAAAATGGGAAAGGCGGCTGAAGAGGTAGACTTTTCCAAGGATAGGAATTGGCACCACCTGACAGTCACAGAGTGAGCCAGAGCTCTGGATTCGTTACCAAATTCGTTGCAGAAGTGAATTTTTTAGCCGGCTGTTCGGCACTTTAGTTTTATTTCCTCGCAGCACGCTGCCTTCCTGCAGAGTCACAGAAATTCTTCTGATTTGGCAGCACTAATCTAAGGAACCTGTCTAATGGCCGGAATGGTTATTTGCATGGATTTTTTTTTTAATAACTGCAGGGCTTGTTGACACAGGACCCCTAAGATCACTAAGGTCTTGTTCAGCCTGGAGTCTGGGGCCCCTCCCAGGGGCCTGGTATTTGCATTGTGCCCACCTGGCATTGTGCTTTGGTTTTATTCTAATTCCCAGCATCTGCCTGCTTGTCAGCCTGGAATAAAAGCCTGTGGCCAGAGTGCAAGGGAGCAGCACCTTCTGGCAAGCTGGTTGCTTTGCTAACTCACTGCCTGTCTCCTCGGGTCAGCCTCCCCGGGCACCCTGGGCCATGACTCTAGTGGGGCCATGGCTGCACAGCAGTGATGGATTACAGACTTTGGGAATTCCTGGCTGGAGCTGCTGTCAGATGTACTAAGAACATCTGTCATTGGTGGAGAGAGAGCGAGCAAAGGGCTCACCTTAGAAACCATGTGCTTTCCTTTCCTGAGTCTGTGTCGCTAGCTATTAGCATCAACATCACCAGTCGATAGACACAACCTTTGACTTCCCTAATTTGCCAGAAGGTACCCCTGATCTTTTGCGTGGCAACTGGTAAGGCATGGAGTCTTGTGCCCTTTTTAAATTCCTCTCCTTCCCAGAAACTTAATGAGCTTAGTCATTCTGTTTTTCCTGCCTACCATTAGTTTTCTAGACAACATTCCTCTCCCTAACCAAAATCTCCTTTATCTCACCCAGTAAGTACTAAGCAATATAAGTAGTCAGTAAGGGGTGTGTAAGTGAATATGTATGTGTGTGTGTTTTCTATAAGAAGCAATACTGTGCACATATTTGAGAGCATTGCTCAAAGAGAAAACGTTTTGCTTACTAAAAGTGGATCAAATAGTTTTCTGTTTTCAATCTTACACAGATTCCTTTCTCTGATGATTTTTCTTGGTTTGATTTTATTAAAGCATGTTACCAGATCTTTCTGCTACTTGAGAAACTCTAAAACGTGAAGGAATTTTGGAATATCAGGCAAATAATATTTTTTAAAAGACATCAAATTATTCTGTTGAGTCAGAAGCACTTCTTTTTTTTAATTTAAAACAAATTATTTTTCATTTATTTTTGTTGTTGATAATTTACAAAGCAAACCATCTCTGAATGCAGCACATTCTACATGTAAAATTCAGTTACATTGAGTACAATTTTTTTTCCTTCAGTGTTGCACAGTTTCTGTCCCACCCACCAAGCCTATTCACAGTACATGCTTTGTTTCAAATTGTTGTCATAATGTCTGATCATTCCTTTTGGACAATTCTTAACCTGAGCTGACCTAATGCAGGGTTCATTATCTATCCACTCTTTTCTCATTCTCTCCCCAGCTCCCATGTGTGTCTTATTTTATATCAACACTGTTATGCAGTGTTTGTCCTTTTGTTACTGAGATACTTCACTCAGCATAATATCTCCAGGCTCCCCCATGTTGTGTAATTTTTTATGAGTTCATTGTTTTTTCAGTTCTTTGTAGTCTTCCATTGTGTGAAAGTACCATAGGATTTTTTTCCCTTTTAAAAAATTTTCTTTATTTTTCATTTCAA
>NW_006399910.1:6951721-6977399 GCF_000299155.1 Elephantulus edwardii | reverse complement strand
AAATATAATCCACTCTGCAACCCTCATTCCGTACTCTTATGATAAACATAATGCCCTAAAATATAAAATATTCTCTCCCCCAAAGACTTCAATGCCGTAAACATATTTCATCCAGTTTTTCTCAGTCTTATCCCCCCGCCCCCACCAAAAGCACTTCTAAGCTGACTGACTCAAAATGCTTCATAGTGGGTTTTCAGAGGCTGTGAATGTCATAGGAAGAGACCGCCTATTTTTTCACCCAAAGAGTCACTGGTGAATTTGAACTGTCAGTGGCACCCCCTTTGATTAAGCAGTGCAATTCCCTTGGATCTCTGCCACCAGAGAGCTCCTAGAAATTAAATTTTTTAAAAAAGAAAATAGCACACAAAAAAGCCAACTATTCAAATGTTAAGTCCACCCACATTCTGTAAGATTCATGTTGTCTTATTTTCTCCTTGAAAACTGAGTTCAACTCTAGTACTCACTGCACAATGGCTTATCTTCTCTCATATTTGTAAACAAATAAGAAACAGGAAATCAAGCTGACTCTAACTCACAGCATCCCCATGTGTTACAGAGGAGACTTCTTTAAGTTTTCATCTGCAATATCTTGCTGAAGTAGATCTCAACACTTTTATTCAGAGTTGTCACTGGGTAAACTTAAAAGGCCAACATTTTTAATAGAAGCTGAATACAAACCACTTGTGTCAAACAATAACCACTAACTCTCACAAATCTTATACTTTTGAAAAAAAATAATAGCTATATTTATTGTGTGGTCATTGAGAATAAACACAGTAACATATATCCCAACTCAAGATCCTTCGTAAGTAATATTTAATGATATTCATTATATTTTGTTGACTTGTTCTTTCCACATTAATATAAATTCACTTCACATTAAGATTCCTATCCAACTTTTGCATTCAAATCACGAATTATTATAAATGCATCTTGGTTGCATGTTTGCTCAATTTTAGACTGCAGAAGTTGGTAGAAATCTTCAATTTCTTTGTCCTTGGCTTTAGTGGTTGATATGTATATCTGAGTAGCAAGTCTTCCTGGTACACATATGGATATAGTATACTCACAGAATTGTACTACGGAATAGATCTTCAAATGTTCTTCTTGACAATAAATACAGCACCATTTATCGTCAATGTATGTCATTCCTTGCATAACAGATCATATTATTGTCTGATTCAAAGTGATGGATAACAGTCTTTATCAGCTCACAAATGTCTAGTATGTATCTTTATGCATTCCATTTCATTTTTACAACTTCCAATTTTCCTAGATTCAAGCTTTGCACATTCCATCTTCTGATTATTAATGAATGCCTCCATCTGTTCTAATTTCTTGAGTGTCTTTCACTCTGAGGTATTGTGCTTCCGGTACTGTATCTAACAATATTCCTCAATTGCTTACAAAGTTTTTCTTAAAAAAACCCTGTTATTTTGGAATTGGGAAGCAATTCCTGCTTCTTATGCTGTCTTATTCTGGAAACACAACTGAAACCTGTCGACCACGGGTGATCTCTCTGGTATTTGAAATATCAATGGTATGCCTTCCATTATCACAGCAACATTCAAGTTACTCCAGTACAGCAACATGTCAGAAAGGCTGTGGACCCATAAGAGCAAACTATTTGCAAGTAATCATACAGGTACACAAACTATAAAACATGTAACATAACAGTAACAAGTTAGTCACTCTCCCTGTAGTATAACAAAGTAATATACAAGAGAAAACTATCAAAAGTAAGCATATAAATATCACAAAAAATTATAAGTGGTATGGTAAATATAAGTATTATTTTTAAATATGCAAAGTGCTAGAGTTAGAATAATCAAAAGGAAATAACAAGCTTGACATTTCTGAAGCCTAAAAACCTGAAAAACAAATTCAAAACTCAAGTTATGATACAAAATTCTGCAGGCAAAACCTTGAATGATACAGGAAGTATCAGAAGAGGATGGAAGGAATACAAAGAACCACTGTACTGAAAAGAATTGATCGACATTGAACCATTTCAGGAAGTAACATATCAAAATCCAATAGTAATGAAAAAAGAACTTCAAGCTGTGATGAAGACATGGGCAAAAAATAAAGCCATAGGAATTGATGGGATACCAATTGACATGTTTCAACAAAGATGCAAGCCTGAACATGCTCATTAATCTGTGCAAAGAAATGTAGAGGACAGAAGCCCTGTTAAGAGATCCTTATTTTTTCTCATTCCAAAATAAGTGATCCAACAGAATATGATAAATAATAAACAATATTACTACAATCACATGTAAGTAAAATATTGCTGAAGACAATTTAAAAATGGCTAAAATATCAACAGGGAATTGTTAGAAATTCTAGCTGGTTTCAGAAGACGCTAGACCAGAGTAAGAGTAAACACATACAAAAACTATAAAAGCAGAGAATTCTAGAAACATGTTCATTTGTGCTTTACTGGCTATGCAAAGACATTGAATTTTATAATTTATATCTATATAAATGATAAGCAAGAGTAGGAATTCCAGAACCCTTAATTTGTTCATACCAAGTAAGAAGAAATTGAACAGATTAAAAGAATATTACATGGTTTAAAGTCAGTAAAGTGTGTGTCCAAGTTACATAATTTTTACTGTATATTTTCAATTTGCAATCTGAGAAAATAAGCTGAGAAGACGAACTAGATTAAGAAGAACATGGATTGAAGGAAGGTTCAACAAGATGAGTTTGGGTTATGTAGTTTGTTGGCATACAGATGTTCAAAATATTCCAACATAATTCATTTTCTATCAGAATATTTTTTTATTTCATTTCTTATTTTAGTTATTTATGGAACTCTTGTTTTATTATGTGCCATTGAGTGGACTATGACTCATAGTGAACCTATTAACAATTGCTCTGCACCCTGCACAAGAATGTCTATCTGTGTTTCATTGGTTATGCAAAGGCATTTGACTATGTGGATCATAACAGACTGTGGCTGACTGAGAAGAATGGGAATTCCAGAACATTTAATCGTGCTAATGTAAAACTTATACTTGGACGAGTCGTCAGAACAGAGGCAGTCATCAGAACAAGGAAACACTGCATGGTTCAAAATTGGGAAGGGTGTATGCCAGGAATGGATCCTATCTCCATATCTTTTCAACCTGTATGCAGAACAGATTATCCGAGAGACTGGGCTCTATGAGGAGAAGTGTGGAGTCAGGATTGGTGGAAGATCTATTAACAATCTGCGTTATGCAGATGACACAACCCTGCTTGCTGAAAATGAGGAGGACCTCATGCACTTGCTGCAGAGGGTCAAGGACTGCAGCCTTCAGTATGGAATGAGGCTCAATGTCAAGAAGACAAAGATTCTCACCACTGGACCAATTGGCCGCGTCAGGATGGATGGTGAAGATTGAGATTGGTCACCGCTTCAGTTTGCTTGACTCCACGGTCAACATTCTTGGCACCAGTAGCCAGGAAATAAAAAAAAAAAAACATATTGCGATGGGAAAGTCTGCTGTTAGGGACCTCTCTAAAGCACTCAAGAGCAACAGTATCTCTCTGGAGACTAAGGTGCGTCTGCTACAGGCCATGGTATTTGTAATAACTTGTTATGCATCAGAGAGTTGGACAATCACTAGGGAGGATAGAAGGAGAATTGATGCCTTTGAGCTGTGGTGCTGGACAAGAGTGCTGAATGTACGATGGACTGCCAAGAAAACAAACAGATTCGGCCTGGAGAGGGTTAAACCAGGCTACTCCTTGGAGGCAAGAATTCTGGGGCTTCGTCTGACATACTTTAGACATGTTGTAGGGGAGACAGGGCCTTGGAGAGGGATATCATGCTTGGGAGGGTGGAGGGACAGCGCAGGAGGGGAAGACCCTCTAAGAGGCGGATTGATTCAGAGACTGGGGTAACCGGGATGGGTGTGTCAGAGGCAATGCGATTGGCACAGGATAGAGCAGGGTTTAGGGCTGTTGTACATAGGGTCGCTATGAGTCACAAACAACTCGACGGCACATAACAACAACAACAACTGCACCCTTCTCAGTCCTGAGTCAGCCTCACTGTTTCTGAAACACCTACTCCCTTTACCCCAGTTACAATGTCAACCCATTTCATCCAGGGTCTTCTTTCATACCCTTCCAAGTATGATTTCCTTCTCTAAAGACTGATCACCTGGAGCTATGCTCAAAGTATATGACAGGGAGCTTCAAAATCCTTGTCTCCAAGGAGCAACTTGGTTTTACCCTTTTCAGGGTAGACTTATTTGTTCTCTTCGCAGTCCATGGAATGTTTAAGACTTTTCTCCAGCACCGTAACTCAAAGGCATTGATTCTTCTTCTGTCAGATATACCACTACCAAATATTTTTCCCTGTCTGTGGGTTTACTTTTTACCCTTTTGGAAAAGATTTTTGATATGCATAGGGATTTGATTCTTAGAAGGCACCATTCATTTATTTTGTTCTTTCCTGGTTGTACGTTTTCATTATGCTAAGAAGACTCTTAGGACCATGGATTAGGACTTCTAGAGTTCTTCCAAGCTTTTCTCTGATGAAGTTTATAGTTCTTAGTTTTACTCCTAGGTCCTTGATCCACCTTGAGTTGTTTTTTTGTGTATGGTGTGAGGTGTGGTTCTTGCTTGAGTTTTCTACAGATAGTTTACGAATTTTGCCGAACAACATTTGTTAAAAAGACTATTTCCACACTAAACTGCTTTCATCTTCTTGTAAAAAATCAGTTGAGCATAGGTGGATGCACCGATTTCTGGGTTAATTGTATTCCATTGATCTATGTGTCTGTCATTGTACCAGTACTATGCTGTCTTAACCACCATGGCTGTGTAGTAGGATTTGAAATCAGAGAATGTGATGCCTCCTGTCTTGCTTCTCTTTGTCATGAATGCTTTATTTATTCGAGGTCTCTTTCCATTGCAAATAAAATTGGAAATTGCTTTTTCCATCAAGTCAAAAAATGGAGTTGGTATTTGTATTGGGATTACATTAAAATTGTACATCGCCTTTGGTAGAATTGTCATTTTCACGATATTGAGTTTTGCTATCCATGAGCATGTATATTCTTCCATTTCTCCTAGTCTGCCTTTGTTTCTTATAGTAATGTTTTAGAATTTTATTTGTATAGATCTTTTGTGTCTCTAGTTCGATTTGCTCCCAAATATTTTATCTTATAATTAGCTGTTATTTTTCTTAGCTCTTTTTCTATATTCTCTTTGTCACTGTAGAGAAATGCAACTGAGTTTAGTATGATAATCTTGTATCCCACTACTTTGCTGAATTGGTCAACTATGTCCAGTAGTTTTCTCACTGAGTTCTTGGAGTTTTCTAAGAGTTTTTAACTTTTTTTCCTAAGGGTTTTTTCTTTTTCTTTTCATATCATCTGTACAAAGAGCTAGTTTTACCTTCTCTTTGTCACTTTGAATGCCTCTTATTCTCTTGTCTTGTTGCTATTACTAAGACTTACAGTACAATATTGAACAGGAGAGGTGGTAATGGGTGTCCTATTATAGTTCCAGTTCTCAAAATGAATGCCTTTAATCTCTCTACAATGAGAATGATGTTAGCTCTAGGTTCTGCATATTTATACTTTTCACTATATTGAGGAAATTCTCCTCAATTCCTATTTTGCTGAATATTTTAATTATGAAAAGGTGTTGGATTTTGTCAAAGGCTTGTTCTGAATCAATTAATAGGATCTTGTGGATTTTGTTCATTTTTTTGTTAATGTGAATTACATTGTTTGTTTTTCTTATGTTGAACCACCCTTACATACATGTTGTGAATCCCAATTTGTCATAGTGAGTTAATTTTTTTTAATGTAATATTGGATTTTTTTAATGTACCCTTGGCCAGGATTTTATTGTGGATTTTTACATATATGTTCATGAGAGATATTTGCCTATAGTTTCCTATTTTGGTGGTATCTTTACCTGACTTTGATATCAAGGATATGTTTGCATCATAGAATGAGTCTGGGAGAATTTCATCATTTTATACTTTCTGAAATACTTTATGTAAAATTAGTGACAGTTCTTCTCTGAATGTTTGATAAAATTCTCTAGTAAAACTAACTGGTCCAGAGATATTTTTGTTGTTGTTTTATGTTATTTTATTACCTGTTCAATTTCTTATTTTGTGACGGATCTATTCAGGTGTTCTGTTTCAGTCTGTCAGTGTAGGTAGATTGTGAGTTTCTAAGTACTTGTCCATTTCCTCCAGGTTTTCAAGTTGTTTGAGCATAGTTTTTAATAATATTCCAATATTTTTATTTCAGTTGGTTCTATTGTGATGTTGCCCCTTTCATCTGTCGTTTAGATTATTCGTGTCCTTTTTTCCTTTTCCTTTGGTAGTTTTGCTAGTGGTTTGTAGATTTTATTGACCTTCTCAAAGAGCCAACTCCTGATGTTTCAATTGTTTTTCTGGTTTCTATTTAAATTATCTCTGCCCTAAATTTTTAAATTTCATTTCTTTTAGAGGTTGATCGATTTTCTTACTGCTCTTTTTCAACTTATTGGAGATTTTTTTATGGTTTTAAATATATTCATCCTTGGTTTGTGACCTAAAGTATTATCTACTCTGGAAAATTTTCCAGATACATTGGAGAAGAATGTATAAGCAGCTTTTTTGTGTGTGTGTGTGTGGGGGTGCATTAGCCTGATTATATCTATGAGATTGAGTTAGTTGATTATGCAGTTTAATTCTTCAGCATCTATATTTAATTTCTTTGTGGCAGTTCTACCTTTTTGGGTTGGGTTTTTGAGCACGGTTTAGGGCTGTTGTACATAGGGTCGCTATGAGTCACAAATGACTCGACGGCACATAACAACAACAACAACAACAATGTTGTATTGAAGTCTCCTACTACTATTGTGGTGGTATCTATTTTTTCAATTCTATTAAGATTTATTTTGTGTACTTTGCAGCTCTATCATTTGGTGCATAGATTTTTGTTATGGTTATGTCCTCTTGTTCTATGGACGCTTTAGCACTTCCTTGTTCTTTGTGATGGTTTTATGCTTAGATGTATTTTATCAGAGATTAATATTGCTATTTCTGCTCTTTTACTGTTTGGCATTTGTTTAGTATATATTATTTTGCATCCTTTCAATTTTAGTCTTTATCTTCTTTTTCAGCATATTGATGGATTTTGTTTTTTTTTTTATCCAATCTGCTACTCTTTTCTTCTTCACTAGTGCATCAACCTATGTAACCTGTGTGACATAGATAACACAACCTTGCTTGCTGATACTGAGCTGGATCTGAAGTGCTTGCTGCAGAATGTCAATGACTGGAGTCTTCAATATGTATTGAAGCTCAACATAAAGAAAACAAAGATTCTCACCACAAGGCCAATTGAGAGCATCATGATGGATGGAGAAGAGATTGAGGTTGTTAACATTTATAACTTGCCCAGCTCCAGTCAACACTCGTGGTACCAGCAGTCAGGAAATCAAAAGACAAATTGCATTAGGTAATTCTGCTGTCAGGGATCATTCCAGAATACTGAAAAGCAACAATGTCAGTCTAGAGACTAAGATGCACCTGATTTAGGCCACAGTCTTCAAAATTACTTGCTATGCATCAGAGAGCTAGATAATAACTAAGGGTGATAGAAGAGAAATTTATGCTTTTGAGTTGTAGTTCTATAGAATAGTCTTAAAACACACCATGTACTGCAAAGAAAATAGGTCTGTCTTGGAGAAAATTTCTCTTTGGAGGTTACGATTTTGAAGCTCTGTCTTACATACTTTGGGCATGTGGCCAGGAAGGACTGATCCTTGGAGAAGTACATCATGTTCAGAAGACGGGAGGTACAGCATAGAAGAGGAAGACAGATAAGATGGATTGATACAGTAACTAGGAAAATTGGGATAGGTATGTTAAAGTCAGTGAAATTGGCTCAGGACAGGACAAGCTTCAGAGGTACTGCACATAGGGTTGCTATGAGTCACAGATGACTGGATGGCATACAACAACGACATTGTTTAGATCTCTTGCATCTTTGTTCAGTTTCTTTTACGTTGACATATCCTTTGGTGAGAATGGTTTGTCAGAGTCTCCTAGCACTATTGTTGTTGTTTATCATAGAGTTGGAACTGACCCATAGCTAATTCTCCACTGGGTTTTAACTTAATATCATGGGAGGAGATTGCCTCTCCTTCTTCCTCTGAGTAGCTGGTGACCTTGAACCTTGTGCCTTAAGGATTGTAGCACAGCTTCTTGCCACTGTGCCAATCATAACACTGTCTATTTTGTGCTTAAAGTCTGTAAACTATTGTTTTATGTATTTTACAGGTTTATAATTTGGTGCATATATCTGAATGATAGCGGTATTCACTGGACTTCCTTGTATGCATATGGATATTATCCTGTCACAATATTGTACATCAAGACGGATCTAGAAATGGCTTTTCTAACTATGAAAGCAACCCCATTTTTCCTCACCTTTTCATCTCCGGAGTAGTATATCATATGATCATCTGATTCAAAATGCCCCATGCTGGTCCATCTCATCTCACCAATGCCTAGTATGTCAATATTTATGCAATCCATTTCCTCCTTAACAATATCTAATTTTCCCACATTCATGGTTCTCACATTTCACGTTCCAATCACTAGTGTCTGCTTACAACTGTTTCTCTTCCTTTGTATTTCCATACTCAGTTGTCCTTTCTGTCATTCCACGTGTGTTCTGTTGTACATAGGGTTTTCAGAGGCCTGCTATTTTGCAAGTGGATGGCCAATTCTTCTTCATAGTGTATGTTAATATGAATGTTCAGATCTAGAGAAGTATCCAACAGATAAGTATTTTACAGAAAAAGTGAAAATATATCCCTTATTGTGGAATTAACCATTAGTTTCAGTGTTGTCCCTGCCCTTGGCTCAAGTGCCCTGACCCACTTATTTCTTTGCTCCACCATTCATCAAGCTACCCTTCCATTTCTCCCCACTCACTTCTTCACCTATCTGTCATTGTCTAACCCTTGATCTGATAGCTTATATCTAAAACTTCCTTGGTTTCTGTGATTCCAGATTCATAAGCTGCTAACAGTTTCTTATGCTGTGACCAGAGTCTCCTAAGTGTAGTGGTAATGTGTCCCAAACAGAGACGATGTGTCCTGAGGAACTGGTGCTTAGAAGTTTCTTCTTGACCTAGTTGGGCGCAGCTTTGGGGGTCCTCCGGTTCCCTGTTTGGGTGAGGAAGTCCAGTGAATACCACTATCATTCAGATATATGCACCAACAGCCAGAGCCAAAGAAGAGGAAATAAAAGATTTCTACCGACTTTTATAGTCGGAGATCGATCGAACATGCAATCAAGATGCATTGATAATAGTGGGTGACTGGAAGGCAAAAGTTGGGAACAGAGAAGAAGAATCAGTAGTCGGAAAACATGAACTCGGAGACAGAAATGAAGCTAGAGATAGAATGATTGAATTTTGCACAATCAATGACTTCTTCATCGCAAATGCATTTTTTAAGAGACATAAACGCAGGTTATACACATTGATCTCACCTGATGGTATGCATAGGAATCAGATCAATTCCATCTGTGGAAGGAACCGCTGGAGAAGCTCAATATCAGCTGTGAAAACTAGGCCTGGAGCTGATTGTGGAACAGATCACCAACTACTCATATGCAAGTTCAAGCTGAAGCTGAGGAAAATTAAACCGAATCCACGAGAACCAAAATATAACTTTAGTCTATCCCACCTGAATTTCAGAACCATCTTAAGAACAGGTTTGAGGCCTTGAACACGAATGAACGAAGGCCAGATGAGTTGTGGGAGGATATCAAGGGTATCATCCAAGAAGAGTGCAAACGGTCATTAAAGAGACATAAGAGGAAGAAGAAACCAAAATGGATGTCAGAAGAAACTCTGAATATTGCACTGGAGCACAGAGAAGCCAAAGCAAAAGGAAGAATTCAAGATACTAAAAACCTGAACAGAAGATTTCAAAAGGTAGCGCGGGATGACAAAGTAAAATTTTACAATGAAATGTGCAAGGAGTTGGAGTCAGAAAACCAAAAGGGTTGAAGTCTCTCAGCATTTCTTAAGCTCAAGGAACTAAAGAACAAATTCAAATCTTGAGTTGCTATAATCAAGGATGCTTTAGGCAGAATATTAAATGATCCAGGAGGTATCAAAAGAAGATGGAAAGAATATACTGAGTCATTGTATCAAAAGGAATTGGCAGACACAGAATAATTTAACGAAACAACATATGAGCAAGAGCCTATGGTGATGAAGGAAGAAGTTCAAGCTGCTTTGAAAGAAATAGCAAAAAATAAGGCCCCAGGAATAGATAGTATACCAACTGACATATTTCAGCTAACAGATGCTGCCCTGGACGTGCTCACCAAGTTGTATCAAGAAATCTGGAGAACAACCACTTGGCCAACTGACTGGAAGAGATCTATATTTGTTCCTATCTTAAAGAAAGGTGACCCAAAAGAGTGTGGAAACTATAGAACAGTATCATTGATTTCACATGCAAGCAAGATTCTGCTGAAGATTATCCAAAAAGACTGGAACAGCACATCAGCAGAGAACTGCCAGAAGTCCAGGCTGGGTTTAGAAGGGGTCATGGTACTAGGGATATTGTAGCTAATGTTAGATGGATATTGGCTGAAAGAAGGGAGTACCAGAGGAATGTCTATCTGTGCTTCATTGATTATGCAAAGGCATTTGACTGTGTGGATCATAACAAACTGTGACTGATAGTGAGAAGAATGGGAATCCCAGAACACTTGATCATGCTAATATGAAACTTATACTTGAACCAAGAGGCAGTTGTCAGAACAGAGCAAGGAAACACTGTATGGTTCAAAATTGGGAAGGGTGTATGCTAGGGATGTTTCCTGTCTCCATACCTTTTCAATCTGTATGCAGAACAGATCATCCAGGAGGCTGGGCTCTATGAGGAGAAATGTGGCATCAGGATTGGTGGAAGATCCATAAACAATCTGCTTTATGCAGATGACAGAACCCTGCTTGCTGAAACTGAAGAGGACCTGAAGCGCTTGCTGGTGAGGGTCAGGGACTTCAGCCTTTAATATGGATTGAGGCTCAATAAAAAAAA
The DNA here is from genome assembly GCF_000299155.1 of Elephantulus edwardii. NCBI lineage: Eukaryota > Metazoa > Chordata > Mammalia > Macroscelidea > Macroscelididae > Elephantulus > Elephantulus edwardii. The sequence continues at coordinate 6,966,320 of NW_006399910.1, read as the reverse complement.
AAAAAGACAAATATTCTCACCACTGGACCACTTGGCAGCATCAGGATGGATGGTGAAGAGATCGAGATTGTTCACAGCTTTAGTTTGCTTGGCTCCACAATCAACACTCTTGGCACCAGCAGCCAGGAAATTAAAAGACATATTGCCATGGGAAAATCTGCTGTTAGAGACCTCTCTAAAGTACTCAAGAGTAACGGTGTGTCTCTGGAGACAAAGGTGCGTCTGGTACAGGCCATAATTTTTGCAATCACTTGTTATGCATCAGAGAGTTGGACAATGACTATGGAGGATAGAAGGAGAATTGATGCCCTTGAGCTGTAGTGCTGGAGAAGAGTATTGAATATACCATGGACTGCCAAGAAAACAGTTTCAACCTGGAGAGGGTTAAACCAGGCTACTACTTGAAGACAAGGATTCTGGGGCTTCATCTGACATACTTTGAACATGTTGTAAGGAGAGACAGGTCCTTGGAGAGGGATATCATGCTTGGGAGGGTGGAGGGACAGCACAGGAGGGGAAGACCCTCTATGAGGCGGATTGATTCAGTGACTGGGGTAACCGGGATACGTGTGTCAGAAGCATTGCGACTAGCACAGGATAGAGCAGGGTTTAGGGTTGTTGTACATAGGGTCGCTATGAGTCACAAACAACTCGACGGCACATAACAACAACAACAACAACCGCACCCTTCTCAGTCCTGAGTCAACCTCACTGTTTCTGAAACACCTACTCCCTTTACCCCAGAGCACATAACAACAACAACATGAGCTTTTATTATTCTTATCTTTGATTTTGGCAAATTTGACTAATGCCTTGATCTTTCTTCTTTTGATGTCTAGTCTGTTTGGGGTTGGATGACCTTCCTGAATTTGGATTTCCTCATTTTTTGCAATGCTTGGGAATTTTTCTTCTAGTGTGCCTTCCACAATTTTCTCAGCGCTTTCTCTGTGCCCTGTTGTATTCTGGAATTCTGATCATGTATATGTTGTTCCATTCATTATTATCCCACATGACACTAATGTTTTCTCCCCATTCTCTTTCTTCTCCTCGCCCGCCAGTATGTTCTCATTGAGAGTCTTTTCTTCTGGCTCACAGACTCTCTGTTCTATCTCTTCTGTTCATCCCTCCAGGATGGTGGAAACTTCTGTCATTTCAGTCTTGATTGTCTGGATTACCTTTATAAGCATTTCTGTTATTTCCAGTATCTCCTCTGTCTTGTGATGAACTAATTTCTTTTACTTTTCCTTTATAGTTTCAATTATTTCTTCTTTTTTTTTTTTTGCAATTTCTTCCATAGTGTTCATCCTACTCCTTATTAATATATTTCTTCTGTCTTTCTGTCTCTGGAGTATTTATTTTATGTATGGGTTCCATCATTTGCACCATCTTCTATAGCTGTTCATATGAATCCATATAAAAATATTTCTTCTGTGTCTCTGTCTCAGGAATATTAGCTGTATATGAAATATGCTCTGCTCTTTTAAGAGAAGGCTTATTTTGTTTGTTTGGTCTTTTCCCCACAATATTTCAAGCTGCCTGTGCTTTCTGGACATTATGTGAAATTTTCCTTAATGTGTATTAAGTCTCTTCTATTGTGTCTGAGTAGGTAATTCTTTCTCTTTGTGATGTTATGGATTAGTTGCAGACTTAAAGTGTTCTCTTTATGGGGGAGGGTAATTCACAATTCCAGGAGTCCTTCCTGATCCTATGCAGTAAGAAAGCTTGCCTTTCCTAAAGTCCTTCCATTTTTCTCTGGACTTCAATGCAGCCCTGAAGGAATATCACCTCAGTGCTGCCTGCCTCTTCTAAAATTTGTGGTTATCTTTGGTGGACCACAATGTGGCCTGAGACCAACTTTCCCCTGGTTGTTGCTCTCTCTATCTGGCAAGATGTTCTTTCATGTTTCCAGCAGCCTAGTGGAAATCTCTCCCACCTATACTCATCTTTTCTAAGATTTGTAATTGCCCTTGAAAGTGCTGATGTTCAAGATAGCTGAGACCATTTCTCCCGCAGCTGCTACATTCTCTATCTGATGTAGGGAAATGTGACAGGACTATTATGTACCTCTATGCTGCTGCCCTCTCAGTTCTCCGGTAGCCTGCTGGGAATCTCCTCTTGCCTCTTCTAATGTTCATAATTCTCCTTGCTGGTGCTGTTGCACAGGGCAGCCAGAGAACACCTTCTTCTGGCTTCAGCACTCTCTATACATAGAGTGAAGATGATGGGGACAGGGCTCTGCCTCTCTATGCAGCTGCCCTCTCAGATCTCCTGTGGCCTGCTGGGAATCCCTCTGACCTGCACCAGCCTCTTCTCAAGTTTGTAATTGTCTTTGCTGGTGCTGATGCACAAGACAGCCTGAAACCTAGCTGATACACTGTATCTACCCCTATCTTCATTCTAAATGAAGAGTTTTCTCTAAGCATAGTTTCTGGTTCACAGATTTTTGTTGTGGTTGTTGCATTTCATATGTTTACATATTTCTGTTTGATGTATGAATATATGATATACAATATATATAAATATATGTATAATACACAACATTTACATGTTGTTGTTGTTATGTGCCATTGAGTCACCTGTGACTCACAGTGACCCTCTATACAGCAGTTCTGAAGCCTACCCTATCCTGAGCCAGTCTCACCTACGCTGACACACCTATCCCCATGGCCCCAGTTACTGTATCAACCCATCTCATCTGGGGTCGTCCTCTCCTGCAGGGTCTCTCCACCCTTCTAAGCATAATATCCTACTCTAAAGACTGGTCCCTCCTGGCCATGTACCCAAAGTATGTGAGACAGAGCTTCAAAATCCTAGCCTCTAAGGAGAAACTTGCTTTCATTCTCTTGACAGACCTGTTTGTTTTCTTGGTGGTCCGTGGTATTTTTTTTTTTTTTAATTATTGTATACGAGTTTATTTGAGAGTGGATGCTTTTGAGCTGTGGTGCTGGAGAAGGGTACTGAATGTACCATGGACTGCCAGGAAAACAAACAGATTCATCTTGGAGAGGGTTAAACCAAGCTACTCCTTGGAGGCAAGGATTCTGGGGCTTCGTCTGACATACTTTGGACATGTTGCCAGGAGGGACGGGTCCTTGGAGAGGGACATCATGCTTGGGAGGGTGGAGGGACAGCGCAGGAGGGGAAGACCCTCTATGAGATGGATTGATTCAGTGACTGGGGTAATCGGGATGGGTGTGTCAGAGGCGGTGCGGTTGGCGCAGGATAGAGCAGGGTTTAGGGCTGTTGTGCATAGGGTCGCTATGAGTCGGAAGCGACTCGATGGCACATAACAACAACAACAACAGTTTATTTGCAAAGTTCATACACATTGTCCCTCACATCAAATCTTTCCCATTTCCTTCACACGCCTCCTCTCCACTATCATATTATGCAACGCTATGATTAACAACCCCCACTCTGCTCCCATTCTCCCTCTGCTTGGATCCTCATACTTATTCTATAATAATGGTCTTATACAATATTTGTCTTCATGGGATTGAATTATTTCACTTAGCATAATGCTCTCCAATACCTCCTAAGTTAGGTAGTAATTTACAAAATCATTACTCCTGCGTGCTGCATAGTATTCCATCATGTGAATGTACCCTAATTTTTTATGCTATATTCAAGACCTATCATGTGAAGGTACTTTAATTTTTTATGGTATGTTTAAGACTTCTTCTGTCATCCTTAGTCATTGTCTAGTACTCTGACGCATAACAAGTAATTGTGAAGACCATGGCCTGTATCAGGTGCACCTTAGTCTCTAAACTGACAACATCTTTTTTTCAGTTCTCTTAAGAGAAAATATATACCTATATATAAAAATATGTATAAATATGTAGAGATAGAGATTGATAGATATAGTCAGAGTGCTTTTTATAAACAAAAATATCAAAATATCAAAGCTACTTCTCATATAATTTGGGCATGTTGCTAGGAGAGGCTGTTTCTTGTAGAAGGACATCATTTTTGGAAAGTTAGATGGTCAGTGAAAGACAGGAAGACCCTCAACCAGATAGATTAACATGGTGGATGCAACAATGGGTTTGACTTATATTAGAGATTGTGTGGATGGCACAAGATACGACAAGGTTCAGGTCTGTTGTTTATAGAGTCACAGTGAGTTGTATTAGACTTGATAGCACCTAAAAATAATATCTGTAAGTATCCGTCACAGACTTATTTATTGAAAGTGAGGAGGATTTGAGGTGCTTACTGCAGATGATCAAATACAGCCTCAATATAGATTACATGTCAATGTCAAGAAAACAAAAATTCTCAGCTCTAGACCTACAAGCAATCTCATGATTTATGGAGGGAAAAATTAAGACTGTCAATGACTTTATCTTACTTGGATCCACAATCAACACCTTTTGTATCATCAGTCAGAAGATCAGGAGATTTGGAAAGTCTTTAGTCAGAGACCTCACCAAATTATTGAGGAGCAATAATGTGCACCTGATTTAGGTCATGGTTTATTCAATCACTTGCTAAACATCTGAGAGCTGGAGTTGTCGTGTTGTACTAGAGTACTGAATATTATCCCATGGACTGCCAAAAGAGCAAAAAGACACACCTTAGAGAAAGAGTGCAGCCCAAGTGTTCCTTGAAAACAAAGATAAAAAAGCTTCATTTAACATACTTTGGACATATTGCTAGGACAGATTATTTATTAGAGAAGTAAAACAATGCTTAGAAGAGTGGAAGTTCAGATCTGTTCTTCATAGGGTTGTTATGAGTTGTATTTGACACAACTTGAGGCACCTAACAACATATAATTTATTTTTATTCTTGTTCTGTAATTTTATTAAACTTTTCTCAGTCTCCATTTTTGTTTCTCTTCATCATCTTTCATTTCAACCACCTTATCTATCAAGTAGACATCACTAGTTCTTTCTCCTCTGCCTGTGCTCATCTTTTTTATTATGTTTCATATTTGTTATTGTTCTCAGTATTTGCAATATCTCTTATTGAAATACTGATTTTGTTTCCACATTATTTTCCTTATCTTTTAGGTTATATTTCATGCTTCCTCTTGTTGTTACTGCATTGTATACCACTGAGGTGGAACCGACTCATAGCTGACCATCCTAATCTTTTATTTTAACTTTCCCCACCATTACTTGTTCACCTCTGTATGTACTTGCACTCTTTTTTAATCCTCATATGAATGCGTTATTATTTCTTATCTTATGATTTCTTGTTGAGGCATTGGGACTTTTAGTTTGAAAATTTTCTAAGCTTTCCTCAGTATTTGTTGTTTATGAATATTCTACTTTCTGCAAACAACTCATACACTGGCAGAGGTGTTGGCCTTTGTTCACCATTTACCTTTCTTCTCTATACTAGCTTCTCCTCTCTCTCTCTCTGGATTAATTAGTATTTGAAAGACCTAGATAGATGTCAATTTTCAATCTTTCTCAGACTAATGAGAAAACACAGTGTGGTGATCCTATCTATCAGTATGTACTGTCAGGCAAGATTGTTTTGTACCAAGCAATCTAACTACTGAGACTATGTTCTCTATGGTTATTCCTTTATTTTCTTTTCTATTTCTGCAACTGTACTTTTAGTGGGAGAACTAACACGAAGAGAGTCCATTTGAGATCTGAACATCACCCTCTACTTTTACATAAAGTTTACATCTCTTATTGTATCTCAGCTGGCTGCAAGAGAAGTATGGATAAAATTTCCTCCATTTTTAGAGGAGGAGACAATGGAACGCCATTGCAGGACCTCTAAGATATCTGTGTTATTGAGCTCCAGTCATTCTGTGGTGGCTGGAAGAGCAGTTTTCACTTAGCTGACTCACTTTCTGACTCCACTGTGAAGAACCATCTGTAAGAGACTGTGTCAGTCCAGCTGTACTTGGGGCAGTGCTGTCACACTCTGAGAAGACCCTTCGTTGCTATTACAGCTCCTTCCTGTAGCATGTTGGATCATGTTTTAGTCTCTATTATAGATACCTGCTACCTCACACACAGAAGTTTGAGTCACTCATACTCAGCACCAGCCGGAAGTGAAGGCAGACCAGCTCTAACTGTCACCTACATCGGGCTGTCCTGTTAGTTTTAGGAACCTGAGCTATGAAGTTCACAGAGAAGATAAGAGTGTTGGGTATTGGAGCAGAAGCCACTTTGACAACTTCAGTTTGCAACAGGCTGGCAACCGACAACTACAAGCTTGAGGAGAGAGTATCATGAGCTGATTGCTTAATTACTGTCTTAGTTTGTCTGTAGTTTGTTGACTGTGAGTGCAGTCTCCACTGGTGACTTCTACTTCCTCACCAGTAGACAAAGATCATTGCTAATCAGAAGTCCATACTTTCAAGTGAAGTGGGATCACATTAACTCTAACTGAGCTTCAAGAAGTTTTTTGCTGTTGGTTTCAGAGGTCAGAGCTTAAGAGTGCACAGGGAGGTGAGTAGATTGTTAACTAGAAGTTTTCTGCAATAATTCTGCTTAACTCACAGGTGACAGTGCCTGAGTGGAGGGAACACTCTGGGATGCTTGAGCAGTCTGTGTTGTTCATGTCAGAGTTCACACCCTTCTGATGCCTTTAAAGAATACTTCTTGTGGTTGTATCCTCTACTGAAGACACCTGTTTCCTAAATCTACCCTGTTACTCTCAGAGGTCTGATGGTGAGGTTTGCAGAGAGGCAGACAGAAGGTTGACAGTGAGGGCAGAGACCACTGCACAGGCTTTCTGTAACAACTCACAGTAGGCTTGCAGCCAAAACAGTCTGGACTAAAGAGGCTGGCACACTCCAAACACTTCCATAGTTTGGTCTGCTTTACAAATTTCAAAGGAGACATTGGGAGTCTTGACTCTGTGCAGGCAGGGCTGTGGTGAGCAAAGAAAGCCGTTGTTTTTTTCTTTTTTTTTTCTGGAGCCATTTCCTCAGTTCACAGTAGCTGGTGGCCACATACAGGGGCAGGATAGAGAAGACAAATAAAGTCTTTTTATTCTCAGTGTTACTCGTTGACTCACTGATTCTTGCTTACTTGCATTTCCCCATGGCTTTTTTCTACTTCCTGAGTCAAAATCTTTCAAAGTTGAACCTCATCTCTTTGCTGTATTTGTGGGAAAAGAGTTGGAGTGATAGTCTGTTTACACAGTCATTTTCCCAGAATCTGACCTATAATTTTATTATGTAATGTATGACTTTTCCAATGATTAACCCCTCCTAGCAACATGCACAAAATATGTGAGGTGAAGCCTCGTCATTCTTGCCTCCAAAGAGCACTTCGTCTTCTACATCTTCAAGACATTCATTCTCTTTGCCTCCATGGGAGGTGCAGTTCTCTTATCCAACACCACAGCTCAAAGGTGTCAATTCTTTTCCTGGCAACCTTATTCATTATCCTGCTCTCAGATGCACAGCAAGTAATCAGAAAGACCAAGGCCTGAATCAGATGCACCTTAGTCCTCAAACTGGCATCATTAGTCCTCAATAATTTGGAGAGGACCTTAACTGATGATTTTCCCAGTGCAATGTGTCTCTTTATGCCCTGACTGCTGGTATCAAGGATGTTAATTGTAGATCTAAGCAAGATGAAGCTGTTGACAGTTTCAGTCTTCTCTTCATCCATCAGGGCACTGCCTATTGGTTATGTTGCTAGGAAAGGTTATTCCTTGGAGAAGGACATGATACTCCATAGGGTAGAGGATTAGCAAAAGAGAGGAAGACCCTAAACCAGGTAAATTGACTCAGTGATTGCTGTAATGGGTTCTTCTGTGTCAGGAAATGTGAGGATGATACAGGATAGAACAGGATGGAGATCTTTTGTTCATAGGGTCGCTATGAGTCATACTCGATTTGGCAGAACTTGACAACAACAACAACAATATATGACTTAATTTAGTAGAGCTTTAATTTTGTACAGCCTTAGGTCAATGTTTAGGGTCCTTTGCTGGTCTAGTGGGTAAAGAATTATGCTGACAACCCAAGATATTTGGTTGAAATACACCAGCTTCTGCCCCATGTGAGAAAGATGGACAATTTCCTCCCATGTAGTTACAGCTTCTGAAAACTCACTGGTGGCCTCAGCTATGAGTTGGTTCCATTGTTGTTGAATTATTAGTACCTTTTCTGGGCCTCTTGGAAACCCTGCCCTCACCAACCCCCAAAATTAGGATAAAAGGGTACTGGAGATGACAGTCTTATCTTGCCTGGAACAATCAATGACCCAGTGGCATAGACTTAAATAATTTTGTTTGTTTGATTCAATTATAAACTCTATAGCAAGCATGAGAAAGAGCTTATTATTCGAAAGGGTATACTGACATTGTTATGAGAGAATTATTCATTTATTTGTGCCTCCAAATAATTCTAGGAAGTGATTTGAGACCATTTATCTCTATCTTTCCATCTACTTATATATAGTATGTATGATTTAAAATGAAAGGTGAAGAGATGGCAGCAGGGGGAAAATCAAATCAAGAAAAAGATGAATACAGATTAGGTTTGATAATACATAATGATTTCCATAAGACACTGTTCGACTACTGGAGATGAGCTTCAAATTTAGTTGTGAATTTACCAGCAGTCACAAGAATAGGGAAATACAATCTGTTGTAAAAGTTATGGCATCTCTAAAGTAAAAGAGGAACATTGATGGTCTAGTGGATAAGGATTTACGCTGCCAACTCACTGGCAGGAAATTCGAATCCACCGTCTGCTTCATGGGAGAAAGACAGGCAATAGCTTCTTATGAAATTTACAACCTCATTGGAGGGTCAGTTATGAGTCAATTCCAAGTAAATAACAAAGAGTTTTTGTTTTGTTCTGTTTATTTTATATAAAGTAAAAATTATCTAACGATGGACAGAGTCTTTGCATTTCTGGTTCTTGGCCTCTGGGAGAACTATGACTCATGATTCCAGAGAGGAGATACCGCTTGATGGTATGGACTGTGTCTTCAGCATTTTACAAAAGCAGACACATTTCTCACGGTGTCCTCCAATGCTTGCTAATGACATGTAGCAATAAAAGTGATTCCATAGGCTTTCCAAGCAATGGATTAGTCAGTAGTGTTTATTTTGTTGAAATTGAAAGTACGTACATTTTTCTGTTTGCCTGACAATCCTGTCCTTATTGTCCAGTCAGCTGCAACTCAGGGCCCCGTGTGCAGCAGATTGAAACCCTGCCCTCTGTGTCATCATCCTGAACAAAATGAATTCTTCTTGAAGAATTTGCCATTCCCAGCACAGTAGATAATATGGTTGTCGTATTCAAAAGGGCCATTGTCAGCCTCTTCCAGCTCACTAATTCTTGGGATAGGGAGCTCTGGTGCCATAGCCTGTAGGGAGTTGTCCTGCTAACCCAAAGTTTTCAGTGCAGCTTGGATTTCCTCTCTGGTAGTTATAATTTACCAGATCTTCTAGGGAGAAATATGGACACTCTCCTCCTGTGCAACTGAAAGCCTCTGAAAACCGTTTGGAGCATCAGCTATGATTTAGTTCTGACCCCTGACAGTAACAGTGCCTAGGATATTGATTTTCCAGAATTTCATTTCACTTTTGATAGCTTTTATTTGTTCCTAGATTTCTATTTCATTCCATATTCCATTTATTAATAGATGTTTGCAACTGTTTCTCCTCATTTTGAATCCTGTATACAAAGGTAGGAAAAAAAAATCTCATTTGAAACAACTAGAAAAGCTCACAATATAAATGAATGAAATATAATGCAAAGAAAAATGTATTAAACATAATGTACATGCATGAAGCACAAAATATATGAATACTAAAAATACTAATTAAAAAAGTAATGATCTTATAAAGATTTATACCTGTATCTTTCATGCTAGAAAAAAAATAAGAAAAAAATACCAGGACCATATCATATTGATAGATGTACCAAACAGATCATCCAGGATTCTGGGCTGTATAAGGAGGAATATGTTGTTGTTGTTAGTCATAAGTGACTAAACGGCACATAACAACAACAACATTTCTGTAACTATCCATCTAAAATAGTCTCAAGGAAAAGAATAAAAAGTAAAAAAGTAGTATTTTCAGATTCTAATGAATTTACATTTAGAAAATGGAATTAGACATTTTAGTTATGTTTATCATGCTTAGCAGTGTTATGATCTCGTAACTCTCAGTTTGAGATGGGTGAAAAGGAAAGAACCAAGTATAGGGGAGTCTTCCCCAAACTGTGATTGACTGGTCCCTTAAAGTATCTATTTAAGAGATGGAGATAGAGCCTATTGACAGCAGAGAGTCAGTGAAGACAGAGGGAGGAAAGAGGAAGATGCAGAGGATCAGGAAAAAGGAAAGATGGGGAAAGAGATGGCAAATGGGAGTTAAGTGAAAATGGAAAGACATTTCTCAAGCTTCGATATTAGTATGTCAACTTTCATAGCTTAAACCATTGAGAGTGAAAAGCTTTGTGTTTAGAAAACAGGCGGTGATGTGAAGTGGGAGAGATTTTTTCTTTCATCTGTGCCTCAGAAACTAACTTTCAAGTTCTTTTCAGCACCGGATGCCTCCATGACACATCGCTGATGGAGGAGAGAAATCAAGGGATGAAAATAGTATTACAGAGCTAAAGAGAAAAAGCCACAATGTCTCCAACACCCTGACATCACAAACTCTTGTAGAGTCTGCATTTGGCTTCATAGTAGATAAAGAAGCATTTCAAGTTTTTGTATTTTAAATAAAAATTTTTATTTTAATTGTGATTTTAACAAAAGTTTACAGAAAAGTTATATTTTCATTCATTCATTGTTGGACATTTTAACGCCTCTCCCTCTCTTTCCCCTCCCCAAGTTGACTATTTTTTAAAATGCTAGTTTATTTTCAAAATTCTAGTACATTGATTATGAGAAAAGAATCTTCCAATCTCCCTCCCCCTCCCCCATCAAATTTTACAACTCCATGTTTAATCCTTCCTTCCCCTGCACATCCTCATCCCTCTGCTTCCACCCTCCTTCACCCTCCTTGGATCCTTATACTCATTCTAATAATGATTTTATGCAGTATTTGTCCTTGTGGGGCTGAGTTAATTGACTCAGCATAATGCTCTCTAGTCCCTCCCAAGTTAGGTAATAATTTACAAAATCATTGCTCCTGCATGTTGTGTAGTATTCTGTGTGAATGTACCGTAATTTCTCAATCCATCTGTTAGTTGTAAGACATTTGAGTTGTTCTTGCCATGGTAAATAACACTGTTATGAACATTGGTGTACAAATCTCTGTTTGTGCTTCAGTTCTCATTTTCTCAGGGTATATTCCAGAGGATGATGTTTGAATGGCAAACAGACACATGAAGAAATGCTCAAAATCACTGGCAATAAGAGAGATGCCGATCAAACCCACAAGGAGGCACCATCTCACTCCAGTAGCAGTGACAAAGTTTAACAGGGCAGCAAGTAATAAATGTTGGAGAGGATGTGCGAGAAAAGGAACTCTTACACATTGTTGTTGGGTTTGTAAAATTTTACAACCATTCTAGAAGGAGTTTGGCACTTCCTCAAAAAGTTGAACATAGAAATTTCATATCACCCAGCTATATCACTACTTGGAATATACTCTGAGCAAGCCAGGTTTTAAAAGGTGAGCAAAGGAGTCCGTTTTTCAGGTTAGAAATATCATTTTGTCAACAATGTGGAGGGAGGACTGACTGAAGGCGGTTGGCCAGCTGGCTGTCCTCCAGATTTCTTGGCACATCTCGGTAAGCACATCTAGGGCAGTATCTGTTTGTTGAAATATGTCAGTTGGTATAGCATCAATTCCTGGGGCCTTGTTTTTTTGTCAATTCTTTCAATGCAGTTTGAAGGTCCTCCTCGTCACCATGGGCTCTTGCTCATACGTTGTCTCATTAAATTCTCCACATCTGCCAATTCCTTTTGTTACAATGACTCTATATACTCTTTCCATCTTCTTTTAATACTTTCTGGATCATTTAATGTTCTGCTGAAAGCATCCTTAAGTATTGCAACTCTGGCAAGGTACTTAATATAATAAATAACTCACTCACTTATTACTATAGAGATGCTGGTGGATTTGAACTGTCAGAGAGGACCAGCTTTCACGTAACATACCATGCTATTAGAGATCCCTCGTTCTTAACATATTAAAGAAAACTCCAATTTCAAACTGGATTACATTCACATGCATTTTGTTATTGTTAAGTGCTGTAGTGTCAGGTATTACTTACAGCCGCCCTATGAGCAACAGATGTGAAAACTGTCCTCTCTTGTGCCATCCTCGTCATTTCTGACATTTGAGGCCTTTGCTGTAACCATTGTGTCAATCCATCTATCTAAGGCTCTTCCTCTCTTTCTCCTACTTTCCACATTTCCAAGCATGAAACAATAGCCACCTCCAAAGAATATCTTCTCCTAGCAACATGCCCAAAGTATGAGAAGCTTTACTATCTTTGTCTCCAAGGAACACTCTGGCTGCATTTTCTCTAATACATATATGTTTGTTATTTTGGCAGTCCATGTTCCCAATAAGTACTTGTTCCCAATAAGTTCAAAAGTGTGAACTATTCTTCTGTCCACAGGTATAAGGGTTAGGAATCTAACTTATACTTGGGTGTTGTAGTTAGATGTCGTTGAGTTGATTGTGACTCATAGTGACTCTGTGTACATCAAATTTGAAACTTACCTTATTCTGTGCCATCTTCACCATCTGTGAAATACTTGAGCCCACAGTTAAAGTCACTTTGTTAGTTTATCTCCCTGGAGGTCTTCCTCTCTTTTATTGACCTTGCACTTTCCCAAAGATTTGACAATGGGTTCAGAGTATGTGAGATGACGCTTGGCCATTTGCACCTCTACGAAGCACCCTGGCTTTACTTTTTACAAGACATACTGTTTGTTCTCTTGGCAGTGCATGGGATATTCAGTACTCTTCTCCAACACCACAATTCAAAGGCATTGGTTTTTCATTGATTTTCCTTATTCATTCTTCAACTTTCAGATGTGTAGCAAGCAATTGAAAAGCTCATGGCTTGAATCAGGTTCACCTTAGTCTTGAAACTGACATTATTTCTCTTTAGTGCTTTGGAGAGTTTCTTGTCAGCATGTTTTCTTAATTCAGCATATCTTCTGATTTCTTGAATGCCAGTATCAAGGATGTAGATTGTGGATACAAACAAAATGAAATAACTTCAATGTTTTTTCCATCTACCATGATGTTGTGTATTGGTCCAATAGTATGGAATTTTGTATTCTTATTGTAAAGATGTAATCCATATTGAAAGTTTCAGTCTTTGATCATCTTATGAAAGTGTTTCAAGTCCTCTTCACTTTTAGCAAGCAAGGTTCTCTCATGTGCATAACTTAGGTTGTTTATGTTTTCCCTCTGATTCTGATGTCGTATTCCTCTCCATTACGCCAGGCTCTCGAATAATTTTCTCAGCATATAGATTGAACAGGTATGGAGCAATTACGCAGCTCTGATGCACACCTTATTTCTTTTAAACCATGCAGTGTCCCCTTACACTGCAAAACAGCTTCATGGTGTAAATATAGATTTTTAAAGAATACAATTAAGTGTTCTGGAAATCCCATTATTCTCAGTGTTAGCCACAATTTGTTATGATCCAGCTAGTGAATTGCCTTTGCATGTTCAATAAAACACAAATAGGCATTCTTCTAGTATTTTTTGCTTTTAATAAAGATTCATCTGCATCAGCAATGATATCCCAAGTGCCATGGCCTCTACTAAATCTGATTTGAACTAATGGCTATTCTTTGTACTTTTTAAGTCCTTTTTAGATGATCTTCCTTAATAATACTTTCATGTGACATTAATAATAATATTATTTTTTAATTTCCACATCTTGTTGGATCACCTTTCTTGGGCATGGGGATAAATACGGATCTCTTCCAGTCAGTCAGGAAACTAAATTCCCTGGCACAGACTGAGAAGCACATCCAGAGCTATGCTTGTTGAAACATATCAGCTGGTGGCCCATCAATTCATGGGGCCTTATTTTTTGCCAATACCTTCAGTGCAGCTTATACTTCTCAATCAAATTCTACTTCCTGAAATTATTTCATGTCAGCCACTTCTTTTTGGCACTGTGACTCTGTGTATTCCTACTTCTTCTTTTGATGCTTCCTGGAACATTCAAGATTTTGCCCCTATAGTCTCTCAGCATTGTAAATCAAAACTTGAATTTGTTTTCCTGTTCTTTCAACCTGAGAAATGTCAAGTGAATGATTCTTTTTCTCTTTTCTAACACCAGATCTTTGCATATTTCTTTATGGTTGACCTTATAACAAGTGATCCAAGGTTCATGTTGATGGATACAAAAGAAAAACATGCCAGATAATTTTTCTGGCTTATGGTGCTCCATACATTGTGCGGTGGAATGGTGCTTGATTGAATTTTAATAACTGACCTTCATAAGAAAATCTTTGTGTCTTTCTTCTAAGGTATCTGAATTAAATTTGAGCATAGAGGTTTGGCTTAAAAGCCAAGCACTTAACCATCTGCACCAGTCATTGACTCCTATGCCCCAAAGGCTTATTTTATCAATGCTGCTGTTTCTTTGTGGGCGAGGGGTTGGTGGGGGGAGGTTGCAGTGGTGGTAAGGAGTTCTCCATTACTCTCTGCTTTAATATGCAAA
>NW_006399910.1:6941392-6951479 GCF_000299155.1 Elephantulus edwardii | reverse complement strand
GTTTTTTAATGTCAGTTGCTGAGGTATTTAAAATTAATTCTCTCCCATATGTTTATAATTAAAATTTATTAGACTCAGACATTTCATAGTGGTTATTTTCTCATTCTTTTATCCAGTACAAAAAGATAAAGTGTAACATTTTTATATTTTGACAGTCAATACTAAGAGGCTTCCCTATATCAGTTTCAAAATTGTGTTGGCCTTTTCTAGTATTTTTCCGGATGACGTTTAAAAATTGCTTCACAAATTCTCCATTTTGTTGCCCACCTCCTCATCCCCACAAAACAAAAAAAAAAAAAGGAAAGCAAAATTAAAGAAAGAAAACAAATAGACAAAAACCATAGGGTATATTTGGCATAGCTTCACTCAACATAAGACGAATTTTGGAGGAATTAGTTCACCTTGTGATAATATTCAGTCACTGCACTGAAGACTATGACATGTTGCTCAATTTTTTTCTCACTCTTCTTTGTTTCTGCCAGCAATAGTATTGTTACACAGAATAAAGGGGAGTCTTATGTGAGAAGTGGAAGAAAGGTTTATGTAAGGAATTGCAGGAGACAAAGACTCTGAATTAGATGGATTGACACAGTAACTAGGGTAATGGAAGCAGGCGTGTCGGAGAAAGCGAGATTGGCTCAGGATATGACAGGGTTCAGAGCTATTATCTATAGGGTAGCTTTGAGTCACAAGCCACTCGATGGCACACAACAACATCAAAGAGCAATGAGGTCAGTTTAAAAACTAAGATGCACCCAATTTAAGCCATTGTCCATTCTTTTCAGATTATCCTAATTTTTATTAAAATACTTCAAAGGCATCCAATAGAATATCCTAATTTTTATTAACATACTTTTAGGCTCTCAGTTCAAGATGCTGAAACATGTATCTTTCTCCTGCCCTTTCTGACACCCTCTTTAAAATCATTAAGACCTCAAAAGTTATAAATCAAGAGAGAAGCAAAGAGGACCAACCATTTATCAGGAAACTCAACACATTTTTGGAAAACGAGGAAAAAGGTAACAGTGAACAGAGTTGTCTGATCATAAAGTAGAAAAAGACATGAGCATCGCAGAAGTTTGTTTAAGAAAAAAGTGAAAATTAGAAGAAAGTATCAGATTTTGACATTTGAGAAATAGAAGACTTAATATTAGCAAACTGTAAGAGGTGTTTTTACATCCATAAAGTCAATCTGTAGAATTGTAAAATTGGCATCTTTCACTCATACCCTATGTTTAGATTGTAGGCAAAACAACTTTCCTCCCACCTTCTTGCCAAAGAGACGTTACTACTGATTCACAGGTGAGTAGCAGCCTAACTAGCTCTGCATCTATCAGCGCACATCACAGAAAGAAGTTCTCGGAGGAAACCTTCAAGTCTAAGGAAGGATGGATGGGCTTTCAAGGTTGGTGTTCAAAGATGTAACTCAATTCTTACTCTCCAAAAAAAGACTTATCAAACAAGATAAAATACTGATAAAAATAAAGAAATGAGGGAGTGCATATTTTACTTCAAAACATATAAAGACATGAAAAACAAATTGTAAATTATTAAAAAGAATTTATTCCAGTTAATGAAATTGGAGTTTGTCAATGAAATGTCACTTTTTATTAAATGTCACTTTTTTTATTAAAACCTTCTGTATGTCTGATTTGTATATGTACTGTTCTCAACAAAAACCAGTTAGAGTATTAAATTTTCAAAACAAATTTATAATCAATAGAATACCAGTATAAAACATGTTTCTACATTCTGTATTTCCTCATTTTTAATGCTGAAATTAAGACTTCTTTTGTAAGAAGACTCCTTGGTGCTGATAGACAGTAGATATGATTGCTAAAGGAAAGGTGGCAGGCTTGAATTTTCCCAGAAGTTCCTTAGAAGAAAGGCCTGGTAATCTAAAAATGTCAATGGCTAGCCATCACAAAGAGCACAGTTCTACTCTACAGATATGTTCATTATGACTCAGAATTGATTCTTAGAGCTTGAAGGCCACTGGCTTGTAAGAAGAGTGAGTACCTAACTAAATATCTGGAACATAATAACTGCTCAAAAGTATTAATTAAATGAATACAATTATTAGCACAGTTTTCTTTTACCCCTAAACTAAGCTTCTTAGTTTTATTTGAATAATTTCCACTTTAGATCTAGGTTGTTGTTTTAATATCCCTTTGCAAATTCAGTAGTTGACTCATGTTATTAATCATAAAGCTTCCTCTTAAAACCAATACTTTCTCATTTTTTATTATTTTGAGTAACATTGACTAATTACATCTTTCAGTAATTATATAAGAAAAAAGTATTTGGATAGTAGAATTGTGAGCCTTTATATATATCTAAAAGTAACAACCTATGACTTTTCCACAGGAATGACAACTTGAATTAGTACAGAGATCTTTCACTAATAGCCTTATAACTAAAATCCTATGTTAAAAAGTCATTTCTAGATCCATCTTGAAATACAATATTGTAAGTGACAGGATAATATCCATATGCATACAAGAAAGTCCAGTCATTATGTCAATACCGTTATCACTCAGATATATGCACCAACAACTAGAGCCAAAGAAGAGAAAATAGATGATTTCTACCAACTTTTGCAGAGATTGATCAAACATGTAGTCAAGATGCATTAATAATAATGGGTGACTGGAATTCAAAATATGGGAAGAGAGAAGAAGGATCAGTAGTTGGAAAACATGGACTTGGTGACAGATGTGATGTTAGAGCTAGAATGATAGAATTTTGCACAATCAATGATTTATTCCTTGCAAATACATTTTGGAAGAAACATTAATGGAGGTTATATACATGGATTTCACCTGATGATATGCATAAGAATAAGATTGCTTACATCTGTTGAAAGAACTTTTGGAGAATCTCAGTATCAGCTATGAAAACTAGGCCAGGTGCTGATTGTGGACCAGACCATCAACTATTCATATACAAGTTCAAGCTGAAGCTAAGGACAAAAAAAATCCATGGGAACCAATATATGACCTTGAGTGCATCCCACCTGAATTTCAAAACCATCTCAGGAACAGGTTAGAGGCCTTGAACACTAATGAATAAAGACCAGATGAGTTATTTAAAGATATCAAGAATATCATCCAGAAAGAGTACAAAAGGTCATTGCAGAGACAGAGGAGAAAGAAAAGACCAAAATGGATGTCAGAAGAGACTGAATATGGCACTAGAGTGTCAAAAAGTCAAAGCAGAGGAAAGAAATCAAGATATTAAGGAACTGAATAGAAGATTTTAAAGGGCAGTGTGGGAAGACAAAATATTATAATGAAATGTGCAAAGAGCTGTAGTCAGAAAATCAGAGACCAAACTTGCTCAGCATTTCTTAAACTCAAGGAAATGAAGAACAAATTCAAGCCTCGAGTTGCAATACTTAAGGATGCTTTGGGCAGAATATTAAATGATCCAGGAAATATTAAAAAAAGATGCAAAAGAGTATACTTGTACCAAAAGGAATGGGTGGACACAGAATAATTTTATAAAACAATACATGAGCAAGAGCCTGTGGTGATGAAAGAGGAAGTTCAAGCTGCTTTGAAAGAAATGGCAAAAAAATAAGGCCCCAGGAATAGATGGTATACCAATTGACATATTTCAACTAACAGACGCTGCCCTAGATGTGCTCACCACGCTGTGCCAAGAAATCTGGAGGACAACCACTTGGGCAATTGACTGGAAGATATCTATATTTGTTCCCATTCCAATGAAAGGTGACCCGACTGAGTGTGGAAATTATTAAACAATATTATTGATATCACATGCAAGCAAGATTCTACTGAAGATTATCCAAAACCAACCGGGACAGCACATCAACAGAGAACTTCCAAAAGTGCAGGCTGGATTTAGAATGGGTCATGGTACTAGGGATATTGTAGCTAATGTTAGATGGATCTTGGCTGAAAGCAAGGAGTGCCAGAGGAATGTTTATTTGTATTTCATTGAATATGCAAAGGTGTTTGACTGTGTGGACCACATCAAACTGTGGCTAACACTGAGAAAAATGGGAATCCTGAAAACTTGATCATGCTAATGTGAAACCTATACTTGGACCAGGAGGCAGTCTTCAGATCAGAGTAAGGGAACACTGCATGGTTCAAAATTGGTATGGGTGTATGCCAGGGGTGTGTCCTATCTCCATACCTTTTCAATCTACATTCAGAACAGATTACCTGGGAGGTTGGGCTCTATGAAGAGAAATGTGACATCAGGATTGAAGGAAGACTCATTAACAATCTGAGTTATGCTGATAACACAACCCTTCTTGCTGAAACAGAGGAGGACCTGAAGTGCTTGCTGCAGAAGGTCAAGGACAGCAGCTTTCAATATGGATTGAATCTCAATATCAAGAAAACAAGATTCTCACCACTGGGCAGATTGGCAGCATCACTGTAGATGGTGAAGAGATTGAGATTGTTCAAAGCTTTAGTTTGCTTACTCCGCAATCAACACTCTTGGCACCAGCAGCTAGGAAATTAAAAGATGTATTATGTTGGGAAAGTTTGCTATTAGACGCCTCTCCAAAGTACTAAAGAGCAACAGTGTCAGTCTGGAGACTAAGTTGTGCCTGACACAGGCCATGGTTTTTGCAGTCACTTGCTATGTATCAGAGGGCTGAACAGTGACTAGCGATGATAGAAGGAGAATTGATGCCTTTAAGCTGGGGTGTTAGAAAAGAGTATTGAATATAACATGTACTGCTAAGAGAATGAACAGATTCATCCTGGAGAGGGTTAAACCAAGCTGCTTCTTGGAGGTAAGAATCCTGAAGCTTCGTTTGACATACTTTGGGCATTTTGCAAGGACGGACCAGTTCTTGGACAGAGACGTCACGCGTGGGAGGGTGGAGGGACAGCGCAGGAGAGGAAGACTCTTGATGAGATGGATTGATTCAGGTACTTGAGTAACGGGAGTAGGTGTGTCAGAGAAAATAAGATTGGCACAGGATAGAGCAGGGTTTAGGGCTGAGTCACAGGCAATGTGCGATGACACCTAACAACAACAACAACAACAACAACAGGTTACCTTTAATTGTTTTTCTGGTTCCGTGTCATAGTAGAATAGTTTGAGTTTTTCTAAAATGTGATTCTTCCCCCGCCACCCCCCCCACACAGACACTTAGCTATCTATAAGATCCCTTCTCTGAGTTAGAAATTGAAAACATTTTTGGGAATGAAATCTTCCTTAAATTTTTTAAGCCTATGTCAACTATTTTATTTGCTAGACATGAGGCAAAACAAACTCCAAATCGAAGAGCAACTTCTCAACTTGTAAGTGCCTTACTTTCACACATAAAAAGAAATTAATGTTTTTAAGTAGGTAAAAGTGGTTTTTGAAAGCCACTGTAAGTTAAAAAAAAATTAACCTATGAGATTGCTTTAGGTACTTTATGCTACTGTAACAGAAATATAAGTACTTAGATGACATCAACAAGTAAATGCATTTTCTTAGAATTTTAGAGGCTAGCAGGCCAAAATCTGGGGGACTGGTCCTAGTGGAAGGCCAGTTTGATGACTCCAGAAGATAGTCCTTGAATCTTCTGAATATATTTTCCTGGGGGAGCTACATACAACTTGCCATCCTTAGTCCCCTTTACTGTTTCTTAACTTTATTGTTTAAACTCTTTGTTATCTCAAAAATATTTACTAAAAAATGCTTTATACTAGCAGTCCTCATTAATGTGATAAAGACAAACAGAAGTTACATTTCACAACATATTTTTGGACACAATTCAATCTATAACAGAAGAAGAATACAAACTATTGTTTTCGTGTGCCGTGAGTTGGAACAGATAAATAGCTGACCCTTCAGCAGTTTCTCAAAGGCTGTTTTCAGAGATTGCCTAGCCCTCCTTTCTCATGGAGCTTCTGGTAGATTTGAGCTGCCCTCTTACACACTAGGCCAGTGGAAGTGTTGTAAAAGCCCTGTGTTGTTGTGAACTGTCAAGAAGATAAATAATATTACAGTGATTTATTAAGAGGTTAATTTTTTCTTTTACCTAACTATTCATAGGAGAAACCAATATATAGAGAATGCTGTGATTTATAGTTCCATTATACTTGTTCAAGGTATACCAAACAATTTGATGACATGTCAGTAAGTGAAAGTGAAAAAAGACTTATGTACAGTTTCACAGGAGTCTGTTTTGTTGAATATTATCAGTTCGAGCTCCCATAGTATTCTTGGTGTATTTCAGCTTTCTGCCTCTCACTGAGTTAAAAATAAATTTCACAAAGGCAGAGACAATACCCACTAATTGTGTACATCCCACTTAGTGGGATACTTAGTGGGTGCTCGAATTAATTTTGACTGATAGATGTTCCAATCATTCACTTGAATAGTCTTGCAGCCTGTCCCAGCTTGAACCTACGCTTTATGTACCTATAATTCAGAACTATTTTGAAATATTATGTGGATAGATATATTGAGCCTTCCTAGGCCTATTCTTGCTTTTTAGTGTGTGGTTTGAAGTCCAGCAGTATCAGGGAATTGTTAACAGCATTAGAATCTCAGGCTTCCACCTGTTGTTCCAAATCAGATACTACATTGACTATTGAAAAACATTCTACTGGAAGAAGCACCAAAGGAAAAAGTAATTAAAGTATAAATAGTGTATTGTTAAGTGTTTGACCCTTTCTGGCTCTGTTCTAACAGGTTGGCTTTGATAACTTAATAGAACAACTAGTGGAAATGAAAATCTGTGTGGATTGTGGGTTCAGCTGTCTGCTGCAATTTGAGCCACCAAATAAAGTAACTCCAGGGCTATTGGCAATGTTGGGACACTTGTAACGCTGGCACTAGTGGACTAACTGGCATCTATATTGGACATCATCTGCATGACTGTTGGTCTGGGCTATGAAGCAACAAGGGGCATCAACTCATCAAATTGAAGCAGGAGTGAGGAAAAGTTCTGTCAACCTCCTGTTGCTATAAGGGTTAGTTTTTGGCGTAATCTCACTTGCTCCCTCACAGAGAAAATGGATGACTAATCAGCTTGCCACTTAAAATATTGTCTGGAGCAACATCTATAATCATTCAATCAATTCAACTTGTGAAGTAAATTATTCAAGAAGCTGAGCTCTATGAGGAAGAATGTAGGGATTGGAGGAAGACTAATGAATACCCTTTATTATGCAGATGGCACAGCCTTGCTAGCTGAAAATAAGGAGAACTTAAAGCGCTTACTATAGAAGATCAAAGATTGCAGATTTTGATATGCATTGCATCTCAACATCAAGAAAACAAAAATTCTCACCTGTGGCCTTATAGGCAACATCATAACAGATAGAGAAGAGATTGAAACTGTCAACAAATTCATCTTACTTGGATCCAAAATCAATATACTTGTAGTAGCAGTCAGGAGATCAGAAGATATATTGCAGGTCCAGAAAGGTCTAGTCATGGACCTTTCTCAATTATTGAGGAACAATGATGTTAATTTGAGGAGTAAGGTGCACCTATTCAGGCCATTGTGTTTTTGATCACTTGCTATGCTTCTGAGAGATAGATAGTGAAATGGGATGACAGAAGAATTTATGTCATTGAGTCGGTGTGTTGAAGAAGAGTAGTGAATATCACATGGACAAAAGAACAAAAAGATATGTCTTGGAGAAGGTGCAGACAGAGTGGTTCTTGGAAGCAAATATGATTACATTTCATCTCACATATTGTGGAGGTGTTTCTAGAAAAGATTATTCCTTGGAGAATGTAGGGAATGCAAAAGAGAAAAAGATCCTTGACCAGGTGGATTAATACAAAGACTGCTGCAATGGGCTCAAATGTGTTAGTACTAAGCCAGGAATTTTCATGTATTTGCACGTATCTTCTGCTCCCTCTCTATGACATCAATTTCCCAGCTACTCTATAATCATTTCATTATATTCTTATTATCTACATATGTATAACTAAGCAATATGTTTTCTCTTTTGCTTCCCCCCTTTTTAAAATGGATCATACTGTGTATCTTTATGTTTACCATTTTAAAAACTCAGTATAATGTTTATGAGATTCCTCCATAATGGTAAGTATATATGCAATACATTTCCACTGTCTATAGTATCTCATTTTATAAATATACTACAATGCTTTCATACAGTCTCCTGTAAATGAACACATGGCTGTTTCCTGTTGACAGTCATTATGAATAATATTTCCATAATTATACTTAAACAAATATCCTGGTGCACATATGCAATAGTTGTATTCCTAGAAATGAAATTGCTAGGCTATTGGTCATGTATCTTCACTTACAAGAAATTGCATTTTCCATTCCTTTAATCCTGTAGGGTCTCTCCGCCTCCCCTCACCCCCATCTTTTCTCTATCTGACTTTATGCCTTTGGATCTAGTTAAACAAGGGTCTGGTTTAATCTCCTTTTTATACATTATCTACTACCCAAGAATTTTTTTAAAAAATTAATATTTTTATTTAAATATTTTTTATTTTATACTGGTTTACTTACAAAGTTATAGACAACATTTTTAACACCACATCTTTCCCATTTTCTTTACCCACCCCTCCCTTTACTCATCAAATTGTGTGACCCTATGATTAATCCCCACCTCCACCCTCCCCTTCCCAACCTCACCCATCTGCTCCCCTCTTCATACACAATTGAAAATAAATTGGGGCTGAGTTAGTTTACTTAGCATAATGCTTTCCAGTCCCTCCCTAGTTAGGTAGTGATTTACAACATCATTGCTCCTGTGTGCTACGTAGGACTCCATCATGTGAATGTACCATAATTTCTCAATCCATTTGAGAATTTTAAATTATGTCTGTCACAGTCTTACTAATTTTTATGCCATTCTATTATTTATATGATACTGAATTCACTGTTTCACCTCTTTCTTATCTATCTATCTATACCTTATTATTATAGTCTAAAACATAAAACTTAATGTAGATAAAGTCCTCCTAATTTCTTTTTCTTCAAGAGTACGTTGGCTGTCCTTGGTTATTCAAAGCTAAGGCTATCAATGCATTTCTATTAAAATTTTTAACTGTTCTTTTCAAGTTCTGCAAAAAGTAATCATATTGGAATGTTGATTGACATAGTGTCACATACCTGAAACAATTCAAGAAGGAAAAACTCTGTGATTAATTTCTCATTTTCTACATACAGTCATTCCATCTATACACAGAAACGTTTCCCCCTTCCACTTCTCATTCCTTATAAATTTGGCAGCTTGTAAAGTTGCAGTTGTGTTAGCTTAAATCTTTAAATAAAATGGCAAATTTAAATGACAGAAATGGGAATTTCACTCTTATTGAAAAAAACCAAAGGAAGGATTTAAACTATGGCCAATTTTCCTTACAGATTATTTAAATTCGATTAAGAAAGTTATATATTAAAATTGGCTATTATAGCTACTTTTTCCCCCCTAGAATATATGTTGAATATTGTTGTATTGTCTTTCTGAAACCACTGAGATGCTTTGTGTTACTTTTTTGTCATCTGTTAATGAATGAATATAGTAGTTTATTTTCCAAAGTTTAAAATTTACTCACTCACTGCCATGGAGTTGGTTTCAACCCATAACAACCTTCTGTTGGATTTCTGAGGCTATTACAAATTTTTAAAGAAGTAAAAATAAAGACTATATAACTTTCAATATGGATATATATGTCAAGATTAAAAAATATATTCAAAATTGGATCAATAGATAACCAAATGGAAGAAAAGACTAAAGTTTTCAAGATTTATTTTAATTTTGATCCATTTTAAATGCTCACAGTAAAAGTAATCAAGAACTCAAGAGAGTTGTTGCATAGCTCATATCTGCTCTCAAGAACTTCTTTAAACTACTAAAGATTAAAGATATTTGTTAAATTACTGATATTTGTTAAAGTGTGCATGTCTCATGCCTTTATTTTCAATTGTTTTTTATGCATGTGAAGAGATTGAGATAGTTGGCAGTTTTAGTTTGCTCAGCTCCACAGTCAACACTCTTGGTAACAGCAGCCAGGAAATCAGGAGACGAATTGCATTGGGAAAGTCAGCTATGAGGGACCTCTCAAGAGTACTGAAGTGCGTCTCAGCTCTCAGCTGGAAACAAAGGAGGAT
>NW_006399910.1:6939129-6939922 GCF_000299155.1 Elephantulus edwardii | reverse complement strand
GTTTAGGGCTCTTGTATATAGGGTTGCTATGAGTTGCAAACGACTTGATGGCACATAACAACAACAATGTGAAAATTAGAAGACAAAAGTGTTGTTTGAGAAGAGTATTGATATTCCGTGAACTACCAAAAGAACAAGTAAATCTAACTTGGAAGAAATGCAATCAAGGTGCTCCTAAGAAGCAATGATGGAGAAATTTCATCCTACAAGTTGTCTGGAGGCACCAGTTCTTAGAAAAGACATCACTTTGGGAAAGTACATAGTCAGCAAAAGAGAGGAAAATCTTCAGTTTAAGCATAGCAGAGACTGAGAGAGTGGTGTAGGATAAAGCAGTGGTTGGGTTCATAGGGCTGCTATGAGGACATTACTCCAAGACCCTTAACAACAATAATGGTAAAAAACAAAGTCAAGCACAGGTTGATGTGTTTGCTTTGCTGTTATTTTAAGGCATTTATTTGCATGTTGATGACTCAACTTTAATTTTTTTCCATCATGATTTCTTCTTGAACAAAAAAATTAGCTACGTTTTTTACTTAATTTCCAGTATATATTTTCTCTAGTGCTAAGCATGCAATTTTTCTTGTAATTTTGTTTTTGTTATCCTCAAATATTAAATAAATCTATACTGACAGCATAGAATTAGTTTGATCAGTGAAGTCTAATAGTTTTAAATTTTTAATTTACTTTTAGTTGTACTTATTCTATAGTACATTTTTCTCCTTTAAATATTTGGTAAAATTCTTTCTTAAAATTATCTTTACCTTGAGAAGTTTTGTGGGAAATTAAAAAAAAA
>NW_006399910.1:6936262-6937499 GCF_000299155.1 Elephantulus edwardii | reverse complement strand
CAAAGAAGCTGTAAAAACAACAATGATGTGTATATATCTATATACAATGTGTGTATATACAACCACCCACACACACACACGGGTTCAGTAACTTGAGGCTGTGAAAGCAAACCATCTACTTTGGTAGTCAGTGATGACTCCAGAGTTTTGCGAGAGGTTTAAGGAAATTACTGTCCAAGGATAGTCTCTGTCCTTTTTTAAAACTCAGTTTAAAGATAACCTCTTCCGTAAAATCTTGCCTACAATCACGCTGAATTCTAATTGTTTCTTTTATATGTTTTTGTTTCTCAAATAATCATGAATTATACTTGGTTGGGTGTTTTTTGGTTTTTTTGGGTTTTTTTTTATGTCTACCTCATGAGATAGCTGTGGTCTTGCAAAGAGCACAGATTGTATTGTTCTGTAGTCTCAATGTCTACATTTAAATACAGGGTTTGGACTTAAAAAAAAACCAACAAATTATAATGACAAAGTTTCTTTTACTACCCCCCTGTTATTCATTTAATGTATTTAGAGGTTTTGGTGATGTTACCTTCTCTATTTTTTGGAATTAGATTTGTATTATATATTATATTGCTATGGTTTTATCCATTTTGTTTTTCTTTTTATTGATAGATTATTAATAATCTATTGATATTGTTAGCAGTTTCTCACTATACTTTTATTTTAAACTTTCATTTGTATAGAGTGAAAAGTTTAGGGGTTTTTCCCAAACATTTTTTGAAAATACTTTCTATCACAAATCAGGTTCTGTTGAGGTAAATATTATGATGAATTTTACATTACAAAATGATGAGAAAGGATTAAGGAATAAGGAGAAGCGGAACTGTGATATAATCTGAACAGAATTAACGAACCTGGCAGAGAGTTCTGGAACAGATACTGCTCATCATACTTGTACTGTGTTGAGCTTTCAACATTGAACTGAACCTTTAAACCCTTTTTTCATTCAATTATAAAACGAGAGATACTACATCATGGGCATGACCTTGCTGCCAGCAACTCTCTGAAGTTAAAGCAGACCCTGAAGAATTGAGAAATTAAGATTCTGTGCTAATTGCACTCCATATAGCTCAACAACAGCCCTTCATCAGACTGGTGGTATCAGGATTATTTCAAGCAAAATTTTTTAGGGAGTCCACCTATGATAGGTTGTCTTTAAGGCATGTTCATTAAGTTGTTGTTGTTATGTGCCGTCGAGTCGTTTGCGACTCATAGCGACCCTATGTACAATAGC
>NW_006399910.1:6932244-6933315 GCF_000299155.1 Elephantulus edwardii | reverse complement strand
TCTTTGTCAAAAATCAGTTAACCATAGGTAGATGGGCTGATTCCAGGTTCTCAGTTCTACTCCTTTGAGCTATGTGTCTGTCATTGTACAAGTACCATACTGTCTTGACCACAATGGAAGTGTAGGAGGATTTGTTTCTTAAGGAATACATTGCTTATTTGGATCTCTTTCCAATCCAAGTTAAATTGGAGACTGCCTTTTCCATCTTGTTGAAAAATGGAATTACTGTTTGTATTGGGAATACATTGGACGTGTAGATTGCCTTTGGTAGGATTGTCATTTTCACAGTATCGAATCTTCCTATCCATGAGCAAGGTATATTCTTCCATTTCTCCAGGTCCCTTTTTGTTTCTGGTAGTAATGTTTCGTCATTTTCTTTGAATAGATCTTTTCTTTTTCTAGTTCAATTTATTCCCAAGTATTTAATCTTGTTATTATCAATTGTGATGAGTATTGTTTTTCTTAGCTCCAGTTCTATATTCTCTTTGTCACTGTAGAGAAATCCAATTGATTTTTGTATGTTGATCTTGTATCCTGCCACTTTGCTGAATTGATCAACCATGTCCAGTGGTTTTCTTGCTGAATATTTAAGGTTTTCTAAGTATACTATCATATCATCCACATATAGAGATAATTTTACCTCATCTTTGCCAATTTGGATACCTCTTATTCATTCTCTTATTGCTACTGTTAAAACTTCTAATATAATATTGAAATGGAGAGATGTTAGTGGGCATCCTTGACTAATTCCTGTTCTCAAGGGGAATGCCTTTAACTTCTCTCCATTGAGAACAACATTGATTCTTGGGTTTGAGTATATACTTTTTTACAATGTTGAGGAAATTATCTTCTATTCCTATTTTGTTGAGTGTTTTAATCATAAATGGGTGTTGGATTTTGTCAAGGGTTTTTTCTGCATCAATTGGAAGGATTATGTGGTTCTTATTCTTTGCTTTGTTAATGTGATGAAGTACACTGATTGTTTTTCTTATGTTCAACCATCTTTGCATATTTTTATGAATCCCACTTGGTCATAGTGTATTATTGTTTTTGGTGTATTGTTGGATTCTA